>NC_061113.1:24750225-24768517 GCF_002878395.1 Capsicum annuum | reverse complement strand
AGTAATCTCTCATCTAACATATAGTCTAATGAGAATGATAGGACCCTCATCTAACAGGTTAAGTCACTTTATCTACCCTCATCTAGCAGGTTAGATATCTCAACCTACGCTTGCTACATCATTCTAGAGTGCAAGGATTGCTTCTACGAATCACACCCTCTACTAGTAGGTGAGTTCCCATCCTTGCACTCACTTGGTGTTGAATCCTACTCTTATCTGAATAGACACTAGACATGATTAACTGAACTAAATTGGACTGAGTTCTTTGAGTTCCATTAACTGACAAAATACTATAGATATTACTGAATTACTGAGATTACTAGGATTACTGTAGTTTCCTGAGTCATGAGACTAATTGAATTCTACCGAACATGTCTTGACTGAGAGTATCTTGAAAACATGACACTGGCTCTAGACACACCACAGAATTTTTAGGTACAAGTACCCCCCAGGACTTGATAGCATGAAACTAACTAAAGTCCACAATTCATAATACCATAAGTTGGGGATTTCATGAAGCACATGGTTATCATAATCTTATGCATGAATGGAAATGCACATTGACATGTCATAATTTCATTAACTAGTCTCATGAATGGGAATGCACATAGACATGTCATAATTTCATCAACTAGTCTCATGAGCATTCCATCAAACATTCATAGTGCAAAACAATATCATAGAAGTCATTTTGATCATAAGGGTAAAGCATGCATTTGTCATTTAGATCACAACTGAACTATATTGCATAATTTTTATCATCTTAGGCATTTTATCAAATGCCTTACATGCACTACTTAGGGAATAGGCATAATAATCACATTGATACATTATAAACAACTTAATTCTAGATTTGAACTCACTTACAAACGTAGTTTCATGAAAAACACATAAAGATTCCAACTTGAGAATCATACAACAACATTATCAAGATTACAATCATTCCACAACATAAACATCATAATTTATAATTTAAAAGTGGATTATTGAGCTTCATGGATGAATGGAATCCATGAATCAACACTTGACATACATTAGTTCTTAATTTCACGAAGATTGATGTTCTAATTTCTTGAAATTGAATTTCCTATTGAAAACCCTAACTTGTTCTTAAGAATATTTTGAGAAAGTAACTATATTTTGGTCCAAATAAGGCTTAATCCCATATTTTAGACCTATATATGGGTGGAAATTGACCCTTTTACCCTCAAGAGGTTAGGGTTGGAGTGTAGTAAGTTTTGCCCAAGTGGAATAGCCAAGGCGCCGCCCTGCCTAGTCTTCCGTACTTAGCAAGGTGCTACCCTTCTTAGTCTTCCAGAATATCAAGGTACCACCTTGCCTGGGGCAGGGCGATATCCTGGGAGACTCAGGCCTATTGCCTTGAGCTACTAGTTTAGACAACCAAACATGCCCTTACACTATTCTAAAAATTCCAAAACTCACTTGGGATGTAGTATTGACTTGCCCCATCGTAACGTAATATGAAAATAAAAAAATAGAGATCGGGAAGATTGTCAAATAAATCGCCAAAGTTTAGAGGCTTAAAATGAGACTAAGTCCCTAAACAGTTAGCAAAATTTTCTAAGTGTGGGGATCTCTAATGGAGCTCTACGGGCTGAATTTGACACATGATTTTTGCGGGATCATACAATATCTCCCCCTTGTGAACATTCGTCCTTGAAACAAACTAACTGAGAGGGGAGAGATAATAAACTGAAGTTCATATAATAAGATATGCACAACTGAACCATAACTTCATGACTAACATGACTTATAAGATGAATGTATCATATTAAACATTCATATCTAATGTATGTGTAACTGATTCATGAATGCATGACTGAGTATTCTAATAAGCTGAGTATACTGAACATGCATATTTGATGCATGAATACCTAACAGAATTCACACATGAATGCATGACTGAATATGCAATGGTAATTTATACCAAGTTTATAATGGAGTTTTGAATATGAAACTGAATAAGCTTAAGAAAAACTAGTACTTTGAGCTAAGTCTGAGGTTGTAGAGAAAAGGTGAGGATACTTTTGCTGCATATATTCTTCTACTTCCCATGTATCTCTCTCAACAGACTGATTCCACTGAAGAACTTTTACTAGAGGGATATCTTTGTTCCTCAGTCTACGAGTCTTGTAGTAAAGGATTTTGATAGGAATCTCTTCAAAAGAGAGGTTGTTCTAAACATCAATGCTCTGAATACGGACTACAACAGCTGGTTCACCTATGAAATTCTTAAGAAAGAAGACATGGAAGACTAGATGAACTAAGACTAGATCTGAAGGCAACTCAAGATCATAAGCTATATTGCCGAACCAACTAAGAATCTTGAAGGGATCAACATATTGAGGACTGAGTTTTCCATTCTTTCCAAATCTCTTCTCTCCTTTTATGGGAGATATATTTAGGTAAAAAAAGTCACTAATCTCAAACTCGAGATCCTTTCTACGCACATCTGTATAAGACTTCTATCGTCTCTCAGTATGACTAAGTCTTTCTCTAATCAGCTGGACTTTCTCTAAGGTGTCGAGGATCTGCATCTCCTACCATAGAGACTTTTGAATTGAGCCATCCAAATACTGGAATAATTATTGTTGTTGCATGTAAACTCAATCAAAGGTAAGTGGTCATCCTATCTTCCCTTGAAATAAATTGCACACGCTTGCAATATATCTTCTAAAGTCTGACTGTTCCTTTTTGCTTAACCATCTATCTGAGGATGAAAGGCTATGCTGAGATGAACTTGGGTACCAAGACCCTTTAGGAGCTCTTTCCAAAAATAAGAGGTAAATTTGGTACCTCTGTTTGAGATAATGGATAATAGAACATCGTGTAATCTAACTAATCCTCTGATGTAGAGTTTGGAATAATTCTCAGCTGAATAAGCGGTATGTACTAGAAAGAAACGAGCTGATTTGGTCATCCTATCAACACTGTCCTAAACTGAATCATGCTACTAAAAAGTATGAGGCAGACTCTTCACAAAATCTGTGTTCACTTTTTCCCACTTCTAAGTAGGAATGCTGAACTCTTAGAATGACCCACTAAGCTTCTGATGCTATATATAACCCTACTGACATGTAGAGAACTTTGTCATAAACTCTGCAACATCTCTTTTCATCTCATTCCACCAATAGATCTCCCACAAGTTGAGGTACATCTTTGTGGTCCCTAGATGAATAGAGTAGCGTGTACCATGCGCTTCTGCAAGAATTCGTTGCCTCAAGTCGTCTACATTTAGAACACACAGACGACCCAAACAACGTAAAACACCATCTCCTCCTTGGGAGAAAACCTCTACTTTTTGATCTTTGACTGGCTTTTTTAACTTAATAAGACTAGGATATCTATCTTGATACTCTTTTACCTAGAAACTAAAGATGATTCTGAGTTGTTTTGAACCCATGTATTACCCTTTGAAGATTCAACTTGGTGAACACCTAGTCGAAAAAGATAATGAACTTCCTGAGCTAACTTCTTCTTACAGTCCTCTACATGAGTAACACTACCCATAGGCAGTCTACTGAGAGCATCATCCACTATGTTGGCCTTTCCCGGATGATAAAGGACACTCATGTCATAATCTTTCAAGAGCTCTAACCACCTTCTCTGATGGGGGTTTAGGTATTTCTATATAAATACATACTAAAGGCTTTTGTGATCTGTGAATATATCTACATGGAATCCATATAGATAATGCCTCAAAATCTGTAAGGCAAATACTACAGCTGCTAAATCAAGATCATGAGTCAGATAATTCTTCTCATGAGGTTTAAGCTGTCTAGAGGAATAGACTATGACCTTACCATGATGCATGATGACACTACCCAAACCTACTCTGGATGCATCATAATACACTACAAACCCATCTAAACCATCGCAAAGAGAAAAAACTAGAGCTAAGGCAAGTCGAGTATTCAACTCCTGAAAACTCTTCTCTCAAGGATTTAGCCACTGAAACTTGACTTTCTTCTGTGTCAATTTGGACATAAGGGATGGGATAGAAGAAAATCCCTCTATAAACCGTTTGTAATAGCCATCCAAACCCATGAAACTCCTAATATCTAATGGAGAGATAGGTCTGGGTTAGTTTCTTATTACTTTGATCTTTTGAGAATCTACTCTAATGCTATCACCGAAAATGATATGACCAAGCAATACTGCTGACCTTATCCAAAATTTTCACTTACTAAATTTAACAAACAACTGATGATTTCTAAGAGTCTGACCTACTGTTCTGAGATGTACTGCATGATATGCTCACTCTGAAAATAGATGAGGATATCATCTATAAAGACTATAAGGAACATATCTAAGTACTTCTTCAACACATGGTTCATTAAATCTATAAAACCTATTGGCGAATCGGTAAGACCAAAGGATATGACTAAGAATTTGAAGTGACCATACCAAGTATGGAAGGCTATTTTTGGAATTTCACATTCTCTGACTTTGAGCTGATGATAGCCTTATCTGAGGTCTATCCTGGAGAAGTAACTGGCATCCAGAAGTTGGTCAAATAAGTCATTAATTCTGAGTAGTGGATACTTGTTACTGACCGTGACTTTATTGAGTTGATGGTAGTCTATACACATTATGAGGGAACCATATTTCTTGCACACGAATAAGACTGGTTTGGAGATCCTTCAACTATTCTTTTAATTCTCTAAGTTCTATTGGTTCCATTCTATAAGGTGGAATAGATATAGGCTGAGTATCTTAAAGAAGATCAATGCCAAAATCTATTTTTCTTTTGGGAGTAATCCCGGGAAGATCTTAGGAAAGATATCTGATTATTCATTCACTACTGGGACTGATTCAAGATTGGGAGTTCTGAAACTAGTGTCCTTAAATCGAATAAGATAATAGACATATCCCTTTGATATCATTTTCCTTTCCCATAGATAGAAAATAAGCTGACCCCTGAAAACTGAAGTACTAGCCCTCTACTCTATGACATGTTTATTCCGAAACTCAGACTGGGCTTTTCTGTTTCTCCAGTCGACTGTGGAATAGCAGGAATAAAGCCAATCCATGCGGAGAATGACATAAAAATCATTCATCGCTAATTCAACTAAGTCTGCTGAAGTGACTTTCTAAAATATCATAATTGGATAGTTCTTGTATACCCGCCGGGATATGATGGTTTTACCCATTGGGGTAGATACTGAAAAGGGCTCTGCTTGAATTTTAGGTCTAACTCCAAAATCAACTGCTATGTAAGGAGTAACAAAAGACAACGTAGCTCCTGAATCTAAAAAAGCATACACATGCACATGAAAGATCTATAATGTACCAGTAACCACATCGGGAGAATTTTCCTGATCTTGCCAGGACTGGAGAGCATAAAGTCTATTTGTACATTGCCTATTGGTAGTGCTGGAAGTGGCATCCTACTGATTAGGGCAACTATACTGAGCTGAGGAACGGTTTTGCTGACCTTGATAACCTTACTGGGGAAAATCTCTATCTTTGTGGCTTGGCTTGCCACATCCTAGACAAAAATTACTTCCAGCTCTACAAATACCCTTGTGGTTCTTACCATAATTCTGAAAAAGGGGATTAGTTTGGGTACTACTACACTGACCTAAGACATAGAGCCTGGCGCCCTATCTCTTTTACTGTCTCTAAATTTCAACACAGGAGCACTAGTTGGAGAAGGAGCTGGAATAGGTGACTTAGGATAAAACTGTGAATGGTTTTCTTCATCTAACTTAGGCTGTGCAAAGTTTAAACTACCTTTCCTTGCTCTCTTATTATGCTTCTCTCTCATCTTAATATTTTGCTCTTCTATCTGCTGAGCATGGGCCATAATCCTAGCTATGTCCATGTCACTATTCAACATTGTGGACCTGCACTCATTGACCACACTATCATTCATCCAAGAAACATACTCATCTTGGCCTTGCAATCTGCAACCACATGAGGAGCATATGTAGATAATTGAGTAAAACTAAAAGAATACTCTTTCATCGTCATTTTGCTCTGCCTGAGTTTGATAAATTCAAACAGCTTAGCTTCTCTTAAATCTTGCAAAAAAGAATTTATCTAAGAATGCAGTTACAAACTCCTCCCATTCTATGGATCCTGCATCAACTGACCTCTCTAATTTTCACTATGTGAACTAAGTGTGAGCAACATCCTACAATTGATAAGTAGCTGGCTCACTACTCTCACTAGGAATAACCCCTGTGATATCTGTAACCTTCTAAACCTGATCAAGGAATTCCTAAGGTTCCTCATCTGACTTAGACCCGAAAAGGGATGGAGGATTCATCCGAGTGAAGTCTCGAATCTTGGTTACAACTGAATTGGCCATTACATTGGCTGGAATGACGATTGGTTGTGCATTCGGAGCAGCAACTGACTGAAAAAAAGTAGTTAATGTAGCTCTGAACTCTACATGAGAAACATGTTCCTCCAAGGGATCTACTTGGATAGGATGATGTAATGCCCCAAAGTCTCATCACGGAGTGTCACACGGTGCTTAAGGCTACAAGTAGCTCCAAGCTAACCCTTCGTGCCTATTACTATCTTTATCTCTCAGTTTGGGATATCAAGTCAAGCAATGAGTCTATACTATATCATCTCAAAACTGAAATAACTAGAAAACATAATCTTAAATATAAAATACTGAAAGACTAAAATACAACTGCCAGTCTAGTATGACAAAGCCTCTACTACTCAAACTGAAGAGCCATTGGGACAAACCCCGAACTGACTCGGACTGATATATTTGTAATAACAACTGAGAGTCTTAGAAAAGTAGGTCCTTGAACCATGAGGACTCACCAATGGTGGGATGTAGACAAAGGCACTGAGAAATCACGATCACTGCTAAGAGTGAGCACCTCAACCTACATTATAATACAATGTAGCACACAAATGTATATGTTGAACCGCACTTCGAGAATGTACTGAGTATATGGGGGTGTATGAATTTACATAATAAAATATCAACATCCTTAATAAAATCATACATGCAAATATGAATGACTCACATGGCTTGAATAAGTCTAAAATATAAAGCTCATAAAGCATGAATAGTCAAACATGTAACACAAATATCAAGAGTCATTATACTTTAGCTTTAAAATCTGTACTCTCCACTTATTATCAGTACTTGAAGGCTAAAGGAAACTTTGAACAATACTTTCAAACTCATGCTTTTATCTCATGGAGAGTAAAACTTCTGTAAAACTTAAGGACCTAGGACTTTTAGGAAATTCAACACTTGGGTACTCTAGAACTCTTTTAGACTTGAGACACTTGGAACTCATGAGTTTTTTCTAACCGACATAAACTATGTGAGCTACATGGAATCCAAAGTCTTGCCCACATTGGGGAGAGCTAATATATCTTTTCCATCTGAGTAGAACCTCATATTTAGTGATCACTATCTCGGCCTTCGGCCCATAAATCTTGGTCCTATAGTGGAACGTAGTTTTGGGGTATGAGACTTTATAATCATACATAAGTTGGTGCTAAATACTACTCCCATACTCAGCTCAGAACTTTTAGGAAATCCACCTCAAAATAACTCAAGGGTTTATAATGTAGACCAAAATATATTTCTATTTTCTTTAAATCATACCCAATGTGGATTTCAACTCTATTATGATCAAAATGCCAAATCATTCTCAATAATGTCAAAGTACTCAATTCATGGATACTTATAGCACAAGAATTCATAAAATTGTAAATCTCAAGTAGGGCTTAATCACCCATAATCAAATCTCAAGTTAAGACTCATCAAAATGCACACTATATGTCAAAAGGATTGATAAATCATATAGAAATATGGAATTTTCAGCAATTTGACTTAAAATTTCACCATACACATGTACTTTAATTTCTAGAACATTGGAACTATTAAAATCTCAAGGGATAAAAACATAGGGTATAAACCCATACTTTAATTCCATAAGAAAACATAGAAAGACATACATTCTCACAATTAAAACAAGTTTTGGGCATAAAGATGAAAGAAGTGTCCTTGTTCAAACCCCACATACCTTAGATTATGACATGGATGAACAAACGTTTTTGAGACTCTTTTTCTTACTCTTGAAAGAGGGTTCTTGAAGACTTTGAATTTGGAACCTTAAATCTTAACTCAATTTGTAAAATCTATGGCGAGTTCTTGAATTTCTTGGAGAAGGAATTTGGGTTTGTTCTTAAGGGAGAAACCCTAGCTTTGGAGATGTTTTGGAAGATAATAAAGCCCCCATCTTAGTTCTGGATATATCTGAGTGTTAAAGGGGTGGGAAAATACAAAAAAGCCCTTTTAAAAATGATTTAAAATTACTGATTGGGATATATAATAATGGGGTGTGACGGCCCGTCGAGGACCCGATGGTCTGTTGGTCCTGGCCATTGCACCTGGGCTAGAACTTGGTTCACTACCTCGCCTGCAACGGTCAATCAGGACCCGATGATCCATCAACCTTACCATTGAGCTTAACTAGAACAGGGTCTCACTTCCTCCTCTGCGATGGTTTGGGCAACAGTCTGTCGGAAGCTCGATGATCTGTTGGCCCTCACCGTAGCAACTAAGTAATTTCACTTCTTTTTGTAAAATTGCCATATCTTTCTCTTCAGATGTCGGATTTTTATGAAATGGGGATCATTGGAAAGATAATTTAATTTCCCACATGATAGAAAGTCATATTTAAGAAAATTCAACCAAGTTTAATCACTAATCACTTTGGAAGTCACTCTTAAAACTTTTAGAGCTGGAATTACACTTCACTTGACATCCTCTACAGGCTTAGACTATGAGGAAAATTTGTGGGGTCTTACAATATCTCCCCCTTGGAAACATTCATCCTCGAATGTCGCTAGTTAGACTAGAACATAGGGAAAACTGAGTACACATAGCTGAAGCAATTTGCTAAGCGGGATCCATATCTTTCTAAAGTCTTAAATACTTTGAAAATTGCAAGAACTAATGTAAGAATAGATACATAGCTGAACTTTAGATTAGAAGTCCTGAATTAAGGAAAAATAACACCTTAAGCTTGATCTGAACTCGCGGAGAAGAGGTGCCGGTACTTGACTCACATGTTTGCTTCTGCCTCCCAAGTAGCGCCCTCAACTGACTGGTTCCATCACAAAACTTTGACCAAGGGAACGGATCTAGAAGTCTATAATCTCAATAGGAATCTCATCGAATGAAGGACTTTTCTTAATATCAGCACTCTCTGAAGGATCCACCATAACAAAATCACCAATATACTTTTTAAGCATGGAGACATGATAAATAGGATGAATAGTTGACAATTCATCGGGCAACTCAACTTCATAGGCTACTCTCAAAACACGACTCAAGACTCTATAAGGGCAAACATAATGGGGACTAAGCTTCTCCTTTATACTAAACCTTTTCACACCTTTCATGGGTGAAATCTTCAAGTACACCAAATCACCCACCTCAAACTTGAGATCCCTTCTCCTCACATTAGTGTCTGACTTTTGACGACTCTGAGTTGTCTTCAACCTTTCCCTAATCAACTTAACCTTCTGCATAGCCTCAAACACTGCATCAGGCCCAATCACAGTAGTCTTACCCACTTCAAACCAACCTATGGGTGATCTATATTTTCTACCATACAAAGCCTCAAATGGTGTCATCTTGATTCTATCATGATAACTGTTATTATATGGAAAGTCGATCAGTGGTAAATGCTCATCCCAACTACCTCTGAAATCAAGTGCACATGCCCTCAATATATCTTATAGAGTCTGAATAGTCCTCTCAGCCTGACCATCTATCTGCGGATAAAAAGCAAAACTCAAATAAACTTGGGTACCAAGACCCTTTTGAAAAGCTCTCCAAAATTGAGAAGTGAATTGAGTACCCCTATCCGAAATGATAGACAATGGGACTCCATGCAACCTGACTAACTCTCCGATATATAGTTTAGCATAATCCTCAGCTGTATAGGATGTATGCATAGGTTTAAAATGCGTGGACTTAGTCAACCTATCCACAAACACCCAAATAAAATTATGATGATGGTGTAAAAGAGGTAAACCAGTCATGAAATCCATATTCACCTCTTCCCACTTCCAAGTGGGTATACAAAACTCTTACATCATACTACCAGGTCTTTGGTGCTTGACCTTAACCTGTTGGCATGTTGCACACTTTGCTACAAACTCAGCTATATCTTTCTTCATTTTACTCCGCCAATAGATTTCTGGCCAGTCGCGGTACATCTTGGTAGCGCCGAGATAAATAGAATACCACACGCTATGCGCTTCAGCCAAAATCCTCTGCCTTATATCATCAACACATGGAACACATAATTTATCCTACAATCTCAACACACCATTTCCCCCTTGGGAGAAAACCTCTACCTTTAGGTCCTTAACTGAGTCATTCAGTCTGACCAAACTAGAATCCATATCCTTTTTCTTCTTCACTTTCAAAACTAAAGAGGATTCAGAACTACTCTGCACCATCATACTCCCCTCAGCTGAATCAAGCAACCTAACACCCAGTCTATCCAAATAATGCACATAATGAGCTAACTCTTTCTTACCATCCTTTACATAAGTAACACTACCTATCGACAACCTATTAAGGGCATCTGCCACTATATTGAACTTTCTCGGGTGATACAACACACTTATATCAAAGTCCTTTACAACTCTAACCACCTCCTATAACTAAGATTCAACTCCCTCTAACTAAACATATATTGCAGACTTTTATGATCAGTAAACACATTAACATGAACACCATAAAGATAGTGTCTCTAGATTTTCAAAGAAAAGACCACAACAGCTAACTCAAGATCATGGGTTGGGAATTTCTTTTCATGCATCTTCAACTTTCTAGAGGCATAGGCTATAACCTTACATCTTTGTGTTAACACAAAACCTAAAACAACTCTAGATGCATCACAATACACCATAAAACTATTCGTACCATCAGGCAAAGTCAACACAGGGGCTGAGGTGAGTCGAGTCTTCAACTCCTAAAAACTCTTCTCACAGGAATTTGACCACTAGAACTTACCTTTATTTTGGGTGAATCAGGTCATAGGAGATGCAATAGAAGAGAAACCTTCAACAAAATGACGGTAGTAGCCAGTTAGACCCAAGAAACTCTTAATGTCAGATGGAGAGATAGTTTTAGACCAATTTATTACAACTTCTATCTTTTGGGGATCAACTCTAATGTCTTCAACTGAGATGATATGACCCAGAAATTTTACTGATCTTAGACAAAATAAAGACTTGTTGAATTTGTCAAACAACTGGTGATCTCTAAGAGTTTGCAAGACAATTCTAAGATGATTTGCATGGTCATTCTCAGTACGGGAGTAAACAAGGATATCATCTATGAACACTATGACAAACATATCAAGATATTGCTTGAAAACTCAATTCATGAGGTCCACAAAGGCTGCTAGATCATTGGTTAGCTTGAAAGACATAACTAGGAACTCAAAGTGACCATAATGAGTTCAAAAGGCTATTTTTGGGATGTCACACTCCCTTACCTTAAGCTGGTGATAGCCAGATCTAAGGTTTATCTTGGAGAAATAACTTGCACTCCTTAACTGTTCAAATAGATCATCAATTCTAAGAAGAGGATACTTATTCTTAACTATGACCTTATTAAGATAACAATAGTCAATGTACATATGCAAAGAATCATTTTTTTTGCATGAATACAACAGGTGCGCCCTAAGGAGAGAAACTGGGCCTTATGATGCCTTTATCTAAAAGATCTTTGAGTTGCTCTTTCAACTCCTTAAGCTCTACAAGTGCTTTATGCTAAAGCATAATAGAGAGAGGTTGAGTATCAGGAAAAAGGTCAATCCCAAATTCTATCTCTCTATCGGAAGGTACCCCTGGGAGATCTTTTGGAAATATATTAGGAAACTCATTAACAATGTTGACTGACTAAATAGTTGTATCCTCAAACTTAGTGCCTTTAACTCTAACAAGGTGAAAGATGCAACCTTTGTTTATTAGCTTTTTGGTTTTGAGATAGGAGATAAAATAACTTTTGGGAGATACAAAACTCCCAAACCACTCAAAAACTGGTTCATTAGGAAACTAAAAATTGACACATAGGTACGATAGTCTATAGATGCATAACAAGAATGAAGCATATCCATACCCAGAATAAGGTCAAAATCTACCATGTCTAATTCTATCAGATCAACAAGTATGACTCTATGAAGAACAGTAATAGGACAATTTTCATACAGATGATTAGCAAAAACTGATTCACCTGCTGGAGTTGAAACTAGGAAAGGCTTAGGAATCTTTTTAGGACTTATTTCAAAATTCACAGTGACTAATAGGGTCACATAAGAGAAACTTAACATGGGGTCTAATAGCACAAAAACATAAAAAAAAAGACACAGAGCATACCAGAAACAACATCAGGAGAATCCTCCTCCTTCTAATAGGATGGTAAGTCATAGAATCTATTCTGGCGCTGACTGCCAGCAGTAATGGATGAAGCGCCCTAAGCAGGGGTAGGATGGGCTATATGAGATGGTGCACTAGTAGTCTGTGTCTGAGGTTGGGTATGTCTACTCCTTTGACTAGCATGCGAACACTCTTTGGTCTGCTAAGCACTCATCGGGATAGTCTCTACTATACTTAGCACAAGGAGGATAGCGGGGTCTGTTACATACATTGTTCTGCGACCTAGACATAGAAAACCTGTTCCCTTACTCCTGCCTATTTCTAGGTGTGGGAGCAATAGCTGATGAAGGCATTGGCATAAACAAAAGACTATGCAACTATGGGTGGTTCCCTTCATAGGACCTAGCCTGACTATTCTCGTGCTACTGGGATATAGCCCTATTATTACCCCTCACTCTATCTTTCTCCCTTATCATGTTTACCTCTATATGCTCTAAATGTATAATTAACCTAGACAGATTCATATCCCCATTCAACATTGTAGTCCTACACTCTTTCAGTACCAAACCAGTAACACCTATCACAAACTTGCTTAAACTAGCTCGGGTGTCAAGAATCAAATCAGAAGCATACTTGGCTAACTGGTTGAACTTCAAGCAGTAATCGTTAATAGTTATAGAGCCCTTTAATAAACTCCTCAATATTTTCTTTCCTCATTTTAAAAGGGAACAACTTGTCCAAGAATATATCTTGGAACACCTACCAAGTCATAGAAGTCACATTCTCATCTCTACCCTTCATCTATGCAATAACCAAGTCATAAGAAATGTCTTTCAACCTGTAGGATGCTAGCTCAACACTTTCTTCCCAGGAAATATGCATTACCTACGTGATCTTTCTCACCTCCTCAAGGTATCACTATGGGTCCTCACCTACCTTAGATCCATATAACACTGGCGGATTCATCCGCATGAAATCATGAATCCTAGCAACTAAATCACCTCCCTGCTGATTCAGAATTGTGGCTTGGTTATTGACCTGAACATTGGCGGGGACTACTTGGGTTAACGCCAGAAAGTCCGCTCAAAACTCCACTTGAGACACAGTCTCATTCAAGGGATCAACAGGCTGGGGTTGCTCATTACTATTTATGTGAGCGTTTGCTCTTCAGGGAGGCATTTTCTAAAATAGAAGAGCATGAATTATTTGATGAGACGGACAATTGTATGCTTGATAGAATCGGAAAGAAAGAAATAACTTTTTTCTAAAAGGTCTTGTAACCTCTTGCACATAGATGTGGCGTGCTACACACTGATGATAAAGACTCTACTTAATGCAGCTTGTCAAACTCCCTAGGACTCCTTAAACCTTAGGCTCTGATACCAAGTTCGTTACGCCCCGAAATCTCATCCTTGAGAGTCACAGGGTGCTTAAGGCTACAATTAGCCCCAAGATAACCCTTCAAGCTTGTTACTATCTCTATCTCTCACTTTGGGATATCAAGTCAAGCAATGAGGCTATATTATATCACCTCAAAACTGAAATAACCGGAAAACATAATTTGAAATATAAAATGCTGAAAGTCTAAAACACAACTGCTAGTCTAGTTTGACAAAGCCTCTACTACTCAAACTAAAGAGCCATTGGGACAAACCCCCAATTTACTCGGACTAATATAAAAGTAATAACAATTGAGAATCTGAGAAAAGTAGGTCCTCAAACATGGGGACACACCAACTATGGAATGTAGACAAAGACACTTAAAAATCACGGTCACTGCTAAGACTAAGCACCTTAACCTATATTATAAGACAATGTAGCACACCGACGTATATGTGGATCAACATTTTTGGAATGTATTGAGTATATGAGGGTGTCTGTATTTACATAAAAAAATATCAACATCCTAAATAAAATCATGCATGCAAATATGAATGACTCGCATGGCTTGAATAAGTCTAAAATATAAATCTCATAAAGCATGAATAGTGAAATATGTAACACAAATCTTGTGAGTCATTATACTTTTGCTTTAAAATCTGTCCTCTCTTCTTATTCTCAGTACTTGAAGGCTAAAGTAAACTTTGAACAATACTTTCAAACTCATTCTTTTATCTCATGGAGAGTAAAAAAATTTAAAACTGAAGGACTTAGGACTTTTAGGAACTTCAACACTTGGGTACTCTAGAACTATTATAGACTCAAGAAACTTGGAACTCAGGAGTTTCTTCTAACTGACACAATCCATGTTAGGTACATGGGGTCCAACATATTGCACATGTTGGAGAGAGCTATTCTATCCTTGCCATCGGAGTAGAACCTCATTTTTAGTGATCACTATCTCGGCCTTAGGTCCATAAATCTCGAACCTATAGTGGCATATAGTTTCGAGTTATGAGATCTTGGAATCATACCCAACTCAGTGCTAAATACTACTCCAAAACTCAGCTCATAAATTTTGGGAAATCCACCTCAAAATAACTCAAGGGTCTATAATGAAGACCAAAATATATTTCTATTTGCTTTAAATCATACTCATTGTAGATTTAAACTCTATTTTGACCAAAAGGCCAAATCATTCTCAATAATATCAAAGTATTCATTTCATGGGTGCTTATAGCACAAACATTCATAAAATTGTAAATCTCAGGTAGGGATTAATGACTCATAATCAAATCTCAAATTAAGACTCATTAAAATACATACTAGATGTCATAAAGATTCATAAATCGTATAGAAATCTGGAATTTTCAAAAATTTGCTTTAAAAATGGAACTATTAAAATCTCAAGGAATAACAACATAGGGTATAAACCAATACTTCAATTCCATAAGAAAACATAGTAAATCATACATTCTCGCAATTAAAATAACTTTTGGGCACAAGTTTGAAAGAAGTGTCCTTGTTCAAATCCCACATACCTTAGATTTTGGAAGATAATAAAGCCCTCAGCTTCGTTGTGGATATATCTGAGTGTTAAAAGGGTGGGAAAATACCAAAAAGCTCTTTTAAAAAGGACTTAAAATTACTGATCGAGATATGCGACAGTCCGTCAAGGACTCGATGGTCATTCGATGCTGGTCGTCGCACCTGGGCCAGAACTTGGTTCACTGCCTCGCCTACGATCATGGGTGCGACACTCTATCAAGGGCCTGATGTTCCATCGACCTTACCGTTGCGCTTAATCAGAGTAAGGTCTCACTGTCTTCTCTACGATGGTTTGGGTGATGGTCCGTCGTAAGTTCGATGGTCCATTGGCCCTCTCCGTCGCACCTGGGTGATTTTACTGCTTTCTATAAATTGTCCATATCTTTCTCTTCTAATGTCGAATTTTGATGAAATAGGTATCATTGAAAATATAATTTAATTTCTCACATGATAGAAAGTCATTTTCAGGAAAATTCAATAAGGTTTAAACACTAATCAGTTTAAAAGTCACTCCTAAATATTTTAGGGATGAAATTACACTTTACTAGACACACTCTAGAGGATAAGTCTATGAGGGTACTTTTGCGGGGTCTTATAGCTGAGGGACTGACTGGTTCCCATTTCTTTTCTTGATAGGTATGTTCTATGGAAGAAAGGGAGAAGTAGATTAGAATGAGAGATTAACTTGAGATTATGCTCACTTGCATGACATGAATACTGAAAGATAGGAAATTGTTCCTAAAACATCTTATAGCCTCTTGCACATAAATGTGGTGCGCAATACACCCATGCACAAGACTCTAGTGGATGCAACTTTCAAACTTTCTAGGACACTATTGAATCTTAGTCTCTGATACTAAGTTTTTGAAGCCAAGAATCTGGTATCCCAAATGCTATATGTTGCTAACAATCTCAAAGGACCACTAGCTAACCCATGACTGATCTCTGTAACTGAGCACTACAACACATCATGTAAAATGCAAAAATAGTAGGCTGAAACATGCCATAAGGTTTAAAAATAAATAAAACATCTGATAAAACCATAGCTGAGTAATTTGGTATCACAATACAAAAACTAAAGTAAACATCTAAAAATATTTAAGTCTGAATCTAGTCTAACAGCCTTTAACTGTCTAAACTGTCTTAATAAGGAGTTGATGGGACATGTCCCCAATTAAATTTATCTACTAAAATCTAAACTAAAATAATAAAATAAATAAATAATCAAATAATAACATCCTCGAATTATGAGGACTCACTACTAAATCTGGCTGCTAAAATGTGGAATGCAACTGAAGCTCTAGATCTCGCGCTTCTGAACCTATAGTATGAAAACACTATAGCGTAAAAGAAAATTATACGTCAGTATGATAAAATGTAACGGTATGCAAGTGAGGTAGGCTGAATTCTTGGGGTTTATATGCATGAACAATATTAACTAACTGTATAACATGAATGTGAGAATACATGCATGAATACTTAATAACTGGTATGACTGATAACTAAGTGACTGTATCTGACAGCCCTGCTACTAATGGAACTAGCTGATTTTTGTACTGAACTGAGTTGAATATTTTTGATGGTCTTGATTCTGTAGAACTATCTAAGTTCTATTGCTGAGACTAATATAGACACTGTGGGAAGTATTCATCTAACTAACATGCCCTAATTATCTATTTTAGCTGAGTTGGGGTCTAATCTGTAATCCTAATTGGAAAGGTGTCAATACCACGCACTGGTAAGGACAAGCTATGAGTAATCCCTCATCTAATAAGTTCTCTAACGATAATGGTGGGATCCTCATCTAACAGGTTAGTCCATCTCATCTACCCTCATCTAGAAGGTTGGATGTCGCAACCTACGCTAGCTACGTAGTTCTAGAGTGCAAAGATTGCTTCTAAGAATCACACCCTCTACTTATAGGTAAGTTCCCATCCTTGCGCTTGCTTGGTGCTGAATCCTACTCCCATTTGAATAGACACTGAACATTATTAACTAAACAAAACTGTACTAAGTTCCTTGAGTTCTACTGACTGACGAAATACTACTGAGATTACTGGGATTACTGAGTTTACTATAGTTTCCCGAGTCATGAGACTAATTGAATTCTACTAAACATGGCTTTATTGTATCTTAAAAACATGACATTGGTTCTAGGCACACAATTAACTTATCGGGTACAAGTACCCCCGGGACTCGATAGCATGAAACTGACAAGACACAATACTTCTTGATTATAGGAATAAAGTCCACAATTCATAGTACCATAAGTTGGGGATTTCATGAAGCACATAGTTATCATAATAGTATACATGAATGAGAATGCATATAGACTGTTCATAATTTCATCAACTATTCTCATGAGCATTCCATCAAACATTCATAGTACACAACAATATCATAGAAGTCATTTAGATCATAAAGGTAAAGCATGCATTTGTCATTTGGATCACAATTGTGCTATATAGCATGATTTCTATCCTCTTAGGGATTTTATCAAACACCTTACATGCACAAATTAGGGTATAGTCATAATCATCAAATTGACACATTATAAACAACTCAATTCATGGATTTCAACTCACTTACTAACAAAGATTCATGAAAAACACATAATGTTGGGAATCATACAACAACATTATCATGATTACAATCAATCGACAACATAAACATCACAATTTATAATTTAAAAATGGATTCTTGAGCTTTATGGATGAAAGGAATTCATGAATCAACACTTGACATACCATAGTTCTAAATTTCACGAAGATTGATGGTGGAATTTTCTTGAAATTGAATCCCCAATTGAAAACCCTAACTTTTTCTTGAGAGGATTTTTCGAGAGGTGACTATATTTTGGTCCAAATGAGGCTTAATCCCATATTTTAGACTTATATATGGGTGGAAATTGACCATTTTTTCCTCTAGAGGTCCCTAGGGTGACGCGGGT
>NC_061113.1:24712452-24747225 GCF_002878395.1 Capsicum annuum | reverse complement strand
GCGGGTCTATCGCCTTAAGCTACTATTTTGGGCAACCAAACATTCCCTTCCGCTATTGACTTGCCCCATCGTAATGCATCTTTAAAATAAAAAAAAGAAGGTCGGGAAGGTCATCAAATAAATCACCAAAGTTCAAAGGCTTAAAATTAAGCTAAGCCGCTAAACACTAAGCAAAATTTTCCAAGTGTTGGGATTCTTCATGGAGCTCTATGGGCTGAATTAGACATGTGATTTTGGCATGATCTTACATAGCCTCAGTATATGAAACACCAGATGCATCCTGTTCAGAATTAGCATCAACCAACTAAGCAATAAAATGAATTATTTAATAAAATTTTACATTGGTTACCTCACCCTGAGGAGGACTAGTAGCAATCAATAGGACTCTAAAAATATCAGGGACTTGACCCCCAGACCTAGTTTTGATCCCTTGAGTAGTTGTGTCCTTTCAAAATTATCCCCAGTTTGAATAGAAGAGTTACCTCGCATCTTAGATCATCAAGGCATGATCTAAAAAGTGAACAAACCAGGATTAGAGAAATTCAAGACTTAGAATCCAAGCTTTAAAATGGAATGCCAAGAAAGTGAAACATTCCTAAATGTCATATAGCCTCTACCTTATGAGTATGACATGCTTTATGCCCTTAAAAGAGACTCTACTCAACACAACTTATGGATTTCAAATAGACCATGAACCTGAATCACTGATAACAACTTGACGCGAATCGACCAAGGGTCTTGTCATATTAGGCACCCCAAGTCCAACCAGGACTAGAGACCACCCCTAATACCTAACCCAACTATCTAATATGCATAACCTAAGTTGGATAAATTCTTAAAATATAACAAGATAGCATAATTTATTCCATTTATAAGATATATGATAGGTCTATAATAGTGATCAACCTAAACAAGTCCAACCATCCAAACCCAATCAATAATCAAATTACTGAACCAAAAGCATAAGCTAATAACAAAAACAAAAACCAAGTTCTTATCCGTAACATAATTTAACAGGATTCAACAATCATAAATTCAATCCAATAGTATCACCCCTATACCATTTCCAATACTAAGGCTGGCAAAAATACCAATCCATCCCATTCCAACCCATAGTAGTCATATAAGCCTCTAACCAAAATAAAAGTAATATGTAGTTGGGAGATGCCCCCAACCATACACAAAACCAATATCTATAAAATATCTAAAAAATGTAAAGATGTCCATGATGTAAAATGAAGCCTTCCATAAAATGGAAGTGAACCACTTCAATACAATAATTGATCCTGCATTCAATCACTAAGTAGGAGCAGCAGAATGTTCTATTCTTGCATTGCACGGGGATACAACCACCCGAGGATGGGCAGTTTAGCATGCATAGAACTATACACATATATATACAACTATGTTGGCAAAAAAAGAATCGAGTTTAGCATGAATTTAAAATCATTAACCTGGGTATGTGTATCTTAACCATCTTAGAACCACCTATGTTCTACATGGGTTCAGTACAACCCCATGACTGGCCCCAATACATGTAGACATAGGAACTGGAGATACCATACGAGTAAGGGATTCTTGAGTACCCTTCGCTCTATATGATACATATGTATAGTGTACTTAGGGGATTCCCATTTACCTTATAGTGTCATATATGGTCACTATAACCAACCGCTCATGTCAGTAAACATGATTTTCCTGTGTCCCTCCTGTGGACTCGCACCATCACGGTTTGAAATCATATCTTATTATTATTGCCCAATCAAAACCATTACCACCCAACCAAACCATTATTCCCTTATTATTAACTAAGGCTATAAGTAGTGGTATCTTCATACAGACTCTAGCTTGCAAGAAATATCATTAGCCAACCTTTTTATGTAAAAGGATTCCTATGTACGCATAGATTATATTAACAAGTTAACTATGAAGAATCCCGTGTAACCCAAAAGTGTTCCATTATTAAGTTAGCTTAGGGTAATCCTATGTACACCACAAGTTGTTCATTAACATATTCACTTGGGGGATTCCATTATAGCCTACAAGGATGTTTAATTAACTATAATCATGACCACCAAAACTTACCATTTAACCGTTCCAATCAATATAAACAATTTAGGGTTCTATTACCAAGCCATACCATGCAATAGTTCAATTAAAAGTCCAATAATATAGTAAAAGCATTATCATACCCATTTTATCAAACATGTTTGTAACACCCTGATTTTCTGAACCGGAATGCGACATGGTGATCATGACCCCGAAGGACCACAAACTAACCCATGAATTATATCTGTACCTATATACTACATAATATAACATGAAAATACGAAAAATATGTACTACAAGGCCGTAAGGTTCAACCAAAAATAAAATAATACAAAACATCTGATAAATACAATGTTCAAAAATAGTATATCAATAGTAAAACAAAATTGAAATAACTGTCTGACATGCTATAGTTTGAAAGACTCTAAACTATCTAAATAAGGAGTTGATGGAACATGTCTCTAACTAAATCCATCTAACAACTGAAATAAACTAAAATGATAAATAAACTAATCATTATATGTCCTCGAATGAGAAGGACTCACTGCAACTATGAACATTGGAATGCTACTGCTGATCTGGAGCATGTGCCTCTGAACCTATGGTGTAACATAAGAGAAAGCATTATAGCATAAATGCGTCAGTACGTTAGAATGTACTGAGTATACGAGTGAGGTAGTCTAAATGCAAACGGTTATATGCATGAACAATACTGACTGATATGAATGTGACAATACATACATGCATACGTAATAGTAACTGAACTCGTAGAGATACTGACTACTGAGTCTAAATACTGACAACATGAGTTTACTGATACCAAGATACTAAAAGACTGAGTTTACTTATATTGATATATAAATCACTAATAAGTGATGGATTTAATACTGTATTACTGAATACTGAGAGACTGATATTGCATTACTAATAATTGAATGATTGTTTTTGATAGTTCAAATTATGAAGAAATGGTCTGATTGACAATATCTGACAGTCCTAAAACTGAGTACTGATAGCATGAGTTTACTAATATCTAATGTAACTAACAGATTAGTTCTAATAGCTGATATAACTGATAACATTAGTTTTGACAACTGATATATCTGATAACATGAGTTACTATATCGGATAGCCCTAATACTAGTTACTGATAACATGAGTGACTATAAATGATGGAACTATTTGAGTCCTAAACTATATCTAAGTCGACTATATCTGATAGTCTTGATATGCTGAATCTAAAGAACTATCTGAGTTCTTTTAATGAGAATAAGACTGAAACTGTGGGAGGTAGTTGTTTAATCGACATGCCCCAATTGAGAGAATATAAATAAGTTGGGGTCCAATCTCTGCCACGACTGGAGGGGTGTCAATACCGCGCCACTAGTATGGATAGTTGTGAGTGACCCTTAGCTGGCGGGTACTCAAAATGAGAGTGGTGGGAACCTATACTGATAGGTTAAGCCACCCCATCAACCCTAATCTGATAGGCTAAGATGTCTTAACCTATGCTGGCTACATAGTTCTGGAATACAAGAATAACTGCTAAGAATCACACCCTAAACTGATAGGTGAGTTCCCATCCTTAGGTTCACTCGGTGCTACCTTTTACTCCCATCTGAAGAAACTAAATCATGAATAACTGACTGTACTGATTAACTAAACTGAACTGATACTGATTAACTAAAGTGATACTAGTGGTATTGTTTAGCAGAGCTAAACTAATTTTACTAGATTCCGATGACTGATGGAATGTACTGTGTTCTGAGGACTGGTTAAGAGTACTGAACTTACTAAGATTTTTGTGAGTACTAAGGTTACTGAGGCTACTAAGCAGTGAGTTTACTAAGATTACAAGACTATAGAGATTACTGAGATTACTGAGTTTTCCTGAGTCACATGACTGACTGAATTCTATAGATCATGGATTGACTGAGAGTATCGTGATAACATGACACGGCTCTAGGCACACATCTATATTTTTTTGGTACAAGTACCCTCAGGACTCGATTGAAGGAAACTGACATAACTTGACTTTTTTAAGTACATGACTATCAATAACAATCCATAATGCATGAGTGGGGGATTTCATGAAGTACATGGTCATCATAATATCTAACATGAATAGGAATGCTTATAATCAAGTCATAAATCTCATATTCTAATATCATGGGCATTCTGACAACATATACTATTCATAACAATGGCATGGAAACCATTTAAGCATAAGGGAAAGCCAACTTGTAAAATTTAGTTCATATTGTAATAATTTGGGGATATTATACTTCATGTAATTATTCAACATCTCAAACATGGTAGGGAAATCATGGATATATTTTGTGTACATAATTCATATCTCCATTATCATACATGTTTCATACCACAACAATAACAACACATAAATAGCATGGAATTCATATTGGAATGTATAACTAACATGGACTTATCATCTAGACATCATGGAATCATGGGAATATGAATTTCTATCATCCTAGGCATTTTATCAAACACCTTGCATGCATTCTTTAAGGCATAGGTGTATTTCATACTTGAATCATATCAAACCACCTAAAGTTCATGTTTTTCAACTAACAACCACATATATTCCATGAAAAAACCTTTAGATATCATCTTGAAACTTAAACAACAATCATCAACAAGTACATGCTCATATCACTTGCTTCCATACTAACAGGATATTCAAGCCTATATTCGTATCTACACCCTCGTATAAAACATACATGTAATAGTCTTCTCTTAACATAAAACATTAACTCTGTCCCATCTAAGTAATTCCTCAACACTACACTATTCTCATAAATAGAGCTTATGAAGGGTTAAATCAAGAGAACCTGAAACATGAATGGATACTGACTGAATTTGACACATGACTGAACTGAGGAATAGAATATCAACAACATGGATTTACCAAAAACTTCTGAACTGAGGATATACAAGACATATACTGGGGATCATGATACATGTACATGAGTCCTAAGCTGCATAACCTAAGTCTGGAATTTCTGAGTTCATGGAACATAATTCGTAACACTGAGTGAGCTGGAACTGAACTCCCTACACTGGGAACTGAAAGCATACACGATTCTATAGAATACGTGTGAACATAAGCTATATTCATGGAACTAAGAGATGAAGCATGCATGGCATCATGCTGACTGGAGTGCAAAGCTTTACACTAAGATAAGTATGGGTCGGGAATCTTTTTCCCTAACTGCTTTTTTGTACATACTGACACTACTACTGGAATTTTGAGAGCCTGATTTGGGAACTTGATCTACCATCTCCCCCTAGGCTTTGAGCCATTATCACAAGTCTGTGAACACTAAACTAAACTCTGAATTGAACTGCAATCATCATCACATGCTTATACTCTGATTAGCAAATGCTTTCCTAACTAAACACATCGTCTGCCCTGTTTTACTCATATACTATAATATCACATTCACACCTTCATGCTTAATTTTAAGTCAATAAGCTTAAATTTCTAACTCACACTGATCAATCCTACTGATTTATTATAACATAACTATCCCCATGAATACATAATTTGTTCAATTTGGATATCATTATCCCAACTCTACGATAGCTAAACTCCTGGATTCATGCTTCTAACTCTGGGTCACATGGTATCATAGGATTTTGAGAAGGGATCTGGTGAAATATCTGTATCTGGGTTTGAGAACGACTTCTCATGATTCATGAATGAAATTTGTACAAATTTTGGCCATAACTAAACTGATGGGATACTGTCTGAACATGTGGCAAATCTCGTAACTATCTCCAGGGATTGTCTGAGAATGCCCTATCTATAGGACTTGAGATTCATTATTTCTGTTACCTTGAAAGTAAGGTAAAGATGACATGAGGGAAGCATGATATGAATCTACATGGGTTTCTTACAGAACCTAACTATAACATAATCTAAGACATGAAAGGAGGGAAACTTTTCCAAATACATCTCATAGCCTCCTGCACATAAGTGTGGTGCATAACACATGCATGTACAAAACTATACTAGATGCGACGTTCAGACTTGCTAGGATACTATTGTACCTTAGATTCTAATACCAAGTTTGTAACACCCTAATTTTTTGAACCGAAATGCTACACGGTGCTTATGACCCCAAAAGACCACAAACTAACCCATGACTGAGATTTGTACCTGTATACTGGATAATATAACATAAAAATGCAGAAAATATGTACAGCAAGGCCGTAAGGTTCAACTAAAACTAAAATAATACAAAATATCTAATAAAAACAATGTCTAAAATAGTATATCAATACCAAAACAAAACTAAAATAACTGTCTGACATGCTATAGTCTGAAAGCCTCTAAACTGTCTGAATAAGGAGTTGATGGAACATGTCTCTAACTAACTCTATCTAACAACTGAAATAAACCAAAATGATAAATGAAGTAATAATCATAGAATCCTCAAATGAGAATGACTCACTTCAACTCTGAACACTAGAATGCTACTGCTGATCTAGAGCTCATGCCCCTGAACCTATGATCTAACATAAGAGAAAGCACCATAGCGCAAATGTGTTAGTACGTATGAATATACTGAGTATACAAGTGAGGTATGCTAAATACAAAGGGTTATATGCACAAACAATACAGACTGATATAAACGTGAGAATACATACATGCATACATAACTATAACTAAACTAGTAGAGATACTGAGTACTAAGTCTGAATACTGACAACATGAGTTTACTGATACTGAGATACTAAAAGACTGAGTTTACTTATATTGATATGTAAATCACTAATAAGTGATGGATCTGATACTGTATTATTGAATACTGAGAGACAGATATTGCATTACTGATAAATGAATGAGTATTTCTGACGGTTCAAATTATGAAGAACTGGTCTGATTAATTGTATCTGATAGTCCTGAAACTGAGTACTGATAGCATGAGTTTACTAATATCTAATATAACTGGCAGATGAGTTCTAATAGCTGATATAACTGATAACATAAGTTTTGACAACTAAGAAATCTGATAACATGAGTGAGTATATCTGATAGCCCTAATACTGATTACTGATAACATGAGTGACTATATCTAATAGTCCTAAATCTGATGGAACTATCTGAGTCCTGAACTTTATCTGAGTTGACTGTATCTGATAGTCCTGATATATTGAATTTGAAGAACTATCTGAGTTCTTTTAATGAGAATAAGACTGAAATTATGGGAGGTAGTTATTTTACTGACAAGCCCCAATTGATGGAATATAGCTATGTTGGGGTCCAATCTCTACCCCGACTAGAGGGGTGTCAATACCGCGCCACTGGTAAGGACAGCTGTGAGTGACCGTTTAGCTGGAAGGTGCTCGAAACAAGAGGGGTGGGAACCATATACTGATAGGTTAAGCCACCTCATCAACCCTAATCTGACAGGTTATGATGTCTCAACCTATGCTGGCTACATAGTTCTGGACCACAAGGATGACTGCTAAGAATCACACCCTAAACTGGTAGGTGAGTTCCCATTCTTCAGTTCACTCGGTGCTTACTTCTACTCCCATCTGAAGAGACTGAACCAGGAATAACTGACTATACTAATTAACTAAATGGAACTGATTAGCTGAACTGATATTGACTAACTGGAGTGATACTAGTGGTATTTTTTAGTGGAGCTAAACTACATTTACTAGATTCCGATGACTTACGGAATGTACTGAGTTTTGAGGACTGGTTGAGAGTATTGGACTTACTAAGAATAACTATGAATACTGAGGTTACTGAGCACTGAGGTTACTGAGATTACTAGACTGTAGAGATTACTAAGATTACTGAGTTTTCCTGAGTCACATGACTGACTGAATTCTATATATCTTGGCTTGACTGAGAATATCGTGATAACGTGACATAGCTCTAGGCACGCAGCTATATTTTTCGTGTAAAAGTACCCCCAGGACTCGATTGAAGGAAACTAACACAACTTGACTTTCTTGAGTACATGACCATCAATAACAATACATAATACATGAGTGAGGGATTTTATGAAGTACATGGTCATCATAATATCTAAAATGAATAGGAATGCTTATAATCAAGTCATAAATATCATATTCTAATATCATGGGCATTCCGACAGCATATACTATTTATAACAAAGGCATGGAAACCATTTAAGCGTAAGAGAAAGGCAACTTGTAAAATTTAGTTCATATTGTAATAATTTGGGGATATTATACTTCATGTAATTATTCAACATCTCAAACATGGTAGGGAAAGCATGGATATATTTCATGTACATAATTCATATCTCCATTATCATACATGCTTCATACCACAACAATAACAACACATAAATAGCATGGAATTTATATTGGAATGTATAACTAACATGGACTTGTCATCTAGACATCATGGAATCATGGGAATATGAATTTCTATCATCCTAGGAATTTTATCAAACACCTTGCATGCATTCTTTAAGGCATAGGTGTATTTCATACTTGCATCATATCAAACCACCTAAAGTTTATGTTTTTCAACTAACAACCATATATATTCCATGAAACCACCTTTAGATATCATCTAGAAACTTAAACAAAAATCATCAACAAGTACATGCTCATATCACTACTAAAAGTTTACAAAATAACATTTAAAAGCATGATTCTTGAGCTCTATGAACAAATTGAATCCATAGATAAACACTACACATACCCTAGAATAATAATCTGTGAAAATTGTAGTAAAATAAGCTTGGAATTGGAAATCCCCAATTGAACCCTACACTTGTTCTTGATAGTTCTTGAGAGGATTTCAAACAAACTAGAATATTTTGGTGATTTTGGACTCAAATCCCGTGTTAAAGACTATATATAGGGTAGGGAAAATGTCCAACATACCCTTTAAATCACGGAGGTGTAATGCTGAAAACTGGGTTGGCACCAGAGTTAGTAGGCGGTGCCTGCTCTAGTGCACCATGGTAGACCAGACGGCGCCTGCCTTAAAGCACTGCTATAGGGGGGCAGTGCCTGCAGATCTCTCGGTGCTACTATTTTGAAATCCAAACGAGCCCTAGATGGATTCCAAAAATTCCGAAACTTACCTGGGATGTACTACACCCTTGTCCCATCACAGCACAACTTGAAAATCTAAAAACAAAGGTCGGGAAGGTCCTCAATTAATTCCCCAAAGTTTGGAGGTCTAAAATGAGGCTAAGTATTGAAAACTTGTGAAAATTTCTAAGTCTTGAGACTTATAAAGATAAATGAGCTGGATTCGGATGCAACAATTTTGCGGGATCTTACAATGTTGGGGGCATAGTGTTTCCAAAAACCATTCCAATTACCAATTAACCATTCCTATGCAACCAATTGTACATACCACCAATTAAGTACATAAAAATATAATTTCAAACATGGGAAAAGAATAACCAAGCATTTAATACAAAACCCAAACACATATTTGAAAAAACCCAAAATATACAATAATCATTCCATGTAAACATTGTATAAATCATGCCTTCAATTGGAACTAACAATAATTGAGGAGTATATTCTCTTAGATGATGAAGATAATACTGAAAAATAACCCAAACAAGCCCCAAATTGCTCCTCAAGATGAAACCCTAGCCTTGTTTTACCTAAGAGCTTTAGAGAAAATTAGAAAGTGTTTCTAAGTATTTCAGATTAGAAAAATGGGGTGAATAACCTCGTAAGAATAATATAAGCCATAGGGTCATAATAGGTTAATAGGTAAAATGTCCAAATAATCACAACTTAATTGTATAAAATCTCAGATTGTGGGTACGACTCAACCATATCAATCTTACCCTCCAATACGAGTGGTACCTGCCACTTATACCCTAGACCTCCCTTAAACCCCTACACTATTAAAGATACGAGCATGCAATACAAATGTTATCCATGTATTTGATTAGTTGCCTTAACCTATACCCATAACAGAACCAAGGGGAGTGGACACTGTCCAACATACGAGTGGGACAATAGGACTCATACCCTATCTCACAATATATATTAAGACACTCATACTTAGATTCAATTTAATTTACTAAGTCTCAGTTTAAGTGAATGAAAACCCAAACATACAATACGTTAACCAACATACGACACATACCAAACCAAGTCATACCTATTCCAGCAACTAAATCTAACACACCAGCCATCATTGGTTATGTACGACTCAACTTTACCAACCATACCCCAACATATGACTTGTAGACCCTAGTTATACATTTTTTAAAACTAAAAATCTAAGAAATTTATAAGGGTCCCAAACCCAGGGTGCTTCAAGGTTCTATCATTTTTCTAAACCAATACCGATGTATACATTATTTTATATTTACTTTAATAGTTATATTAGTAGTTAAAAATGATAAGATCCCACCTAGATTATTTCTACTTACTCCAAAAGAGCATTAGAGACTGGGAAAATATAATTACGATAATAATTTTAGAGTTTAGCTGTCGATTCACACTACTAGGTATTATCTGTGTAAGATTATTAGATTTCTTCTAATAAATAGAGACTCAAAAGGTAATAGTTAACTTGGATCAAGATAAAGGTTAGTAAGGCAATATCTTGGGACTCAACAGTTAACGGATAGAATCCTTCTACTTATCTACAATATTGTAGAAGTTACGTAACTTATTGATTCTGCATTCAAGGTGTCAGATTGGATCAATTAAGCACGATAAGCCTACTGAGTTGAGAAGCCAGGGGAAACACAATCCTAGTGTTCACCTGTAACTGATTACATCGAAGTTGATATTCATTTCTTGTTTGATGTTTCTAATCAAAACCCCCCTTTACTTTTCAAATTTTGCCCGTTGATTACAATAATTTAGAGCCACTATTCCATGTATTCCTTTGGGACTCGACTAAAATATTTGTTGGGTTACTATATTTGGCATCGAGTGATTCATCTTCAAATTAGAGGTGTAGCTTGAGCATTACCAAATCATGATAAGAAAATCTAGCAAAGAGTATTTAAGCCAAGTGACTAGGTATTATTGTATGATTTAAGACTTTTTTTTAGGAAATTGTAAGTCTATATAGTATGGGCCATTTACTATGGAAAGAATATTTCCATATGGTGCTTTAGAATGGAAGCGTGATGATGAAGCTCTATTCAAATTAACTGTTCAAATGGTCGAACACTATATGGGTAACATGGAGGAAGTTAAGGTAATTGATAATCTAAGACTTGGTGAGTCTGAGTAACCAAGTTAATTAAGTCATCCCCTGACGTCAAATTAGGTACTGTATGGGAGGCAACCTATGGGGATATTTGGTGAAGTCTTATTATACAACCTATCCACATCATTCCATGATGTTAAACCAAGATCTTAATAAGATGAAACCAATGTTTTGTACTGATTAAAATATAGGGTAACATGGGTGTTTAATGTGCAGGATTTGATATTGTAGGAGTCAATAAGAAATATTACTAATATTAGACTATATGAGGTTTTTTACTAGTTGAACAAATTAATACAACTCGATACCAAGAGTAGTAAGGACCTATAACTTGGATTAATTTCAAGTATTTGGTTTCTAGAATCATCATGACTCTTTGAATCAGTGACCACAACTTGTCACCTTGAGTCGTAATGACTTGAGACCCAGTTATGATTCTAGTCTTTGTGGAGAGAGTCTTAAACTCAGAAGAAAAGGTTATGAGTTGTAATCAAGAATCTTAACCAATCCTAATAGATTAGGACTTGTGGATCAACCTAGTCCAAATCACAATTTAAAACATAAGAGGAAACAAAATTGGGCACCCGACTCCTAAATTTGCAAACTCCCTCCATTTTTCATGGCTACCAAAAATTAAAAATCATACTCCACAAGTGATCCCAATCATCAACGGGAAAGAATTTAAAATTCTACAAAAGTTTTTTTTGGGGATCCAAAGTTCTAAGTCATGTAAGTGTTTGGTTTAAATGCTTTAATTCTTATGATTAATGCTTAAAATTTTAAAAATTAACTTGGATTCCTTGCTAAGTTGTTTGTTCTTACAGTTTAAATCCTAGTGTTCTTGAAGATAGAAATTGAAATTGAGTGTAACTTGAATTCTCGCACCTAAAAACATAATGTTGGGATGTACTAGGAGTTGTGTAGACCTATCATAAATATTAGAATGTGTATTTTTTTAGTTTTTGTTGAATATTGTAACCAACTAAGTCTAAACCCCCATGTCACAATAGATACGAGATCCCTAACAACTTTTAAAGGCACTTAACAAGTTGTTAAGAAACTCATAAGCATTGATAAGACTTAGTATTAAAAGAGTGTGTGTTCTAGTATTACTATGACTCAACTAAATGAGTCATAATCAATCCTTATGACAAGTAGTCAGGAGCCATAATGGTTGGAAAAGGTTATGAATAAATTAAATATTCTGGTCAGCATATGAGCATTGGTAATGAGTCATAGCCTAAAATTTATGATTCATTAGGAGGACTCGTAATTAGACCAGCAAATACTGACCTAGCCTCTGTCTATATTATGACTCGTTCTAACAAGTTGTACCTAGAGGTTATGGCTCATACCCCTTAGTCGTATAGAGTTTAGTACATGTACAAGAATACCAAAGTTTCTTAATTTTCTTTCCTCTTCTTAGGATTCAATAAGTTCATCTCATGCTAACAAGTTCACATGGGTCCAAAGAGTAATTCATCATTGAAGAAAACACCAAAGAATAACAACAATAAGAAACCTTCCCCAAAGTTCTATTACTAATTAAGAAACAAGGAAACTGATGAGTCAAGCAATAACCTAAAAAAATACCCAATGAAGTGGTAGGTGAAGCCATGGGAAGAACTACCTCAAGGAAAAAAATATCTATAAAAGAGGACATGCCTCCCAAGAAGGCACCAAGAATAAAAAATTCTAGCACTTTCCCACAATATTTGCCATTATCTTCTAATAATGACAATAATGAAGATGGTGATAAAGAAGAAAATAATGATGATGATAGTGATGAAGAATCAAGCTCTTATGATGAAGAAGATGAGAGTAGGAGTGTTGAACACATTACCCCAATTTATATCTAGCCATAACCACCATAGATCCCTTTATCCATCAAGGATGCTCTGATGCTTATCATTGAATAGTGAGGGTAGCTTAAAATATAGGACCCATATAATGAGGGAATGGGAGAAAACCCATTCACGATAAGAACAAAGATAGGTATATATATCTGTGGAAAAGGTTGACTGTAGTACGAATGTCGAAGATACCTGAGTTTTAAGCTTAGTTCTAACCATACCATTTTTAGTGGATGACCACTACTCATGTTAAATTCAGTCTCACATTAGTAAGGGAGTTCTATAAAGCTTACAAAAGGGAGATAAAGAGGAAATACCCACAGGGAAAATTGTGGAAGGGTGGTGAGACAATTATGTCTTTGACTATTAGAAGAGTTTAGATGAACATCTCCCTTAGGATTGTTTCAAGAATCTTGCATGGACCTGATGTCCAACCACAAGTGAATATGGCCAAAATTGATTACCGCATGGATAAAATAAGAAAAATAATAAGGAAGAAAATGGGTATTGCAAATAAAATAATGCTTTATTGATGGATAGCTAGTACTATTGTGAAAAATAGAGAAGAAGCTAGTTTGTTAGCTGGTGTCCCAGGAGCAAGTTCACACAACATTAGTAGGACCACTTTGAACGTTAGGACAAAAGCATGGTAGACTCTTGATAAATATAGGTTGGTTCCCATAACTGTAGACACCGTACTTAGTCCAGGATACCCAACATTAATAGTTGGACCCATTGCTGGGTATGAGTTTTATGTTACACGGTTCATTACTAAAGAGTTACATTACCGAGAAACGAGTACTGATGTGTTTCTAGCATTCCCATTCTTGTTGACTCAAATATTCTTAGTTGTAGAGGTGCTAGAACTCCTAGATATAAATTGGTATATTGAGTCAAAAAGACAGTGATTTGGGGTTGATTCAGGATGCTGTAAATACCATGTTCAAGGCAGCTAAACAAAGAGTGGCATTTTTGCCTGAGGATTTTTGAAATAGGAATACTCTAATCAAAGTTGTTGCACATTTGTGGTAGATGATACTCTAGTTGAGGGTAGGCTGTTTGAGACCCAACCTTCTGATGTAACCAATATGTCTTGTACTTTTACTCTTCCATAAGCTGTAGTACCACATTCATCCATGTGTAAATCAGTTACGATAGGCTATATAGTTATTTCACAGGCTATGTAGAATGTTATGGTTAAAATGTTAAGCACTCTAGAGACAAAGGTAAAGTTGATCGAGAAGGGCATAAAGCCTTGGGTTGGTAAACTACTTGAAGAACAAAGTAGAAATATACAGAAGAGATTAGATAGTTTCACGTTGAGGGTCACTCCTCTTCTTGAATATGTTCAATCCCATGATATAGTGGGAGTCAAGGATAAGGTAGCCGAGCTGTGAAAGCTGGTTAATAAATTGTATGAGTTTCTAGTTTACCCAATGCCTGTTATTTTGGAGATCTAGATAGAGGAAGATATTGAAAAAATTTTAGGTGTTGATGAGACATCGAGAGTTTCTCATACGAGTAATAAAAAAATGAAAACAAAAAGAACCAAAAAGGATAATGTGGATATAATAGTGCAAGATAGAATCCAAAGTAAGAATGACATGTAGGTGAAGGTGTAGGAGAAAAATATTGGTATTGGTAGTTCAATAGCAGCTTCAGATATTAAGAGGGGCAGTGATATGGCCCAATACCATATGTGAAACACCTCAAATAGTCCCTTGAAAATTTCCTAAGACTTTGGCTCACTACCTTGGTTACGAATGCACCCCATGATTCATATGGTGTCTTGATGGGTTAGGTAACCCTAGCCATAAATTGACCAGTGTGTGGTGTTGAGTTTCCATTTAGGGTACAACTTGAGGGTATGAATCGTAAATACTTATTATGAGTTTTTAGGTTGAGTTATAAAAAAATCATGTAAGATTGTGGCATGATTCTACTTTGAGTACGAGTTTCTCACTAAGATCTGTGGGGATATTTTATGAGTCGTAGGATGAAATTGTTGGAACTCTAGTATTTAACCGATTTGGGTTTTGTGTTGAATATGGGTTGGTTGGTTGGGTTATAAGGATAAAAATTTATGGACTTGGTAAGACTTTCCTAGTTATGAATCATGGTGAGGAATAATATGGAGTGGTTAAGAGTCAATGGTTGACTCATGGTCGAAAGCGACATTTCTCCCACTTTTAAGTTAAGGGAATTCAAGTATTTCCTTTTTTTGCCAACTTGAAAGCCATGTCTTATATCTTATTTAGGTTATCCTTATTCCTTATATACATATCAAATAGACTCTTAAATACTCTAAGTTCCTTAGGGTCGAGAATACTTAGGGTTTTTAAGAGATTAACTTATTAAGGCTTCCAAGGGTGATTTATCTTCGTACTTCTTAGTGTTTAAGATATGTTATTCTTCCCTCGTTGTCAATTTTGTAAACTCATGTGATTTTAAATATTATTTATGAGATTTTTATCTTTGTTTGAAACAAAGGTTGGGGGTTTTGAATGGTTAATGTTGAATAATATTTTCCCATTGTATAATTATGATTATGCACGCTTTAGATATGGATTGGATATGTGGGTGCATAAGGATATGTGGGTGCATAAATTGGTTGTTTTGGTATGGAAATTGGTAATAAACTCAACCTACTTTCAAAATTGATTTTGATTTTGTATTACCACTTGGCTTGGCTTGTTTTTGAAACTAATGCATTGTATGAATTGCTAAATGGTTAAGGGTAGTTTTAGAAAACTTATGGGAATAATGGAATCCCCCAAGTGAAGGGTCTATGAAAAACCTTGTGGTGTATATGAGAATCCGCAAGTGATTTTTATAATAAAGTTTGTAGGGTACCTAGGAATCACCCAAGTATTGGAAAATGGCATTATTTTCAAACTACAATAGGTATGTTAAAACCCATTAATAACGCCTTATTAACTGACTCCTTGAATTGGTGTCCTGGTTATGTGTTAAATATTTTAATTAAACAATGAGGGCTATGATAGCTTGCCATGAAGGTGTAAGTCTAATGTACGAACACTGGAAACTCATGTTTGCCAAAATAAGGTTTGGTATTGATGACCATGTTCTGTGGGGTACAAGGGAATCCCCCAAGTATATATATATATATGTATAAATATATATATATATATATATATATATATATATATATGTATTATGGAAGGTGAAGGGTACACAAGGGAATCCCTGACTATTTATGTTATCTCCAATTCGTACTACTAATACACATTGGGGCCTGTTCTGGGCAAAACACTGGACCTATATATCCTGTGGGTTGACTTATCATGGTAAAGATACACAACCTAGGTTAAGGTATTGAAATGCATGCTATATTTTATACCTATCCTAGCATGGCATATATGTATATGTGTACTTACATATTGTTATGCACATTGGTTTGAATGTTTTTGGATCAATAGAATTACTATATATTTATCCCTAAGTTACATGCTAGAACTTACCCCATTAACCATCTTTGGACATTGAATCCCACGCGATGCTAGAACTGACCACTTTCAGTCCTCATGCATATTGACTAGGAGATTCAGGGACAACTTTTGAGTCAGATTGAAGTAATGATCTTCCATACATTAGAAGACCCTATTTCATTCAATGGATTTTTTTTTATGTCTTTACTATCATTTTGGTCTTAGCCTGAGCCGGGGGTCTTTCGGAAACAGCCTTTCTACTTCATCAGAGGTAGAGGTATGGACTGCGTACATCTTACCCCCCCTCAGACCCCACTAAGTGGGAATACACTGGGTTTGTTGTTGTTGTTGTTGTTGTTGACTATCATTTTGGTCTTAGGTTTTTCTATGTTCAGGGGCATGTCTCAATTGTATATTCTTTTATTTTTATTATAGGCTTTGTCAGGCTACTTTGGGCATGGGCGATGTTGGTATCAATGTTAGAGTTGGCATTGGTACTGGTATTGGTTGGATGTTTTGTTATGAATGGTTGGCTTTGATTATCGACTTTTTATAATGTTATAAAATTTAATTCTCTTATATATTTATCTATTCATAATTCATCCTACACGGGGTGTAATATAGGCAAAGGTTGGGGTCCTGAGGGTAATATTTGGTCGCAACTAGACTTGAGATACCCAATATGGATAGAGCCCAGTTTCGGTTATGTCTGCTTGGTATCAAAGAATAGGTTAATGGTCACTTGAGTTTCCATAAAGCCATGTCATATAGAGTCTTTTTTATAGGTGTGTAGTGCGCCACACTTATAAAGGAAAGGCTTCGATTCATTTTGGAATGTTTCCCTTTTGTGTGTTCTATTTTTGGGTTGTAGAGTCTACATTTTTAGATCTCTTTAATTCCTATTTGTTCTCCTTTCATATCATTCCTTTAGGAAGATTTTATGACTGTGGTAACCTTTCTATCCTGTCTAAGAACAATAGATATGGAGCTTGTCCTACTCCATGGGTTCAAACTAGGTGTAAGGACACTATATCTAATGGTCCTAATGGAGATCTACCGATTCCTCCTATCCCTTCTTAAACACCTCAAGCTGATTTGTCTAATGCTAAGTTTTGCTAGTCAATCTATTTTCTTACTCTGTTGGTTGCCTCACAGACTGAGCATATGGATTCTATTGCCCCATCATCTATGTCCACTAGAGTAGCCAATTTATGAGGCTATACTCTTCTATTTTCACTAGTATTAAAGTTGAGATAGAACCTCAATATTTCATAGATGAAGTAGAAAAGACTTTCATATGATGCATATTACTAAGGCAGAAGGTGTGGAGTTTGTATCCTATTAACCAAAAAGTATAGCACATCAATGGTATGAAGAGTGAGAGCAGTTCAAGGGTATGGCTGTTGAGTCCACCTTGTGGGAGGAATTTTCTAGAGCCTTTCTCAATTGATTCTTTCCTTAGGAGTTGAGGGAGGCAAAGGCTAACGAATTCATAAATTTGAGGCAAGGCACAATGAAATTTAAGGAGTATCCCTTGAAGTTTAATTAGTTGCCACAATATCCTCCTGAGTAGTTATCTAGCATGAGGGATAGAACGAGATAGTTTATTTTTTGGTTATTCGGTGATTTGATTTTAGAAAGTAAGGTTGCCTTGTTGCACAAAGACATGGATGTTTCTCAGATTGTGGTGTATATGCAATAAGTGAAGGAAGAGAAAAGGAAGAAAATTGAGATTGAGTAAAGACAGAGTAAGAAATTTTTGCATTAAGAACAAGGGGAAGGCAAATCGTAGAGTGGCAGGGTTGGTGGAAACTGGTAAAAAAAAAAGTTGGGAAATTTTTTGTCCTACTCAACTGCTAGTTCCCCTTAACCAAAGTCATATGGTGATCAATGTATTTAAGGTAGTGATGGTTCTAGGTCATAGGGGGATCAATGTAAAGATAGTGGGGCCCAACTAGATCCTTTATATCCTTTTAATAGATTTTGTAGTTGATTGTATCGGGGTTTCTATGATGAGAGAAGGGACAAATGTTTCAAATATGGTCAACTAGGGAATATGCTTAGAAATTGTCTCGTGGTTAACGTTACTTCTTGGGAAAAAAAAGGTTATGATTGTCACTTAATCAGCTCCTGCACCAAAGGGAGCACCATCTGGCTCCAGAACTGGTTGGGACCGTCTCTATAATCTCATTCCCACTAGGAATCTGAGGAATCTCCTCATATCATTATTGGTACATTGATACTTTTTTCTCTCGATGTGTACTATTTACTTGATCTAGGGTCCTCTATTTATTATGTGATCCTATTTCTGGATATGCTTTTTTGTTTTGGTCCTTTGTATATTTTAGACTCCTTTTTTGTTTCTACCCTGGGTTGCAACTCTATGGTAGCTAGTTGAGTGTATAAGGTTTGTGTGGTATCTATAGGTGGTAGGGAGACTTTGGTGAATTTGATAGAGTTATACATGTTTTTTTTTTGATGTCATATTAGGGATAGATTGGTTGCATTTATGTTATTATCATTAAGATTGTCGTTCCCGTAAGACCATCTTTAAATTCCCTAATTAACCAGTTATTAAGTGGGAAGAGGGCTCTCTAGTGCCTAAGGAATGGTTCATAGCGTTTCTTAAATCCTATAAATTAATTTCCAATGGGTGTCTCTATCATTTGATATAGGTTAAAGATTCTAACTTAGAGAGGACTTCTTTATATTCCATTCCCCTAGTAAAATGAATTGTCTGAGGTCCTCCATGATGATCTTCCTAGAGTCCCTCCTTATAGAGAGATTGATTTTAGGATTTATCAATTCTTGATACTCATCCTATCTCTATTCTGCCAAATAAAATGTTTCCAATAGAGTTGAAGGAGCTTAAGGAGCAACTAAAAGATCTTCTATACAAGAGTTTCATCCATCCTAGTGTGTCCTTATGGAGTGCACCAGTGTTTTTCTTGCATAAGAAGGAGGGTTCCTTGCGGATGTGTATTGATTAACAATAATTGAATAGGGTGATGTCAAAGAATAAGTATCCTTTTCAAAGGATAGATGATTTTTTTGATCACTTTCAAGATGCTAATTTCTTTTCTAAGATCGATCTTCGATCCGAGAATTATCAGTTAAAGATTAGTGAGGTGGATATCCCTAAGACTACCTTGCGAACCCGATATGGGTATTTTGAGTTCTTGGTTATGTCTTTTGGGTTGAATAATGCCCCAACAATATTTGTGGACTTGATAAATAGAATTTTTATCATTTTTTGGATTTGTTCATCATTACAATTATCAATGATAATTTGGTGTACTCTAAGAGTGAAGTGGATCAAGCCAATCACCTTCACATTGTGTTGCAAACATTAAAAGACCAACAATTGTATGCTAAGTTCTCTAAGTGTGAATTTCAGTTAAATATTGTTACTTTTTTGGGTCAAGTCGTATCTTGTGGGGGGATCAAGGTGGATCCACGGAAGGTTTCAATGGTTAAGAAGTGGCCTAGACCTATGACTCCAATCCATATCCAGAGTTTTCTAGGTTTATTTAGTTACTATAGGAGATTTTTGGAAATTTTATCTTCTATAACTGCCCCATTAAGTGAGTTAACTTAAAAAAGTTGAAGTTCTTACGGTCTGCTACTTCTGAGGGTAGTTTAGAGAAAATAAAAGATAATCTAATCTTTTCTCCTTTCTTACCTTTACATAAAGGAACTGATGGGTTTGTGGTATATTGTGATGCACCCCGTATGGGGATTGGTTGAATTTTGATGTAGCATGGAAAGGTGGTAGCTTATGCCTCTACACAGTTGAAGTTGTAAGAGAAAAATTATCTGGTCATGACGTAGAGTTGTTGGTTGTGGTGTTCGTGTGGAAAATCTAGCATCACTATTTTTATGGAGTGTATGTAGATATCTATCTTATTTTATCATAAGAGTCTGCATTATGTGTTTACGCAGAAGGAGATGAATATCAGGAAAAGGAGGTATCTTGAATTGCTAAATGACTACGAAATAAGTCTACGCTACCATCTAGGTAAATATGACGTAGTTGTTAATGCTCTTTACAAGTTATCCATGAGAAGTCTAGATCATGCAGATGAAGATAAAGAAGAATTGGTGAAAGATATTCACCTCTTGGCTAACCTTTGTTTGTTTGTTCAAGAGGTGGATAAGTCATCTCTTTGTGTGAAGGTTAAAGAGAAGCAAGTGTTAATCCTATCTTGAGGCGAATCAAGGGGGACGTATATGGGAAAAAGTTATGGCCTACAAAATTAATGGATATGGTACCTTGAGGTACCAAGGCAAATTATGTGTTATCGATGTAGATGGATTGCAAGAGAGGATCTTATACGAGGTCCATAAGTTTCATTACACCATTTATTCTATTTTAATGAAGATGTATCATGATATTAAGTAGATCTATTAGAGGAATAATATGAAATGAGATGTGGCTAGTTTTATGGATAAATGTATGGTGTGCCAACAAGTGAAGTTTAGACATTTGCGGCCTGTAGGGTTATATTAAGAGATTGAGTTTCCCTTCTAGAAGTGAGAGGTGATTAATATGGATTTTGTTTCTTGTCTTTCTCACTCTTTCAATCAATTTAATTTGATTTAGGACATGTTGGATAAGATGACTAAGTCTTCTCACTTTATGCAGTGAGGACTAACTCTTTAGTGGAAGATTATGCAAAATTGTTCAAAGTGGAAACTGTGAAGTTGCATGGGGAGCCTATTTCCATCATTTTAGATTGTGGTGCTCAATTATCATCATAGTTTTATAAATCATTTCATAGGGGTTTGGGGATCAAGGTGAGCTTTAGTACTACTTTCCACATGCAGTCGGAAGGCAAACAAAAAGGACTATTCAGACTTTGAAAGATATGCTTCAAGATTGCGTGATTGACTATGGTGGTAGTTTTGTTGATCATTCGACTCATATAGAATTGTGTATATTAATAGTTACCACTTTAGTTTTTTGATAGCTCTATTTAAGTCTTTGCATGGTAGGAGATGTAGATCTCCTATTGGGTGGTTTAAAGTAGGTGAGGCAGAGATGTTTGGCCTAATTTTTTTCACCAAGTGATGAAGAAGGTGAAGATAATTTAGGATAGACTTAAATCCACCCAAAGACCTATGCAAAAATAAGGCATAGGGAGTTAGATTTTGAGGTTGGGGATAAAGTGTTCTTAAAGGTGTCTCCCATGAAGGGGGTGATATAGTTTGGGAAGGAGGTGAAGATCAATTCCTGGTATGTTAGTTCGTACTTCGGCTTGAAAAGTTTTGAGAGTATTGCGTATGAATTAGAGTTTCTCTCTAGTTCAATTTCCATTCACCCATTGTTCGACGTGCCAATTTTGACGAATTATGTGGGTGATCCATAGTTGATTGTGCCTATTTAGGATATTGGTATTTCAGCTTCCTTGTCTTATAATGAAGTTCTAGTTAAAATATTGCATCAACAAATTGGTCAATTGCGGACGAAGGATATAGATTCAGTAAAGGTTCTATGGAGGAACAGCAAAGTTGAAGAGGCTACTTGTGAAGCTGAAGAGAACATGAAGTCCAAGTATCCATTCCTATTCTCTATTCTGGAAAATTGTTCTTTACATATTAGTATTCTTTTACATCTCTGTTTTCTATCTTTGTTAAAGAAAATTATAATTTCCTTGCAATCCTTGTTTTCTATTTTAAGGGTAAGTGTAGTGATGTTTGGGGTCTAATTGTGTTGGTAAATACCTTATCCCAAAATTCGAGGATGAATGATCCAAGTGGGGGAGAATTAAAATACCTCATCTTTGGACCTTGAAATTTCTTGAGCCTTGAGCTTACTGCCTTGGTTACGACTTGACCAATAAGTTGCATGGTGTCTTGACGGGTCAGGTGACCTTAGTCATAAGGTGACCAGTGTGTGGTGTTGAGTTTTTTGTTCTAGGTAAGACTTGATGGTATGAGTGGTAAAAACTTATGACAAGTGGTTAGGTGGAGTGTCTCACTAAGAGCCGTAGGGATATCTTATGAGTCGTGGGATGAAATCGTAGAAACTCCAGTGTTTAACCTATTTGTGTTTTACGTTGACTATCGCTTGACCTTATGATTCATAAGGTATTATTACAGGATGGTTGGTTGAGTCATAAGCATACCATTTTGTGGGATTTGTAAGACTTTCCTAGTTTTACGAATCATGGAGAGGAGTCGTAAAGAGTGGTTACAAGTCAATGGTAGACTCATAGTGAAAGGCGACATTTTTCCAACTTTGAATTAAGGGCATTATGTACATTTCCCCTTTTTCAAAACTTGAAACCCACATCTTATAACCTCTTTAGGTTATCCTTCACTCTCATAAACACATTAAATAGACTCTCAAACACTATAAAATCCTCAGGGTCAAGGATGCTTAGGGTTTTTAAGAGATTAAACAATTGAGGCTTTGTAGGATGATTTATCTCCGTACATCTTAGTGTTTAAGGCATGTTACTCTTCCCGCATTGTTAATTTTGTAAAAGCGGATGATTTAAAATATTGTTCATGAGATGTTTATCTTAGATTGAAACAAGGGTTTGGGTTTTGAGTGCTTATTGTTGAATAATGTTTTCACAAGGCTTAATTATGACTATACATGCGTTAGAAAAGGATTTTGATATGTGGGTGAATGGGGATGGTGAATGAAAATAGGGATATAATGGAATACCTAAATTGGTTGTTTTGGTTTGGAAATTGGTAATAAACTCAACCCACTTGCAAAATTGATTTTGATTTACGTATTACCATATTTCTTGGCTTATTTTTGAAACTAATGCAAGGTAATAATGGTTAAATGGTTAAGGATAGTTTTAAAAACCTTTTTTTTGTACAATGGAATCCCCAATGTTAATGATATATGAAAAACCTTTTGGGGTACATAGGAATCCCCTAAGTGATTTTTATAATGGAGCCAACGGGGTACCTGGTAATCTCCTATGAGTTGGATAATGACATTTTGTTGAAACTACGGCTGGTATGACGATACAAATTAATAATACCTTATCAACTGACTCTTGGAATTGGTGATTTGGTTATATGTTAAATGTTTTATTAGGAAATAATGGGGGTTATGATAGCTAGATGTGAAGGTGTTAGTTGAAATTCATGGGGGGGCTAAATTGAATTTTTTCTATGAGTTGGCTATTGACTCCTCACAATCAAATTGTCTGTAGATTGGTGCACTTTACTAACAGATTAGATTTAAAATGGTTAAACAAGTAAATAACAGAGCATAAAGTAATAACACAAAGATATATCCTAATTTGGAACGCCAATGTGGTGCTTACTTCTAGTCCCCTTGGGTTTTAAGATTTCCTAGATCATTGAATGCTAGGCTTGAGTACAATGATAGGAAACAAGTTCTAAAGATTTATTTTTCTCATCAGATCTTGTGAGACAGCTTCAGTTGTTATTACAAAGTTGACTCAATCCTACTTTTTAAATAACTACTGTAAAATAAAAGTTACAAAGCCTTGTGAGACTAAGATTGTGACACTTTGAATTCTGTGCTTGAAGTTGTGTGCTCCGTGTCTGTCCCCATAATTCACATTTTATAGTCTTTGGATGCTATTCTTCATAAGGAAAATCAAGATATTTCTTTTCAATAAGGATTTTAATTTATTCCTTGATAGAGGGATGTAGCCAGGTGATATGCCCATACCAGATATGTCTATATATTGATTTGGATCACCTCCATATCAGATATGTCCACGATTTATTTTCCTATTATTATTATACAGATTGATGCCTTTCCAAATATGCTTGCGATCTATTCTTCGTATTCTTTAGTCATTATTTTTCTTATTTATCGATAATTTTGGTCAAAAGATTTTCTATGATTGATCATATTTGTCACGACTAATAGGTTTGAGATTTTCCTTCCATTTGTTCTTATTCTGCTTGATTTTCTTTGATATCGCATATCATAAGTTTATGTTCTTCCATTCCTTGAGTTGGTTTTCTTTTTCAATAGTCTTCAATATCCTGCAAGGATCCACTTGTTAGTTTGTCATTATTAAAATGTAGAAGTTGAAGACTAAAAATCTCCCTCTTGTTGATAGTGAAAAACATGAGTAAACATCAGTTGACTTCCCTATCTATTAGCTTGCTCGCCCTAACTTGTAGGCATCTTTGTTATCCTACATTTCCTGGGTATCAATCGACTTTTTGTGCTAAAAGTCGACTTGCTACTTGCTCCTTCTTGATGTTCCTGTCTTGACTCCCCCTTTTGGTATATTAAAAAAGAATAGTAGCAAAAAGCAAAATACATAGACAAAGAAACATACGAGAAGAAAAGACAACCATGGATAGTTATAATCTATTAACTAGGTTGAGTAATAAAAAATTATGGAAGATAGTATGCTAAAGATTATCTTACAACCCATTAACACGAGGGACATGACCCCTTTTGAATAAAAAAAAGTCACATTTAACCCTTTTTCCAAGAAGTATGTTAGGGTGTCATGCATTTATTGAAAAAAACTACCATAGCATTTTCCAACATTCTTGATAAAGGAAGAGAAGGACATTTGAACAGAGATAGCAAGATCATCATTTGAGAAAGAGACTTGAGATTTTAGAGAGTCCATGCAAGACAATACTTAAAAGAATAACTTGACTCCTTGTTTTAGCCCATCCAGTCCCAGCCAGACCACACTTATGTAAGAGCTTGTACTTTTCCCAATGTCTAGGAGTTTGGAAGCAGACTCCTTGAGCTGGATGATACCTTACCCAATGGATTTGAACTGCGGCTTAGCTCTTTGAGTTCCTTCATCAAATAGATAGAGGAGTTAGAAGTTGATTTACTTAGCTTTGGAGGTTCATTCTTAGCATAGGTAGACTTCTTTCTGCGCCATTCATCTTCCACCAGCATATATACCATGCTACTAAAAGTTCTTGAATCATAAGTTGCAATAATTTTTATAGAGAGAGAAGTAGAGAGATCGATAGAGTATAATAAAAGAATCCGAATGATGAGCAACCCATATGGAAAACTGGCAGATGTATTGGATTCCCTCTCACTCTCAAGCATTTACTCTCATATCCAATTACCCAATTGATTTTGATCTTTTTGAAAAGATAACAACACACAAAGACATCATGACAAATGTTGTTGCTTAGGGATAATTTTCATGAAATCAAGGTGGTGTCAATGATAAGGGAAATGATGGGAAATTTGAAGCATTAAGATAGGGGACTAGAGTTGGTTGATATGGAGTCAAAGCCAGAGAGAAATTTATTGACTTTCTCAAAGCCCACTTCAAAGTCCTCGGTCCAGTTATTATTCATTAAAGGGACCATATTCAAAAACATGGTATTAAAAATATTATCAAGGACAGATCTTCAAATTTTAAAAAGTGACCAATATTATAAAGGCATCATTTAGTTGACCAATATTAACGATGCGATGTAGAATGATAGAGCGATTTTTAAAGGAGAGGAATTTTTCTCTTTGAGAGTTTGTCTAGAATTTGTGCATCTTTTTTGGAGGAAAGGAGTTAGAATGAATTGGGAGGGGTTTCTTGAGAGAGGAAACAGGGTTGGAAGAGGGTTTTCATCTATTAAGAAGAATGGACTAAGACGAGGATTCATCGGAGGACTCTAAAAAAAAGAACAAGACTATCGAAAGAGATTCTAGATATATTATCCATGTAGGGTTTTTTGTCATGAGTGAGAGACGATGAGAGATATTAAAAATGAGGTAGGGAGGAGGAGATTCATTGAAGAGAAATTAGAAGTGGGAAGGAAAGAGGTGACTATTAAGAATGGATAATAATGGATTAGTGAAGGGCTGTGAAGTTAGAGGGAACTGATAGAGGTGAATAGACATTGCATGGCGAAGAGAAAATGGTGATAGAGGTGGCGTGGGAAACAATGAAGGTAATGATGACTTCCTTTCAATAGACCACTTTTTGGTAAAATGTGTAAAATTGGACTAATTAAAAATATTTATGTCCAAAAATATGAACCATAAATTAACGTCAAATCTTTTTCTAAGAAAATAATATCTTTCTTCTAGCAATGGTAAAAATAGAATTAGACTAAGTAAAAAGATTTATGTCAAAAAATATGACTCATAAATAATTAATGAAAAAACTTTTTCCAAAAAACACTTCTAGCATATTTTTGGATTCAACAAAAATTCCCCACTTTCTCCATGATAATGAATGAAAATATGCTTAATGTAGAGATATTTTTCCCGTGATGCATAGAACATTTTGATAGACTAACAGGATCAATATTGTCACACATTCTGGGAACAGACTTACAGGACAAAATAAAATCAAGTAGTGACACTTGATTCATAGAATTTGAGTACAATAACTTCCAAAGGCTTTGTATATTGCTCCACTTATTGGCGACTCAAATAAAGATTATTCCTTGCTGAGAACGAATTTGGGACATCACTCATATGATGAAAACTTTCATTCGAAAAGCAACACTCTCATAAAAATATTAGAATTATTAGGAATAATATTAAAACCAAAAAAATACTCATTTAAGAACTTAGAATTTTATCAAATTTAACCCCTTTTTTTAAGATAATCAATTTCAAAAACATGGTTTTGGTCATTAAAAAATTTAAAATTATCGAAATTGTCTCATGAAAGTTTCTTCATAAATAAAAACATATGAGGCAACTTAAAAAATTTGACGGCATCAACTGATAAAGATAATTTTATTGATTCTGACTTTATTAGAGATTTTATTGATGTCAGTAACCTTTTGGAGGGAAACTCTCTTCTTTTTTGTTTCATTATTTTAGATGTAAGAATTGACTTTGAGGGGGTATAGCTGACTTGTCTTGTGATAATTCAAAGATTGTGCGAGCATTATCTCTGGACTATAAATTATTTAATGAGTCCGATCTGATAACATTGACTCTAGCACTTTTATTGAATTTTGATCAATCCTTCAATTATATTCTTAAAAGCATAGGAGATTTATTTCTCTCCTATCATGTATTTGGAACATCTGCTATTTTTTTAATTTTCTTAGACATGTTCCTACACAATAAGAAGATTGATTCTTCTTATGTACCCAAGTGGTCTTGGGTCCTAGTGGGTTATATGATCTTCATTTGGACTTACAAACCCATAAACTTTTAGGATTATACCTAAAACTACAAGATTTGTGCTCTCTTTGATCACAAATAAAATAGATGATTCCTCAAGAGAAAACAAAGGTCCTAGCTGATTTAAAGAACCCTGACGAGGAACTTGAATTATTTCTGAAGGAATTTGATCTTATGAAACTATGGCTTAGGGGTTTCTTAAAATGGTTTGATTTTATTTTAGCTTTACCAAGCTTTTCATGATTTAGATCAATTTTAATTTGACATGCTTCAATTTCTATTTGCTAGTTTCATTGTTCCTCTTTGAATTTTCATTTAATTATATTTTAAAACTTTTCTTCTTTTGAGATAGTTTATTATATTCATCTATGAATTTTTAAAGCTCGCCAGTTATCATATCAAAGTTGGATTTGAGAATATTACAGTTATGATAGTTATGTTGTCTTACCTCTCTAGGTTTACCTGTTGCCTTAACATATATATTGGTAGCCTCTATTTCTTCTTTCGTTTCATTCTCTTAACTCCAGGCTCTAAAATTTGGTTCTTTTTGGATTTCTAATTTTTTATTCTAGACAATTCTATTTGAAGTGGCTAGGCTTTCTACAATAATATCAACATTCGTTATTGCTAGTGGAATCATCATTCTTGGTTCCTTAGGATCCTTGTTGTCTCTATCTCATGATTATCTTTGCTCCAAAATTTATGAGAGAAATTCCTTCACTGTTGTCCTCTTCAAGAATTTCCACTTCTTCAGTTGGAGTAGCATTAAAGGGTGCTAGTTTATTTTTCTCCTTTGTTTGGTACCTGTTAATATATTTTTTTCACATGCAATCGACTTACCTCTTAGTTCTTCATATGTAATGTTGTGAAGACCTTTGTCTTCCAGAATGGCAACCTTGGTTTCCCAGATCTTTGGGAGGCTTCAGACCAGCTTCTACACTTGTAGGTTGTGTGGATAGATCATATCTAGTGATTTCAATTCATACATAAATTTACTGAATATCGAGAATATTGTTCCAATGTTCTCACTCTCTTCCATTTTGCACAACTCATATTCATTGAACAAAGTAACAATATTTGACATCTTGACCGTGGAGGTTCCTTTATAGGTTACCTCTAATTTGTCCCACATTTCCTTTGTGGTTTCACAAGTTGATATCTTGTCGTATTCTTCCCCGCTAACTACACAAAAAATTAAACTTATAGCACGTGCATCAGTTTGAATTATCTTTTGCTATTCTTTGGTGACGTCAAAGCTTTCAAGATCTTGTATTTTAGAATAGCTAGATTCTTTATCTTTGTCATTTGACTTTTCTTTATGTCCTGGAATCTATTTTGGACCCTTCTTTTTGATAACCATGCTTGGAATTCATTTGATTAGACAAATATTTTAAGCCTATTCTTTCTGTAAAAGTAATGTTGTCCAATAAAGTATGGTGGTCTTGTGGAGAAGTTACCATCTTGAAGGAGAGCACTGAGAATTTAATAATTAGCCATTTGTTCTTTGCTCACTTATGATTAAACAATTATTTAGGTGAGACCTACTCTAATAAAGATTGAAATTTTAGGGAGGTGAATTGAAATTTTTTTGTGAGTCGACTACTGACTCCTCACAGTCGACTTACCTGCAGATTAATGCACTTTACAAATGGATTAGATTTAAAACAATTAAACAAGTAAATAATAGAAAATAAAGTAATAACACAAAGATTTATACAGGTTTGAAATACCAATGTAATTCCTGCTTCCATCCCCCTTGTGTTTTTAAGATTTCTAATACAATAATAGGAAACAAGTTCTGAAGACCTCTGTTGCTCATCGCATTTTATGAAACAACTTTAGTTGATGTTACAAAGTTTTCTCGATCCTAATTTTTATGTAACAATTGTAAAATAAATGTTACAAAGAATTATGAGACTAAGATTGAGGCACTTTGAATTCTCTGTTTGAAGTTTTGTGCCCCTATCGATCCTAAGTCTTAACCTTTTATAGTCCTCGGCTGCTACTCTTCATAAGGAACCCAAGAGATTTCTTTTAACTCAATGATTTGAATTAATTCCTTTATTTAGGGATGTATCCATATGATATATCCATATACGGCTTGGGATCATGTCCATATCAGATATATTCGTGATCTATTCTCCTCTTAGTCTTGTATAGGTTGATGCCTTTCCAAATGTGCTTGTGATATTTCCTTCATTTTCTTTATTCATTATTGTTCTTATTTGTTGAGACTTTTGGGTTAAATATTCCTCTTGTTTGATCTGATTTATCTATATTGATGGGACTGACATTATCCTTCAATTTATTCTCATTCTTAATTATTTTATTTAATGCCATGGATCATAACGTGATGTCTCATTCCTGGAGACAACATTCTTTATGAGTAGTCTTCAATATCCTACAAGGATCAACTTTTTAGTTTGTCATTATTAAAATATAAAAGTTAGAGGCTAATATGATTCTAATAACAAGACACTGGAAACTCATGTTTGTCGATATAGGGGTTGGTATTGATGACCATGTGCTTATAGGGTACTAGTGAATCCCCTATGTCTACATTTGTGTATATATATCATGGAAGGAGAATGGTACAAGGAAATCCCCGACCATTTATGACATCTTTGCTTCATCTAGCTAATACACATTGAGGCCCGTTCAGGGGGTAACACCTGAACCATATATTCCATGGGTGGAGAAAAGATCATAAATCTACTAAACCTAGGTAAAGGTTTTGATATTCATGGTACACCTTGTTCCCTATTCTAGTATGGTATATATGTATATATGTATTTGTATATGGTTATGCACATTAGTTTGATTAGTTTATGATTAATGCCATTACTTTATCTTTATCCAAGAGTTACATGCTAACGTTCACCCTGCTAACCATCTTTGAATGCTATATACCCATGCAATGCAGGAATCGCCCATACTTCCTCTCCTGCTACATAGAGACTATGAGATTTAGGCACAAGTTTTGAGTTAGAATAAAGTGGTGAGCTTCCATACTTTGAAAGAACCCATTTTATGCTATGGATTTCTTTATGTATCTATTATTCCTTTACTCTTGGTTTTGGCTATGGTCGAGGACTTGGTCTAAGTAGATTTTCTTTGGTTTTGATAAAAGGCTTTTTTGACTACTTGTGCTTGGGCGGTGTTGATATCGGTGTTTCCATCAACATTTGTATTGGTATTGGTTGAATGTTTCGTTACAAATGGTTGGTTTTAGTTATAGAATTATAATAGTGTTTTTTATTGATATTCTATTATCATGTTATATCTTCCAAATTCATCTGGCAAGGGGTACAATATAGGGAAAGGTTGCGTTCTTGGGGTAGTATACAATCTAGGTTGGATATAAGATACCCGACACGGACAACCTAATTTTTCATCATTTCAGACGTACCATTGAGTGAACCAGCCACAACTAGTGCCATGATTGCTGAGAATATCCCGACAGCTGACGGGACCACTATAAGAATAGTGGGTAAAACACCTTGGGTTCTGACCCGTAGAAAAATTTCTTCAGTTTGAGCTTCTAGACATCATAAGACTTGAAGGAACTTATGGTATGATGTGGGTACAGTTTAAGGGGTATTGGTCGTAGATGATCAGTGTGATATGGGTTTCATTCCTTCTAAGGTAGAGTGGACATCATATTTTTGTATGACGATGGTATGAGATAGGTTATAGGATTGTATGATTTTTAGTGTATCTATCCTTTGGTAGGATGCCTAGGGTACGGTTTATGGGTACTAATCGTATGGTAGTATATGAGTTAGGATATGAACAAGTAAGTTGGACAGATTGAAGTCCTACATTCTATCTAAGGTATGAGTGATGGGTTCCACTCGTATGTTGTGGGTACGAAAAAAGAGGGGGTTGTACCCTCCTGCGCTTAATTTTCAGCTTTTAAGCTACGGGTATTTCAGATATTTCCACCCAAACAACCCTTATATTCCTACATCTTAAAATAAATTGTGGCCTTTCAAAACACACTTTAAAAGATCACAACACTCCAAAAATTCTTCCTAAACACTCTGTAACGCCCCAGAAAACGAGTCCCGGAGCGTCACATGGTGCTTGAGGATACAAGTAGCCCCAAGCTAACCCATTGAGCCATTTTCATTCAGTTCAACAAAAATCAACGGGGTTTCCATAAATAACCCTCAAATATCAACAGAGTAATCATCATCCAAGAATAAAGGAATTTCTGAAAGATTACAAAATACGACTTATTAGTCAACTCCCAACATCTATACTAGTCTGGCAAACCTCTAAGAAAATCAATAAAACCAGTGAGCCATTAAGACATGCCCCAACTGACTCATACTCAGTTATCAAATGTAAATGATTCCATGAAACCAACATCAGACATAACTTCCTCGAAACATAACGACTCACCATAACAGAGGATGTAGAACAGCGTGCCCGAAGAATCACTGTCGAACCTGGAACTGAGCACCTGAACCTACATTCCGAGAAAATGCAACCCACATCTGAAGATGTGGGTCAGTACGATGGAAAGGAACCGAGTATATAGAGGTGTATGCAGTTGTATAAACATCATCACTATAAATATTTATAAGAAATATGCAGAATGTATGAAAGACTCACATAGCTTGAACAAAATCATCATAATCATGAGAGGATGAAATAACTACAATAACACATGTAAGTCATCATGTAATTTGTCAATCACTTTCAGTTCATCAAGAATATCAGTTCTCATAATGTAAATATCATTTAAATCTTTCGAAAGAATAACTTTCACAATTCCACTTTCAAATCACTTCACCATTAACCATAGACACAAGGAAACACACACACACACTGGGAGATCCTATAACCGACTTAAACCATGTGATCTACATGGAGTCCAATGTACAACCCACGTTAGGGAGAGCCGTCCTATCCTTGCCATCGGAGTAGGACTATCGATATCAAATCCACACAAACTAGTGATCACTATATAAATCAGCCTCAGGCTTACTTCTACGGGGGCACATAGTTATAGGGAAGTAAGCTCAGATCATTTCAAAGACAATCCACAACAAAACAATTTAAGTAATATATAAATATACATCCTCAGTCATCATGCTTCCCATCTATCAATATCAACCAGGTTGTGGATTTGTTTCACACTCGAGTTCAAAACAACTCCATTAAGACCAACAGGTCAAATCATTCAAAATATCTCAAGTATTCAACATCAAAGTGCTTATAACACACACTTTATCAACAAAAAACAATTTCCAATGGGGATTCACGACCCAAATATCAAAATCATGATAAATATCGTTCAAGATTCATGCTTTATATCTCCACACATGTAAATTCATCTTTCAAAATCATAAACATCAAGATTTCATAATCATCATCATAAGATATAGGTTCATGCTTCAAATTCATAAAAATCAAATAAAAATCATGCCTTTGTAAAGAAAATTGCTTTTAGGCACAAGAACAAAAGAGAGTTCTTGTTGAAAAACTGCACATACCTTGAATGATGAACTTTAGATCGATACTAGTTTTTGAGATATTAATCTTGCCTTCGAATGCTGGTTCTTGGAGTTCTTGAACTAGGAACTTGAAATCTTGAATAAATTTGCAGAATTAATGGTGAACTTTGGAGGTTCTTGAAGTTGGATGTTTCTTTTTGAGCGAATTTGATGAAATATAGCATATAATTCTTCTAATAGGATTTAATATAGGGTTTGGACGGAATTTGGGTGAGGAGGAATGACCAAAACACCCCTAAAAATCAAATAATTCTCGAATCTATCCTTTGGTGGACTATTTTGATAGTCTGAAGTAGATTAACCATAACGTTTTACTCCGATACCCAAATTGGATAAACCAATTTCATTAGAAAGAGGAATCTCATATCGTTCCATTTATATATAGTATCTCACCTAGATCATTGTGTACGAGGAGTTTTGATCGTTTGAATTTGACCTAAAAATTTTCTTTTGATAGGCTGAAGTAGATCGACCATATCTTTTTGCTCCGATAGACAAATTGGCTAAAACCAATTTTATTGGAAAGAGGACTCGCAGAAATTTCCGTTGATATATAGTAGATCACCCAGATCATTATGTACAAGGAGTTATGATTGTTTAAATTTGGCGCAAAAATACGCCAAGCCTCAGTACTTTTTCCTGCACGTTTTACTGTTTACTACTATTCACGGTTCGATCGGAATGTTCATTACTCGTCGCTCGGGTGTCCGTTTTGGATGATCCACATATCGTTGGAAAGCTTATTCAATACTCTACACAATTGTTGGTCATAATCTAAGACATTCCGCATGGAAAATTTATAATTCATTCTAGAAGATAGAGCCCAACACATTTATGCACAAAATTTCAATGAAAAATTTCCCGAGGTATTACATCATCCCCCCTTGGAAATATTCATCCTCGAATGACGCTAGACATTCCAAGATTAGATAGGGAATAGAGAATATAGGTGAAACCATTCGTTAGACTCATCACCACATCGTTTCTCACTCCGAATGCAACATAGAATGCATAAATTCAAGAAACGATAGCTGAACACATAATAAATGACAGCTGAACTGCTGCAAATTTTATCAAAAGTGCATGATTTAGGAAAGAACGGTACCTTAGACTTGATCAGAGTTCGCAGAAAATAGGTGCGGGTACTTGTATCGCATATCCACCTCAGCTTCCAAAGTTGCACCCTCAACAGATTGGTTTCACCACAACACCTTGACAAAGCGAACTTCTTTGTTCCTTAGTCTTCGGAAACTGAAATCAGGAATCTCAATAGGAATCTCGTCAAAAGAAATATTTTCTTGAATGTCAGCACTCACAGAGGAATCCACTACCACAGCATCGCTAATATGCTTTCTAAGCATGGAGACATGGAATATTAGATGAACAGAGGACAACTCAGAAGGCAACTCGACCTCATAAGCTACCTTACCAACACGACTAAGAATTTTGTAAGGGCCAACATAACGGGGACTAAGCTTCCCCTTCTTTCCGAATCTCTTCACCCCCTTCATGGGTGAAATTTTCAGATACACTAGGTCACCAACTTAAAACTCAAGGTCTCTCCTTCTACCATCCGCATATGACTTCTGACGAC
>NC_061113.1:24706252-24712352 GCF_002878395.1 Capsicum annuum | reverse complement strand
GTTCATCTAATATTCCATGTCTCCATGGAATATTAGATGAACAGAGGACAACTCAGAAGGCAACTCGACCTCATAAGCTACCTTACCAACACGACTAAGAATTTTGTAAGGGCCAACATAACGGGGACTAAGCTTCCCCTTCTTTCCGAATCTCTTCACCCCCTTCATGGGTGAAATTTTCAGATACACTAGGTCACCAACTTAAAACTCAAGGTCTCTCCTTCTACCATCCGCATATGACTTCTGACGACTTTGCATAGTTTTCAAACTTTCCCTAATCAACTGAACTTTTTCCATAGACTCAAATACCGAATCAGGACCACTCACAGCTGCTTCACCCACATCGAACAAACCTATGGGTAATCTACACTTCCTCTCATATAAGGCTTTAAACGGAGCCATGCCAATACTAGAGTAGAAAATGTTATTGTAAGCAAGCTCTATCAACGGTAAGTGATCATCCTAACTTCCCTTAAAGTCAAGTGCACAAGATCTCAACATATCCTCTAAGGTCTGGATGGTCCACTCATTCTGACCATCGATCCGCGGATGAAAAGCAGAACTCAAAAGCACTTGGGTACTAAGACCCTTCTGAAAAGTTTTCCAAAATTGCAAAGTGAACTGAGTACCCCTATCCGAAATGATAGACAAGGGAACTCCATGCAATCTGACTGGCTCTTGGATATACAATCTAGCATATTCCTCAGCAATATATAAAGTATGAATAGGAAAGAAATGAGAAGACTTAGTCAACCTATCAACCACATCCCAAATTGAATCATGATGGAGTTGGGAAGGAGGTAAACCAATCATAAAGTCCATATTTATCTCTTCCCACTTCCAGGTAGGAATACTAAACTCTTGCATTATACCACTAGGTCTTTGGTGTTCAAACTTAACCTGTTGGCATGTTGTACACTTAGCTACAAACGCTGCCATATCTTTCTTTATGCCACTCCACCAATAGATTTCCCGCAAGTCTCGATACATCTTGGTGGCACCCAGATAAATAGAATATCGCACCCCGTATGCTTCAGCCATAATCCTCTGTCTTAGATTATCAATATTCGGGACACACAATCTACCCTACAATCTCAACACACTATCTCCCCCTTGGGAGAAAATCTCTACTTTTTGGTCCTTGACTGACTCCTTCAGTTTGACCAAACTAGCATCTAGGTATTGCTTTTCCTTCACTTCCGAAACCAAGGAGGATTCAGAACTACTCTGAACCCCTATACTACCTTCAGCAGAGTCAAACAACTTAACCCTCTTTCTAGCCAAACGATGTACATCACGAGCGAACTCTTTCTTACCTTCTACCACATGTGCAACACTACCCATGAACACTCTACTTAGGGCATCCGCCACAACATTGGCCTTGCCTAGATGGTATAGCACAGCATCTCATAGTCCTTTAACAATTCTGTAAACACATACTGCAAACTCTTATGATCAGTGAAAACATCAACATGGACACCATACAAATAGTGTCTCTAGATTTTCAAAGCAAACACAACAGTAGCTAACTGAAGGTCATGGGTGAGGTAATTTTTCTCATAGGGTTTCAACTATCTAAAAGCATAAGATATCACCTTACCCTTCTACATAAATACGCAACCCAACCCAACTCTCAAAGCATCACAGTATACCACAAAACCATCAACTCCATCAGGCAACGTCAAAATAGGGGCTGAAGTGAGTCGAGTCTTGAACTCCTGAAAACTCTTCTCATAAGATTTGGACCATAAGAACTTTACTTTCTTTTGGGTCAACCAAGTTATAGGAGACACTATAGAAGAGACACCCTCAACAAAACGATGGTAATAGCCAGCTAAACCTATAAAACTTCAGATATCAGTCGGAGAAATAGGTCTAGGCCAATTTCTGATAGCTTCATTCTTTTGGGGATCAACTCTAATACCCTCGAAAGAAATGATATGACCCATAAAAGCAACTGACCTTAGCCAAAACTCACATTTACTGAACTTGGCAAACAACTTGTGATCTCTAAGGGTTTGCAAAACAGTTCGGAGATGATCAAAATGTTCATCCACACTACGGGAGTACACCAATATATCATCGATGAACACTATGACAAACATATCTAGATATGGTCGGAACACTTGATTCATGAGGTCCATGAAAGCTGCTGGGGCATTAGTTAACCCGAAAGACATAACATGAAATTCAAATTGGCCATAACGAGTTTGGAAAGTGGTTTTTGGGATGTCACACACCCCAACTTTGAGTTGATAATATCCGGAACGAAGGTCTATCTTTGAGAAATAACTTGCACCTTGCAATTGGTCAAACAAATCATCTATTCTCGAAAGAGGGTACTTATTTTTTATGGTGACTTTATTCAATTGGCGGTAATCAATGCACATACGTAAAGAGCCATCTTTCTTTCTCACAAACAACACAGGAGCACCCCAAGGAGAAACACTGGCCTTATGAAACCCTTATCTAGTATATCTTCGAGTTGGTCTTTCAACTCCTTAAGTTCTGCAGGGGCCATATGGTAAGAAGAAATAGAAATGGGCTGAGTATCGAGAAGAAGATCAAGCCCAAAGTCTATCTCTCTATCAGGAGTTATCCCTGGGAGATCATCCAGAAAGAAATCAGAAAACTCATTGACAACGTTAACAGACTGGAGAGTTGGAGTTCCAGACTTAGTGTCTTTGTCTCTAACCAAATGGTAAATACACCCCTTCGGAATCTTGGGTGACACAGAATTCCCAGACTACTCAAACAGATGCACCCAGAAACTAAAACTTGACCACTCAGGTCCGACAATCAATAGAGGCATAAGAAGAATACAACCAGTCCATACCCAGAATCACATCAAAATCTACCATGTCTAACTCAATCAGATCAGCCAACAAGACTCTATGAAGAATGGTAACAGGATACTTTTTATACACTTTCTAGGCAACAATCGAATCACCCACTGGGGTAGAAACTAGGATAGGCTTAGTAATAATGTCAGGACTCATTTCAAAATTCACAGCAATCAAAGGTGTAACATATTAGAAACTGGATCTAGGATCCAACAAAGCATACCCATTAAACTGAAATATACGAATCATACCAGTAACAACATTGGGAGAGTCCTTCATTCCTGGTGGGATGGTAAAGCATAGAATCTATTCAAGCGCTACCCGCCAGTATTGCTAGAAGAGCCACCCTGAGCTGGGGCTTGGCGAGTCGCTAGAACTGGAGCACTAACAGTCTGAGTCTGGGTATGAGGGCAATAGTCACAATACCCTTGTCCATCTTGTGGATAATCTCTAACTCTGTAACCCATGTCACCACACCAGAAATAATCCCTCTTCTCACCCCAACACTCACCCGAATGAGCCCTACCATACTTAGGACACAGGGGATGATTTGGCTTACTGCCAGCACTGTACTAGGACCTCGATGCATATCACCTGCTACCTTGCTCCTGCCTATCTCCAAGCATGGGAGCACTAGCAAATGATGATACTGGCATAGACGAACGATCCTAATACTAAGGGTGACTCCCTCTCTGTGATCTAGTCTGACCCTGTGCGTACTGCTCGGACCTAGCTCTCTTATTCCTTCTTATTTTATCTCTCTCCTTAATCTTATCTACCTCAATCTGTTGGGCATGAGTCATCAGCCTAGAAAGATTCATCTCACTATTCAGTATAGTAGACCTACACTACTTAATCATATAACTAGACACTCCAGTCATAAACTTACTTATACTAGCCCGATTATTAGCCACTAAGTTAGGAGCATACTTGGCTAACTGATTGAACTTTAGATAGTACTCCCTAACAGTCATAGAGCCCTTTGCAGGTTCATAAACTCTTCCACCTTCGCTGTCCTTATCTCCAAAGGGAAAAACTTATCTAGGAATACATCCTGGAACTCTTGGCAAGTTGTAGGGACAGCTCCATCACCTCTACCTTTCCTCTAACCACAACCTAGTCATAAGCAAGGTCTTTCAACCTATACGCAGCCAACTCCACACTATGTTCCTCAGATACATACATCACCTGAGTAATCTTCTGCACCTCCTCTAAAAACAACCATGGATCCTCATCAGACTTGGACCTATAGAATTCTGGCAGATTCATCCTCATCAAGTCACGGATCCTGGCAGCAGCTAAATCACCTCCCTGCTGCTGTGGAGCTGGGACCGGATTGGCCTAAACATTTACTGTAACAACTTAGGGCAGCGCCTGAAAGGCTACTTAATATTCAGCATGAGACACATTTTCATTCAATGGGTCAGTGGTTTGAGGTTGCTAACCATCATTATTTATTCTCGCTCAACGTGGAGGCATATTTTTGAAAGTGGAGAGCATGAATCAATAGCAGAGAGAGACACTTTAAGCATGATAAACTACTGAAAGAAAGAATCATATTTTTTCCTAAAATGTCTTGTAGCCTCTTGCTCATAGATGTGGGGCGCTACACACCAATGATCAAGACTTTACTTAACATGGCTTGTCAGACTCCCTAGGACCCCTTAAAATCTTAGGCTCTGATACCAAGTTTGTAACGCCCCAGAAAATGGGTCCCGAAGCGTCACATGGTGCTTGAGGCTACGAGTAGCCCTAAGCTAACCCTTTGAGCCATTTTCATTTAGTTCAACACAAATCAATAAAGTTTCCATAAATAACCCTCAAATATCAACAGACTAATCATCATCCAAGAATAAAAGAATTTCAGAAAGATTATAAAATATGACTTATTACTCAACTCCCAACATCTATACTAGTCTGACAAGCCTCTAATAAAATCAATAAAACCAGGGAGCCTTTGAGACATGCCCCAACTGACTCATACTCAGTTATCAAGAGTAAATGATTTTGTGAAACCAACATCAAACATCACATCCTCGGAACATGAGGACTCACCACAATAGAGGATGTAGAATAGCCTGCCAGAAGAATAACTGTCAAACCTGGAACTGAACACCTGAACCTATATTCCGAGAAAATGCAGCCCACATCTGAAGATGTGGGTCTGTACCATGGAAAGGAACCGAGTATATGGGGGTGTATGCAGTTGTATAAACATCATAATCATAAATATTTATAAGAAATATGTAGTATGTATGAAAGACTCACATAGCCCAAAGAAAATCATCATAATTATGAGAGGATGAAATAAGTACAATAACACATGTGAGTCATCATCTAATTTGTTAATCACTTTCATTCATCAAGAATATCAGTTCTCATAATGTAAATATCATTTAAATCTTTCGAAAGAATAACTTTCACAATTCCACTTTCAAATAACTTCACCATTAACCATAGAAACAAGGAAACACACACACACACTGGGAGATCCTATAACCGATATAAACTATGTGAGCTATATGGAGTCCAACATACAATCCACATTGGGGAGAGCCATCCTATCCTTACCATCTGAGTAGAACAATCCATATCAAATCCACACAAACTAGTGATCACTATATAAATAAGGCTCAGGCTCACTCCTATGGGGGCACGTAGTTCTAGGGAAGTAAAGTCGCTTTACACCTCCCACTCGGTGCTAAAGATTTATCCCAGACATAGCTCAAATTATTTCAAAGACAATCCACTACAAAACAATTTCAGTAATATATAAATATACATCGGGAGGCATCATGCTTCCCATCTATCAAAATCAACCACGATGTGGATTTCTTTCATACTCGAGTTCAAAACAACTCCATTAAGACCAAAAGGTCAAATCATTCAAAATATCTCAAATATTAGACATCAATGTGCTTATAACACACTTTCTCAGAAAAACACAATTTCCAATGGGGATTCACGAGCCAACTATCAAAATCATGATAAATATCATTCAAGATTCATGGTTTATATCTCCACAAATGTAAATTCATCTTTCAAAATCATAAACATCAATATTTCATAATAATCATCATAAAATATGGGTCCATGCTTCAAATTCATAAAAATCAAATAAAAATCATGCCTTTGTAAAGAAAAGTACTTTTGGGCATAAGAACAAAAGAGAGTTCTTGTTGAAAAGTCCCACATACCTTGAATGATGAACTTTAGATCGATACTCATTTTTGAGATATTAATCGTGCCTTTGAATG
>NC_061113.1:24661766-24703252 GCF_002878395.1 Capsicum annuum | reverse complement strand
ATAATAATCATCATAAAATATGGGTCCATGCTTCAAATTCATAAAAATCAAATAAAAATCATGCCTTTGTAAAGAAAAGTACTTTTGGGCATAAGAACAAAAGAGAGTTCTTGTTGAAAAGTCCCACATACCTTGAATGATGAACTTTAGATCGATACTCATTTTTGAGATATTAATCGTGCCTTTGAATGATGGTTCTTGGAGTTCTTGAACTAGGAACTTGGAATCTTGAATAAATTTGTAGAATTAATGGTGAACTTTGGAGGTTCTTGAAGTTGGATGTAGGAACTTAGGGCTTTCTTTTTTAGGGAATTTGATGAAATATAACATATAATGCTTCTAATAGGCTTTAATATAGGGTTTGGATGGATTTTGGGTGAGGGGGAATGACTAAAACGCCCCTAAAAATCAAATAATTCTTGAATCTGTCCTTCGGTGGACTGTTGTGATAGTCTGAAGTAGATTAACTATAACATTTTATTTCGATATTCAAATTGGATGAAACCAATTTCATTAGAAATAGGAATCTCATATCTTTCCATTGATATATAGTATCTCACCCAGATCATTGTGTACGAGGAGTTATGATCGTTTGAAGTTGACCCAAAAATTTTCTTTTGATAGGCTAAAGTAGATCGATCATACCTTTTTGCTCCGATACACAAATTGGATGAAACTAATTTAATTGGAAAAAGAACTCGCAGAGTTTTCCATTGATATATAGTAGATCACCCAAATAATTATGTACAACGAGTTATGGTCATTTAAAGTTGGAGCAAAAATACGCCAGGCCTCAGTACTTTTTCCTGCATGTTTTACTATTCACTACTATTCACGGTTCGATCGGAATGTTCATAACTCATCGTTCGGGTGTCCGTTTTTGATGATACGCATCTCATTGGAAATCTTATTCGATACTCTACGCAATGGTGGGTCATAATCTAAGACATTCTGCATGGAAAATTTATAATTTGTTCTAGAAGATTGAACCCAACACGTTTACGCACAAAATTTCAACAAAACATTTTCGGGGATATTACATACTATCTTAAGGATTGGGCTAGGTTTTCAATATGGTGTTCATTTAGAGGCTCAAGGGCCATTTTATTTCTAGGAATCTTCATAAATAAGGCATAGGCTCAAGGATCAAGTTCTTTCCACGAATATTCATAAATAAGGCCTGTTACTTCTCTCTCATTGTTAGTTCAACTTAATTAATATTTTAATGAATGGGTTTTATGATTTAATTATAGGTGTTGTTTGGTTTTGAATTGTATGTTGGGGGATTTTGTTGTAAATGATTGTATATTGTTTTCCCATGTTTTTCTTATGGTTTGCATGTTCCAAACATTGAATTGGATATGTTTTTCTAAGGGAATGGTCAATTGGTTCTTGGTTTTGGTTTTGGAAACTATATGCCCTTAACATGTTTCTTAAAATTCCAATAAGAATGGTTTGGTCACATAGTTTTGACTTTATGTAAAATTAATCATTGCATAATATGTTTATGGACAATAAATAGGTTTAAATGGTTTTAAATGATTTGATAAGGTCTTCTTGCCCATGGTTTTTGTAACTTGGGAATCAGTTGGGGTACATGGGAATCTCCTGAGTATTGGCTAATAACATTTCTTAAAATCTATAGTTTTTATGATGATAACATTTCATAAAGCCTTGGTTAATAATACATGAAATTGGTGGTTTAGTAGTGTTTAAATGGTTTTAATTCGATAATAATGGCATGTTGTGATAGTTAATATGTAGGTGCGATTCCAGTGGATAAACATTGGAAACTCATGTTTGCAGATATAAGGATTGATAATGGTGACCATATACTTATGGGTTACACGAGAATCCCTTAAATTCTACTTTTATATATTTATCATGGAGGGTTAGGGGTATGTGGGAATCCCTTACCCTTAAAATATCTATTATTCATGTGTCTACACATATCAGGGCTCGTTCAGGGGGTAACACTGGACCCATATAACTTGCGGGTAGTTCTAGGATGATTAAGCTACAAAAACCTAGGTTAATGGTGTTATACACATCCTTAACTTAGTTCTCTTTCCCCACATGGAATATATATATGTATATGTAATAAAAGGGATGCATATGGTTACTTGGTTTTTGAATGTTGTCATTTGTTATCCTTATCCTGAGTGTATGTTAGCGTTCACCTTCTAACCCATCTTCGAGGGTTATATCCCTATGTACTAAAGGACCTGAACACACTTCTCCTTCTAAGTAATCAGATTTAGGGATAACTTGTTTTGGAATGAAACGGTGAGCTTCCATACTCTTGAAGGATCCATTTCATATTGTGGATTTCTCTATATACTTTTGTCATTTCATCGACTTTGGTTTTATCAACAGTCGGGAAAATATATTGATTAATTATTTTTTTAATTCTTGATAGAGGCTTTGTACAACTACTATGGGTTAGTATGGGTAGTATCGGTATGGGTATTAACCTTTTCATTGGTATTAGAATTGGGGCCGAACTATTGGCCTGTATTTGATTTATGATTTTTCAATTTTGTTATGATATATATATATATATATATATATATATATATATGAAATTTCTTTCACTTGTCCAGGAGTTCCACCATTTCCCCTTAGTTATACTCAGTCTCTTCAAGCTGACATGACAAATGTTTACTTTTGTATGTTGATTCAAATGACTGCTCAGTTGGTAGCTACTCAGGCTGAGCATGGATCATCTGCTACTCTATCTTCTGAGGCCACAAGGGTTGGCAAGTTTATAACATTGAGTCCTATAACTTTTATTAATGTTAAGGTGAGGAGGATCCTCAAGGTTTTCTAGATGATATGAAAAAGATTTTCAAGGTTATGAATACTACGAATATGGAAGGGATGGAGTTTGCTGCCAACCAGCTAAAGGGTGTGGCGTAACAATGGTACAAGGAGTGGGATCAGGAAAGGGGTGATGTTGATGAGTCATCCTTATGGGAGGATTTCTTTAATGCATTTCTATACCAGTTCTTTCATTAAGAGTTGATTGAAGAGATAGTGGAGGATTCTTTTAATCTCAAATAAGGGAAGATGTCAATCAACAAGTATGCCTTAAAGTTTCACCAGTTGCCTCAGTATGCTCAGAAGATGGTGTAAGATGTGAGGACCTGTATGAGAAAGTTTTCTTCGGGACTGTCTCATGAGTTGATCATTGAAAGTAAGGCTTATTTATTGTTCCAGGACATGGATATATCTAGGTTGGTTGTTTACATGCAATAGGTCGAGGAGGTGAAGAAAAAATAGGATGAGATAGGAAAAATGTAGGGCAAAATGTGTAGGATATCAGAGAAGGAAGGTGGCAAATAATAGAGTGGAAGGGGTGGTAGTAAGTGGCCCAAGATAAAGTGGGCCAATTCTAGGTCTTCTCTATAGCTAGTGCTCCCTACCAAAAGCCATCTAGTGACAGGCGTCTGCAGGGTGGCAAAAACTTCAGGGCATAGGGTGCTCAATTAAGGATAGTGAGCCTTAGTCGGCTCCATCATGTCCTTATTCTAGGTTCTGTGGTTTTTTGCATAGAGGTTTTTGTGATGAAAGAAGGGACAGGTGCTTCAACCAACCAGGGAGTATGCTTAGTAACTAGCCTAGTGGTAAGGTTGCTTCGGGGGCAAATAAGGTTCCAGTTTCTTCATCGTCTTCTTTAGAACCGCGGGGTGCACCATCTAGTTATGGTACAGGTCAAAATTATCTTTATGCCCTCACTGCTCGACAGGACTCTGAGGCATTACCTGATGTCGTGAATGGTACATTAAAATCTTTTCCCATTATGTGTACTTGTAATGCTCCAAAAATTTGTCCCGAGATATCACACAGTGCTTAGGACCACAAGTGATCCCAAGCTAACCCCTATTCTATCATAACTCATAACCCACTGATTAAAACACATAAATATGAAGAAAATGTGAAAAATAAATCTTATCTAAACCTGAACAATACAAAACTACACTAAGATGAATACGACTCTGCTAATACAAAACAAAACTGAAGTTGAAAACATCAACTATACTGGTTGTCTATGAAGCCTCTACTAATATTAACTATAGGTAGTCGGAACATGCCCCCTCACTATCCCAAATCAATATGAATGAATAAAGAAAATAAAATGCTACTCAAACTAAAGTTTACTCAAGTCCTTGAATGAAAAAAACACATCACCTGCTGAATGGAAGCTGCAAGCTGTCTGATTATGATGTGTGTACCACAATTGGTACCTACATTATGAGAAAATTTAGCACATAGATATATATATATATGTGGATCAGTACTTTGAGGGTGTACTGAGTTTATGGGGGTGGAATACAATAAGTAAAATAATATCTCATAGTCAACATTTATAAAACAATGCATGCTAAATGTAAATGACTCACATAGCTTGAGTAATCTGAAATCTAAAAGTCAAAAGCATGAATAAAGAAAAATATAATCTAAATCTTGTAAGCCATTACATTTAGTTCTAACATCTGTATTCTGTGCTTATTCTCAAATCATATAGGCTAAGTGAAAAAGAGCTCACCATTGTGTCTGAAAGCTAAACTATAACAAATCTCAAGTGAAGCAATATTTGAACAAGTTTGTGAGCCTTTACACTTAGTTTATAAAATATTTATGAGGATACTTTTAAAACAACCTTCTCTAAGGCTTTACTATTAGGGAGGTTCTCTTAATTGACATTAACCATGCGAGCTACATGGAGTCAAACATCTCGTCCTCCTAAGGAAGAAACCTTAGATTGAGGAGAGGTGTCATACACTTGCCAGAATGTATAACCTCATCTTAAGTGATCACTATATCTGCCTCTGTGGGAACTTTAAGCTTAATCCTACTGTAATACCGGGATAGCTCCTTGAGTCTAAACCTATCATTTGAGTTTATAGAAATGACTTCCAAAGTGAATGATGATAAAACCATGTAGAATTTCTCTAATTTATAATTTTTTTCATGTAGAGAATTGAATAAGCTTTCCATCTGTACCACTTTCATCGAAATTTGACATAGTACGAGGGAGTTATGGACGTTTTACTAAATAATATCGGAATCGCCCAGGCCTGATGGTGGACCTGACGGACCACTAATTCCTTGGTGGAACATCAAGTGTCCCATCATGCCAAGGCAGTGACCCCTTTTTTTGGTAATCGTGTGACGGACAAAGTGGTGGACCATCAAAAAGTTGACAGACCATCAAGGGGTCTGTCAGGTCGAGGCAGAATGTTCCATTTTTGGCCCCCGAGTGATGAAAGATCTTGTGGACCGTCACTCTAAGGCAGAACATCCTAGTTTTAGCACTCGAGTGACGACAACTTGGTGGACCATCAGTCCCTCTGATGGACCATCGGATCGACCGTCACAGGCTCCAATCAGCAATTTTCAACTTTTTCAAAAGGCCATCTTGGGCTTATTCACTACATGTGGTCTTATATATATATATATATATATATATATATATATAAGTAGAGAAGAGAAGATCATTTTCTCTCAGTTTCTCCTTTCTCTTACAAGAACTCTCTAGAAAACTAGGGTTTCATCCAAAACCCAAAAATCCAATCTTTTCCCAAGAAAATTCAAGAATCTTCCATAGAAATTCAAAGTTGTTAAAGAATTAAGTTTCCCAAGTCAAAGGCATCAAGAATCTTAGCCTAAAAGTACGAGAAAAAAGTCCCGATCAAGTCTCATATTCTCAAATTCAAAAACCAAGGTATGTGCGGTTTGAACAAGAACACTTCTTTCATTCTTGTGCCCAAAGATGTAATTTATACTATTGAAATTCATGATTTTGCAAAGCGGGTTTATACCCAAATTACTTTATTAATAAGTTAAGATATTTGAGCTATTCAAGATTGATACACATGACTATCTCATCATTTTATTTATTAAATTGAGAACTTACGCCATGAGTTGAATATTATTATTATGAGTTGATGATATATGAATGATTTGAGATAAGATTCATGATTTAAGCTTTACTATGAGAAGTTTGATTATTGAATATATATATATATATATATTGATATTTGAGCTTGAGAGTCAAGAACGAGTTCTATGATGTTTTCTTGAAGTTTTTGATACATGATTATTTTACAACTTCCAAATTGTGACTTGATATTTAATATTGTGAATTTCATATTTCTACCATGAGTTGGTATTTCAAGTGCTTTCAAGACATGTGTCAAGATTTGAGCTTCCCTATGACAAATTGGATTATTGAGTAAATGATTCATAAGATTCAGTTGTTAGAATGAGTCTTGATGTTTCATCAAAGTTATTGATATTTTCATGACTTAATGAATTGATAAATCTTGATGTTGAGAAAGATTGTTTGGTTTTGAGTTGAGTTAGGAATCCACAGTTGTACATGATTTACCGATGAGATATATATTTATGTTTTGGTCTTTATAATGGACCCATTAGTTGATATTGATTAAGGTGGATTTCCTGATGCTTGATTAAGGTGGATTTCCTAACGCGTTCTGAGCCGAGTCTGGGAGGACTATTTGTCATCGAGTGGAAAATTTGATATTTCCCCGAAACTACATTCCACTATAGGATTGATGTTGATAATTGTGGGCCAAAGTCCGAGTGTAGAGTTGTGATTGTCAAATTAAGGTTGTACTCCCTGACAAGAGTATGACGCTCCCGCCAACATGGGGTTCTCTCCTTAGGAGGGCAATACGTTGGACTCCATACGGCTCACATGGTGTAGTTATGTCAGTTATAAGAAACTCCCACGTCCGTAATGATTTAAGTCTCTTGAGTTACCGAGTCACTCTAAGTCATGATTTAATGATTTTGAGTTGAATATAATGATTTATGAGATATATAATGCTTGCATTACTAATGATGATTTACAAGGAATATATTTCAATTAAAAGTCATTACCCTCAGCATGCATGATTTTCATAATCATTTATGATATTATTTATAATGTTACATTGCACCCCCCACATACTCAGTACATTCCTTAAAGTATTGATGCCCATATATTTCTATATGTCACAGTGCCTTTAATGTAGGTACAAGTTATAGCATAGATACCACATTCAGTCAGTTTGCAGCTTCCAGTCAGCAGGTGATGAGTCCTTTTGATTCAAGGTCCTAAGTCAGTTATACAGTTTAAGAAGTATTGTATCTTCTTACTTTAGTCCAATTGAGATTGGGTAGTTGGGAGTCATGACCTATCTATCTAATGTCAGTACCAGTAGAGGCTTCATAGTCAGTCAATAGAACTTGATGTATTTAGTTTCAGTTTTATTTGTAAAAGTAGAGCTGTAATCTTGTAAAGTTCATATTTGTATTTATCAAGTTCAGATAAGTTCTATGTTTTCACTGATCTTATGTAGACTCGGGCATTTTATTCAGTGGCTTATTAGTTATGCCAGTAAAAGGGTTATCTTAGGGTCACTTATGCCCCTAAGCACTGTGTGACATCTCGGGACCTAATTTTGGGGTGTTACACCTATTGTGGCACATAGTCTGGGTATATTACACCTAAATTACACCTCTCTTATGAGAATGTGATTGGTCTCTATCAAATATAAAACCCAACTAGGTTGGGGTCGAGTTCTACAGGGAATATGGTGTTGAAATAAGTTATTTGTGAGATAATCACTGATAATTAATAGCTTCCTATAAATGGGGGTTTTGGAGATTAAAAAAAAGATATTAAATATTTCAATTTAACAATTTGCAACTTTTAGTTTAAAGTTTCAAATATAATGTTATGGAAAACTAGAGTTGTGTTCACTATGATTATTGGCACTTGAAAAACATTAGTTATGGATAAAGACTCTTCTGACAGGTAGGAACAACAGACCATCAATATTCAAGCATGATGTAAATATCTCCCGGCCTAATAAGATCTTCAATTACCTAATTCTTCCAAACTTAGGAAAGCTAATGCTTGACCAGATTTTATGTAAGGTTAATTAACCTTGTCACAACATTAATCGTTTAACTGAAAGTTTATCGTTTCCAATCCAAGTTGATAATTCACTTCCTATTAGATTGATTTGTTAGTCCAATCAAATCAACAATTAGGCTTAGTTCAATGTTTGCAACCAATAAACAAAAAATGTATAACAGAAGAATTATCAAGTTTTTCCTATTGTCTTACAAAATTTCATCAACTAATATTTATCAAGACCAAACTCATAGATCCCACAACTCGGGTAGAGGAAATTAGCTACTCATACTATATGAATCAACAATGTATATTGAATTCATCATCAAAAATAAGTAATAAAACATACCCATAATGAATCTTCAATTGCAAATGTTCAAAAGAATGTTAAGAACCCTAAAATTAGACAGTTTTTGGCTTTTTCGCTACTCTATATTTGTTTAAAGAGTAAAAAAGATACCCTAATTATGTCAAAATTTCCTTTTATATCCAAGCGGGAAATCTCGCCTTTTGCTCTCACTGCGTCGCGCCATCTTTCTCATCTCCATTGCCATCGCGATGTGTGCATTCGTGATGGCTTTCTATTTTGTGATAAATATGGAATTGCCCCTCACCGCAATGCGGTATGATTACGGTGAGCTACTATATTGTAGCATTTCCCGATTGTACTTCCACCGTGATGAGGTACGCTTCACAACATGAACATTGATATTACCATGTTACCGCGATGCGGTGGTGACCTAAAATGGAATCTTGAAGCTTTTATCTTCCTTGTTTTCTTCCCAAACGATGTTCAAATGCCTTTATTTATCCTCTTGTTGTCATTCCTCTTTACTGTGTCCAATCAAAGTCAATTTCATCAAAATTCAATCCTGCGCACACTAATCATGTCCATTAGATATGAAACACAATTAGAGATTTCATATTATCAAAGTAGCATAACTTAACTCTTAGAACAAGTCATAATATGGGTTAATATTTGTGATTTGACGTATAAACATGCCTAAGATCACCACCCCGCCCTTTGAATCTTGTTCGTCCTTGAACAACTTGAAAAAACACAATCCCTAAATCTCCTAATCACAACTTATGAGTCATGCTTAGCATTGGACATCTACACACTGCATTAACAATACTCTTTTACACATGAACAATTTGTTTCAAATCTTAACTTCTAAATAGTGACATTCAAATTGTTAGCAAATTCAACCAAATAACTCAATGAAATGACAATAAGTAATCTGGACTTACCTCCGCATGCACCCGCACAACAATAAAGTTCCTCAGAGCACTCTCAATATTTTTTTAATATTTCTCATGAGGGGAGTATCAATGTTCAACCACTCACTCTCGACAAAGAATTTCTATAGGATAGAAGATGAACCATAAGATTGCCCTTAGTGTAATACTCTAGTAATAGTCAAATATTGAAACATACGACCAATTAGCTTTTCTCTAAGGTTGTAATGTAGCCTATGGGACGGGTAGGAGCTATTTGGGAAATAGTGACTAATCTCCCTAAGCTCTTTAATATCTGACAACCTACTCGAACTAACATTCTATCAGCCATAATTCCACTTCATTACCTTCCTACATTAATTGTTTCACCCTAATTTTGTTTTGTTATTAAAAAAAACTCTAGTAAGAGTACTTTTCTTTTAAATGACAAAGCAATTCTAAGCTCTTCTGCACATGCCCTTTATTGTTACGCACCCTTATAGTAGCCACCGTCAACAAAATCTATTTGTTATGGTTGAGGTGCACATTGTCCTAAATGAACCAGGACCAAAACAGGTTCATTGTAATAAAAAACCGGGCAGTAAAAACTGCAAAATAAAAACTGTAATTTCTTTCATATTGTCTGTAACTCCTACTCATCAAAATTTAGACACACAATGAATATTTTCTTAGGGCTTCACTTTCACCTTTCTCCTTCGATTTTAAAAACCTTCCTATTTAGTGATGATAGGCGAAATTACGCGCCTATATCAATATATTTTGCCCATATTTTAGCCTAGTTTCGAGAACTAATTATCTATTTCGTACACTTTTAGTCCTTTTTCCTGTAAATGAGCTAACAAATGTGATTAGGAAAGTTTCAGGTATAAATGATGCAAAATACAGCAATTTATGGCTTACTTGACGCAAAAGAAAGCTCACAAACGAGATGGAAAGGAGCTGGACGCATAAAGGACTAAATCTGCTGCATGGAAAATCTGTCCCGGGCTAAAACAGCATTTCTGAAGACTTTGGGACTTACAGACACAAAGCTGGATTTTTGCCATAATACATTAACCTAGTGCAATTAGGTTATGTGTTTCATCATTCTATTTGGATTATAATTTTGTAACCTTACCCTAGTACAATTGGGTCAAGGATTTCATTAGTATATTAGGATTTGGTTATTTATTTTATTAGTTTAGTAGGACTAGGATAGGAGTATTATAAATACCCTATCATGTTAGAGATTTTAAAGGAGGGGAGACATTCTGACAATTCATTCATCTCCTTACAATTAAGACATCTTCCTACAACCCATTCTCAATTCTTCATTCTTCTACTCTTAAATTCCACAACAAGAGAATCGTTACTTGCTACGGAATCACTAAAACCACACGCCAAACACCTACTATTCACGCCATCCACCATGCAAAACGTGATATCCTTCGCATTCATGGGTAACTAAATCTCTTAGTTGGGGTTATGGAAGCCGAATGAGTTACTATCTATAGCTATGAGTTTGTGAGTTCAAGACAAGTATATTGCTTATATCATTATTCTCTTCATCTTAAATCTACATTCTTTGCGGTTCAAACACAAGAACACGCCATTCTAACATCTAACCTGTTCGAGAGAAAGGTTATTTGTCTAGAAAAGAAGACGCATAGACCAACGCCAGTCTAACATCTGACTTGTTCGAGAGAAAAGTTATTTGTCTGGAAAAGAGATAATGTCAAGGTAGTAGGACACCCTTTCCTATTAAAAAGCTAGTGCCGTACCTGGACTAACTTCTTGGAGAATTCGTACCGTTAGTCACGCTTTAAGCTCGAGAGAGTTAAAGTGAAATAGTCCTTGTTTAGGTCGAGAGACGCTTGGATTTACCATCGACTACAATTCTCTATAAGCAATTACATGTCAAGACTCTACACACTCATAGCCAATAGAGACGTATACCTCAGAAGGTGGACATAACCCCAACGCCTCAATTCTCATTGTTTACAACACACGTGACAATCTCTCTTTATTTTGCTATTTTCAGTTCTTACATTCTTGTTTTGGTTACATACTACAATCCCCCCTTTCCTACGAGACTTGCACTAAAAGTCTAGTAATTTCTCTTGCTTGTTGGCCAAGCTATTCTCTGTGGGATCGATACCCAACCCAGGTTGGGTTCTATATTTGCTAACGACCGCTTTACACTCCCACGAGAGCTGTAGATTGAGCGTTATCATTTAGTCCTTTATGTTAAAGTGCTTAGGAGCTTTGGATTGAGTCAAGGTATATCAAAGAAGTGACTAGGCTACAACTGAGGCTACCAACGAAATCTGGCTATAGGCTCAACAGGGTTAACTTGGGACATGCATAAGGGTAGGCATATAAAGTCTTGAACATTAGATTCAAAAGGAATTGCCTAAATCATTCCTACACCCAACACTATTTATTTCGCTTCTTTCTGGGAAAGTTCTAGTCATTCCTTTACCTGTTGAATATGAACAAATACTCACACACTCGATGCATGCTAAGAATCTAGCCAGATCCTCAATGTTTTCAGTCCTGTTCTTTGTCAACTTCCACATTAAGCCAACAATTCTTGTTTCCCTGTTAATATTTGGCATCTAAAAATAACTTGTTTTGTCCTTCATTATAAAAATGTCCCAACACATAGAAATCTTCAAAAGTTGTAATAATTTAGATCTTATCATTTGCAGCTTCTAAAGGCTAACTATTTATTTTGTTTTTCCAACTAGGGAAAAAATACATAAAAACAACTATTAAATACTAAAAAGCAAATTCCAACCTATTAACCGTTGAACTAACTAACCATTGAAAAAAAAGAAAAAAGAAAAATATCCAACACAAATACTAATATCCAACACACCATTAACCACAATTAACAAAAATAAAGAGATGATAGCGCTCAAATTACACTCTTGAATGGGTGTAAGCGATCGTTGTAAATATAAAACCCAACTAGGTTGGGGTCGAATCCCACAGGTAATAGGGTGTGAACTTCAATTTGTTTATGAAATACTTTACTGGTAGTTTAATGTTTCCAAAAATGGGGGTTTAATTTTCACAGTGAGTTAATTGTCACTTCTAATATTTTAAAGTGTGTAATCAATCTAAATGGGAAACCAGAGTTATGTTCACCATGGATTTTGGGAATTAACAGATACTAAGTGATTCTTGACATTCTTGAAGTAAGTAGAAACAACAGAATATCCCTGATGATGATACCATCTGGCTTATCTCTCGACCTCACCAGACAATTTATTATCAAATTCTCTCAGACTTGGATAACTTATCAATTTCCAATATGATTTTATCTCAGGTAGATTAATCCAGTTACGACATTGATCATTAAACAGAAGGTTCGTAGCTTCCGAGTCCCTATTGATAATTCATGACCTCTAGTCTATTTATCCATTAGAAGCAAATAAAACCTAAGGCATAATCTAATGTTTGTAACCAATAGATTTCAGTTAAAATAATAGAATTTCAAGACGTTCTGCTACTTTTTGAATCCGTTAAATACGTAGTAACCTATAAAACCCTAATCCATGGATCCCATAGTTCTGGCTAATGAAATTAGCCACTCATGATTTGATGAACAAAATAACAAGTTGAATTCATGATAATAATGATAAACTTACGAACAGATGAAAAGCAACAAGTTGTTTCTTCAATTCAATCACGAAAGAGAAATCTACAATAATTGATAAGTGTTGAGGAAAAGAAACAATGAAGAATAATGTTTTTTTCTCTAAGTCTTAGGATAAAAAATAATCTGCTCTCTAAAAAGAACCGAACTCCTCAATAAACCCTAAAAGATGTTATTTATACTTAAGTCTAATTATGGAAATAAAATAACAAAAATCATAAGTTCTTCGGATTAGGTGACGCACTAGATGACACCATGTCAAGGATCTGATGCCTTATCATGGATGGCATCAGGGTTGCTCCAGCTGTCTTCAAAATCTATCTTAGGCTAACGATGTAGCTGATGTCGTGTCATTGATCTGACGGCATATCACCAGTGTCGCCAGATTTCTTCTTTGAGCTCTGATTCTCTGGCTAAGGCTGACGACATTTGTAATGCCTTATCACTATCTTGACGCCTTATTACCAATGTTGTCAGAACTTTCTCTCAGACTCAAGTCCCTAGTTAAGGCTGACGCCGCTTCTGATAGTCTATCACAAGGCTGACGACTTATCACGGATGTCGTCAGTCATGTTTTCTTCTCTTTTGCTCAGATTTTCAACTTTTTTTCTCCATTATCGTTTATTTCCATTCCTTCAGCCTTTTACTGCAATATCATGAGAAAACACATCAAAACGACAAGAGTTGCTTCAGAATTCACAATTATTTTGAGCTAAAAAGCATTAAATATGTTAGATTTTTCTCACACATCAAGAGACAAAAGGAAAAGGGAAGAGGGTGCAAGACCACCCCACACGTAGGAAGAGCACTATCTTTGTATGTGCAAACCTAGGCATCAGCCATGTCAACTTGTGTTGCATCACCATTATTAGATGCATCAATATCATCCTGTCCATCAACATCCTCAGACTAATCATCAATATTAGACTCAATATTTAAGTCATGCCACTGTCTGTCTTCATTGGTAGGTATATCATTATCTGTCGGTTCCATAAACTCTGGTCCAATCCTCAGCAATGTCTTGGCGTGATGACCGAGCGGGTAATCCAAGTCAACAACATGAATCTCTTCATCTGTGGTTGCTCTTCCCCCAAGCCTCATGTACAACATCTAAAAATTGTATGTTCTAGACATGATTTCATCAGTCTAATTTTGACACTCGGCCATAGTAAGAATTGGTCCTAAGGGCCCAGCTGTGCTCTTGGCTCTAGTAAAATCAATAGGGTGGTTATCTATTATAGCCTTATAATCTAATTCCTTCTTCTCTACCTAGTGCCACCTTATGAACTTAGTCAATAAGCCTCCAAATCCATATCAGTATCTCTCAATGAAGCGTGCCTTTTTTATGGCAGAAAATATGACATGGATTACATTCATTGCAACATCATTACACTATGAAGCGTAAGTCAAACATACCCGTTTATGTGTAACCTCAGTCATATGCTTGCCTTGAATTAGGAAATAGTGCATAATTCATCCCCATATGCGAGCTTCCTTGTTCATCTATGCATATGGTAATGAGGAATGAAGACCTGTGCCCTTTTGTCTAGTCTATCGGGCTAATGAATGAGTACCACACAACAGATGTAGATTGTAAGCATAATTCAGAGTGATAATCAACTATTTTAACTAATGTACATCTGCCTCAGGTATTCCCAACAAGTCATTGATGTCCTCTAAAGTAAATATGACGATTTTACCATGAACTTTCACCTCATGATGTACATCCCTTGGGTCCTAATTTGCATAAAACTCATGCACAAGATGCAAATTGCATTCACGCAGCTAGTGGAAAATGAAAACTATGTTCAGCTGCTCCAGATGACTTACCATACTTGGTCATTTTCTCTATAGACTTACACTATCAATAAACATCTTAGGTATGTATTTGGTGTCGAGGTGTTTGGAGTGCCATTGCTTTCCGTCTTGCCTAACTTCCTTAAACCCAAATCTACGTGTTTGACCATGTAGGACTGGAGGAGCATGGGGCACTCTATTAATTTGCCTCGCAGCTGGTCTGCTGCATTTCCTCGCTGACTTTGAAGTCCTTGATTTTCCATTTAGTCCTAGTTTCCTTCGATTCATAATTCCTGAGATTTAAAATAGGCAACAAAGACATTTCAATATGGCTTAGAGCATGCTAACTTCACTACATTTGGACTAGTGAAAACGCCACCTAACACTTTGTTGTTATCGATGCTACTCATATTACAGGATAGGTTAATAAGAGTACTCCAATTTTACTACATTGTGCAAGTGTACCTAGACTGTATTTCAATAGTTCCATACTTAATTCTAACGATAGTAGAAAGTGCATAACAGAAAATGTCACAGTTAAAAGGGCGTCAACTAACTTAACAACAACTAATCTATGCTAACCAATTACTCAATCATAGGCCACATAGTATATGGTCAAAGAATGTCTAGTTCAACAATTCGGTTAAGATCAATCCACTTTGAACATACCATTATGTAATTCAGTTACTAATTAGTAAGGTGAACAAGATAGTGCAAGCTCGATTATGTGCGTAGCATTTCAGAATTATCACAGTAGGTACTCAGACTTCCCTTTGCGATACGACATCAATCTCGATGTTGCATGTAATAATTAACATAATCAAGCACAAAAAGAGCAAGTAACCTTTGTTTTGGTAGATACATCCTCTATCTATGTATTTAGACTAAAACAACATTCATGAATCGAAGCCCAATTGTATATATAGAAAGTACAAAGAACTCGCCCCACCCCACACTTTAACTTGAACTACATACCCTCAAATTAGTAAAGCCCCGTCGATATCCCCTAAGGCAACTTAATGAAGCAATAACTAATCAATTCAACAACTAACAACACGAGCACAACGACAACTACTAATGATGCATAAGAATTTTTATGCGCAAGATGCAGTACAAAAGGGCTATGGATAAAATAAGAGTAGAAATAACACCACGTAATCATACCCATGATATCAAAACTACCACCAAATTGAAGAGTTTTAGAACTTATCTTGTTTGAAAAATAAATAAGATTAACTCAGGATTAGTTGAGAGAATTTTTAATGTTTGGGGAATAGGATGGCGGCGCTTGGAGGAGTAAAATGAGAGAGGTTAGGGTTATAGGATATTTATAGAGGTTAAGTCCAAAATGGGTTAGATCGGGTTGAACCCGGTCCAAACCAAAATAATTTTTCCCCATTTGACCCTCATCGTCATGTAGTGAAATCATGCTGAGGTTCTAGAAAATGAAAATTTCAGTTTGAAACCTTACCGCAATGCAGAAATCCTCAAATCAATTTTTTTTATGTTTTAGTTTTTCACTGTGATGCGGTACAATCGCGATAATCTACTTGAATTGAACAATTGTGAATTGTCATGTCGCTACGACATGGTGACCTGCAAATTGAGAGTTTAAATCCATTTTTCAACCTTTTTTTCTTACCTACTATTGCACCCAATTTAAATGCATTATTTTGCAAACTTGAATTCCTCCTTTGTTATAGTATTTCCTTCAACTTCAATTCTCATACCCTGCATAGGTAAGCAAAAACAACAAAAAATTATAATATTAGTGGGTTGCTTCTCACTCAGCACCTTATTTTATGTCATGGTATTACCCAGTCAGCTTAACTACTCAGACTTCATTGAAATAGGTGATTGATATACACTTTGTCGAGTCTATTGGACCGATGTATACCTTTACTCTTTTCCCATTTACCTTGAAGACTCCTCCGTATTCTTTTTCAAGTTTAACTATTCTATATATATAGGCTTGACTCACTCTAAATAGACTAGACCATTTTGATTTTATCTTACCTAGGAATAACTTTAATCTGGAGTTGAAGATAAGGACCAAGTGACCTTTTTGAAAGTTTCACTGTTCAATTCTCTAATCATAGTACTTCTTCATCTTCTCTTAGTTGAGGTTTTCTCTTTCATATGCATTGAGACAAAATTCATCCATCTCATTAAGTAGCCCAATCTTAGTTTCATTGCTTCATTATAATCTAAGTTCAATTTTTGAAGTGCCCACAATGCCTTATGCGCCAGTTCAACTTGCAAGTGACATGCCTTGCCATAGACCATTTGGTATGGTGACATGCTAATAGGTGTCTTGAATGCTGTTCGATATGCCCAAAGAGCATCATCTAGATTTCGAGTCCAATCTTGCCTACTAGCATTTACGATTTTGGCAAGGATGGCTTTGATATCTTTGTTTGAAACCTCCACTTGTGCACTAGTTTGTGGATGGTATGAAGTTGCCACTTTATTTTGCTTTACCCCATATTTATCTAATGCATCTCAGAATGGTCGATTTCAAATGAGAGATCCACCTTTTATTATGGTGTGTGGCACCCCAAATTTTGAAAAGATATTCTTTTTGAGGAATGCAACGACTCTTTTACCTTCATTATCGGCTAAAACAATGGCTTTAACCTATTTTGATATGTAGTCAACAGCAACTAAAATATATTTCATCCCATATAAACTCACAAAGGGCCCCATGAAGTCGATCCCTCATATATCAAACAACTCTACTTCCATCATCTTATTCATCGGCATTTCATGGTATTTGGAGATTGACCCTTCTCTCTAACATTAGTTATAACTTCGAATAAACTCATAAGCATCCTTGAATAACTTTGGCTAATAATAGCCACTCTGTAACACTTTCTGAAAGTCCAGTCACCTATATGGTGACCTCCAACAGGAGAAGCATGGCATGCTTCAAGGATATTCAACATATCTACTTCTGGGATACACTTATTTTTGACATTATCAGCACAACTTTGAAATAGGTATGGTTCATCCCAGAAATAATATGCCATATTGTGGAGAAATTTCTTCTTTTTTTGAAGGATAGATTCTTCAAAATTACCTCTCTCACCATATAGTAAGCGAAATCTGCATACCAAGGTATCTTTTCAAGTGCAGCAGCCAAGATCTATTCATCTGGAAATGCATCATCCATCTCAAGTTTATCTTTAACTGCTTTCTTTCCCTCAAGTTTTGATAGATGTTCTGCATCTTAATTTTCATAGCATTTATAGTCTTTCACTTCAAAATCAAACTCTTGAAACAGTAGTACCCACCTAATTAACCTTGGTTTTGCATCTTTTTCTGTGAATAAGTATCTCAAGGCAGCATGGTCAGTGTGTACCACCACCTTAGTTCCTAACAAATATAATTGAAACTTCTCAAACGCATAGACTACGGCAATATGTTCCTGTTCTGTAACGGTATAGTTCTTTTGAGCTATATTCAGCTCTTTTCTTATCTAATAGATTAGATGAAAGAGATTCTCCACTTTTATCCTAGTACAACACCAAGTGCTACCCTACTGGCATCATACATAATCTCAAATGTCTTTGACCAATTTGATGCAATAATAATAGGGGCAGCCACAAGCTTCTCCTAGAGACATTCAAATGTCATCCTGCAATCATCATCAAATAAAAATTTAGCTTCCCTATCCAACAACTTCCATAGTGGATTTGCCATTTTTGAGAATTTAATAAATCGATAGTAGAATCCAGTATGTCCGAAGAAAGTATGATTTCCCTTCACAGAGATGGGAGGAGATAATTTCTATATCACCTCTACTTTTGCTTTGTCAACTTCAATCCCTTCTGTGGAAATTTGGTGTCCAAGAACAATGCCCACTTTTATCATGAAATGACATATCTCCTAATTTAGCACTAGGTTGAATTCCTCGCACCTCTGCAATGCTCCATGATGTTAGATGAATTTATGCATTCTAGAGCTACAATTCTAGCTTATTTAGCCTTGTTTTTAGGATGATTCTTATGATATATATGTTGATAATGATATAAATGAGAATTTATGTGTTATAGTATGTGTTTAAAATGTTTAATGGTTGTTTCACATGAGTTTTGATTCAATTTTAGAATTTAGAAGTCAACCGAGAAAACTAGTGTAACTAGCTTGAGCTAAGTGTTTTCTAATCTCTTGTGTTGGGATATAATGTGTTTTAATGAGTTAATAAGTTTTTTATTATGTATTTATATGTGAAAAATTTTATTTATAATGTTCAATGGTCAATTGGATCAAGAAAAGAGTGAAAACAATGAGTTAAAGCTCAATGCGAATTTAGCCTATGCTTAGCTCGTGTTTCTAGTTCATCGGTTAGGATGTTGTGTTGTTTTGATCTATTAATTGATGTGTTAAATTCTTTAGTATTCTTCGTGAATGGATTATTATTATTATATATAAAGGATATAAAATCTTCAAATCAAGTGGAAACAACTCAAAAAGGCTCGGAATGCTCAACGAAAGCACAAGACACAAGCTGGACGCAATTTGGACCCCTGAAGTGTATGGGCCGTGTGTGGACTCTATAGGGGGCAAATGGATAAGTTCTAAACGTCACTATATTCAAAAGAGGCCCAAGTGTTTTACCTATAGGCACGTGTAGACAATAATAGAGTTTGAGGAGGCTCTGCGACACGTTAAAATCGCGATGAGCTACTGGAACTTAACAAATTTTTTGACATTTATGAATTGGCATGTTAGTACGACGCGTGGAGCACCAAAATCAGGAAAATTTCATCCAGCTGAATGAAAATAGCATGTAAACTTAATCCAACGTGGTATATAATGTGTCTGCTATAAATATAACGTCCCAAAAATGTTTTAAATATCTTGGGACCTAGATCAACTTGGAACATTATTGGAGGCTACCAAAACTTCTTTTTAGGTTTTATCATTCTTTAATTTAGTTTTTTTATGGTTTGTATCATCATTCCAAGGTATTGGATGATGAATATTTCCATTAAAGGCTAAAACCCTCTTTCCGGGGTTAAGGCCAAGATCATGAATACTTTCATTTGGAATTAAGTTTGTTGAATTGCTTATCATTATGGTTGCTTGTTTATTCTTGTTTTAATTATTGTAAGGATTAGGTACCCTTAGAATATATTACTTGTCGACCTTTTGATCTTAGGAGAGGGAATAGGGATATAGAACGTGGGAATAAAAAAGTTAGGTTTTTTATTCTTTTATTAAATAAAGAATAGAACTTAACACCTAGGATAAGGATGTACTTAGGAGCCTTACTCGATTCACACGAAGGATGATAGCTATAAAACACTTAATTGGATTATTGTATCCCAGCTCAATGATGTAGTTGTAATATCCAAACTAGGTAAATGGTTAGACATCGGGAGACCATAATCATGCAATTAATCCTACGAATCAACAACCAACATAATCAAGTTAACGAATAAAATTCAATAACGTAGTATGATTGTTCGAAAGCCTTAACCCTGGGCTTCTATCTATTGATTTTCCAAAGTCATTTACTTTTCCACATTAGTTTAGTTTATTTTTAGTTTACATTCTAAATCTCTATTTGCTACCTTCCTCAATTGGTTAAACTAGATGTAGATAAGCGGCGAACGCAAGTCCCTGAGAGATCGATACTTAGGCTTCCTTGAAGCTACTATATTATTTGATAAGACCACGTACACTCGCGTGTGCACTTGGGCAATATCAAGTTTTTGGCGCCATTGTCGGCGACTTGTTATTAGAAAACTCTCTTATTTTTAGTTTTTCTATATTGAGTTGTACATAGCTTTTATTTAGTTGTTTTTATTTTCTTTTATCTCTAGTTTTCTCACAATCTTCTTGAGATGTCATTCTTGGATAGATGTTTTTTGAATGATGATGAATTTTTATCTATGGAACAAGATGCAAATTGATGTTTGGTTTGTGGTCAAAGTGATAATTTAGAAGATATGTGTGCTAGAAATCCCGATTCAGAAATGTTTGTGAGCTATGATCAATTGCAAAATTATATAAACTACTGTAATCAAACGGGGTTAACTCAGTATCAAATTCAATCACAGACCAACCAACAACAGTTTCAGCAGCAACAACTAAACATACAGGCCACAACTCAATTTAGACATTTGGAAGAAATACTAAAACAACTTTTAGTGTCTCAAACACAGTTGTTGGTAGATCTGAATAACCATATAGAGGCTATAGATCAACAGTATATCCAACCGGCTATGGAGAATGTTGTTGATAGTTCTAGGAAGTCTGAGTACTTGAAAATTGAAATTATTAAAATTCTTAAGGAGTTACCACTACCACCATGTCTACAGTGGCTAAGGGAAAAAGAATATGAGGAGGACATTAGCCAACTTGTGGAACAAACACAAGAATCGCAGTCACTCGATTATCATATTTATCTTGAGGTTGATATTGAGAAGGAGAATAAAAGTGAAGGTGTTAAGGATAGTGTAAATTTTAAAGTAGTATTGGTTGGGCCTCATTCAAAGAACTTTTCTACATTATGTTTAGATGATATCTTGTCGGTGGAATCATTTAAAATAGTAGAAGAGTGTGAAAATGAGGAACAAGAATCCTATATTCTTTATTTTACACTAGAAAAAAAAAGATAAAAACATACCTCACTTTAAGGCCGAGTGGTTTACCATGATCAATCCATTACTCAGCTTTTTAATTTTTATACCACCTCTCTATGAGCGAGGTAAGAAGATGGATGCTAAGTTAAGGGTGAAATTCATATCCTCAAGACGAAGAAAAAAGTTGATATAGGTCGTGCTGCGACACTTAATTTGGCACATCTTGGGAGACAACCCAAGCTAAGGAATGTTTTATTTTTAGGTTTTAGTTTTTATTTCACATAGTTTTTGTTTTTAGTTGAGACACAGGTTAATGGGAAGTTTGAGTACCATAAACTTGAGCTTAAAGCATGGCAAAGAATGAGTGTGGGCTCCCATCAATTACTTTTATGTGAAGATAGTACTAGCTAGGCCTAGAGGCCTCAGGGAGTATTTCTATCTCTTACCTTTAAAAGTTCACTTTAGGAACAATGTAGATTTTTAAGTGTGGGGTGGAGAAATTCTCAAATTTTTGAATTTTGGCTCAATTTAAAAAATTTAGGTTAGGAATAGGTGAGATATTCTTGTTGGTGCTATTTTTTATTACATGATGCAAGTGGATTTGTTTGTAAAGGTATGTTAAATTGAGTGTATTGCTATTTTTTAGACTCTAAGAATCAAGTTTATTACTCTTGTATTTTTTTGGCTTAAGTTTGAATTTATGCTATTGTTGGTTGGCAGTCTGTGATGATCCTCTTGAGTTGAACATGTGCCATGTGTGTGTGAGAATTTTTGTACATTCCTTTCTGCATGTGATGTATAGAACTTGCCCTGTGTGTGTGAAACGAAATAAAAAATGCGAGTTTAGGATATTAAATAGGCATTTCTTTGATAGCTTATTTTTAACATTCTTTTTACCTACCCTTGTGCATTATGCTAGTTAACCCCCATTGAGCCTTTAGTTTTTTCTTTGGTATCCTCATATGTAGCCTAATATCTTCTTTGATAGACCATAATTTGAGCCTAAAGGCTCCTAAGTGCTTTAATTGAAAAAAATTGAATTTGAGAAAGGAGTTTGAGAAATTGAAGAAGAAATAAGTGAAATTGATGCCCCAAGGTAATAGTTATTGGTTTATAATTTTTGTGGTGGATGGTTGTGATATAATTTATGCTAAAAATATTGCCATGATTGTGAAAAAGGAGAAAAATTGATTCTTGTGGTAGTAAACTATGTGTCCACCAAGTGTTTGTGAAAATGCTTAAAAGAGATGGGGGAAAATAAAAGAGATAGGTAGACAAAATTGGTGTAATTTGGTTGTTGGAGATTGGTTTTAAATTTATAAAGTAGTGTATTAAAGCACAGAGAGAGGTTAGTCACTATTTTTGGCCAAAATAGTTCCTACCCGTCCCTTAGCCTACATTACAACCCAAAAAAGTCCTAATTGATCCTAAGTTAATCATTCCTATATTAGTGGTGCATTACACTAAGGGAAATACTATGGTTCATTGTGGGTAGCTTGTGAATTCTTTTTGAGAGTGAGCAAAATTTGATTCTTGAACCCATTATATTATAAATTGTATTATTGTTAGACATTATGAGTAACTCTCTTGTTGTGAGGAGCACATGTTTTATGAATGTGGGTAATTTGTATGATGTCCTTGATTGAGCAATAAGCATGATTTTTCCAACTTGGTGAGTCAATTCCTGAGGCTAGGTTGTTTTGGAGTAGTGTTCTTGAGCTTTCAATTGTGTAAATAGTGTAGAAACTTGAATTCGTGTAGTCATTATAGTGCTAGCTTGAGTGTCTTGCATATAGTGTAAGTATGGAGTCTCTTCAGCTCATGGTTTTTATAGTTAAGAGTTGTTCGAGGACGAATAAGGCTTTAATTGTGGGGTGGTGATGTTGGGTGAATTTATGCATTCTAGTGCTACTATTCTAGCATATTTAGCCTTGTTTTGAGGAAAATTATTATGATATATGTGTTGATAATGATATAAATGAGAATTTATGTGTCCAAGTATGTGTTTACAATGTTTAATGGTGGTTTCACATGAGTTTTGATTCAATTTGAGAATTTAGAAGTCAACCTAGAAAACATGGGTAATTAGCTTGAGCTAGGTGTTTTCTAGTCTCTTGTGTTGGGTTATAATGTGTTTTAATGAGTTACTAAGGTTGTTATTATGTATTTATATGTGAAACAACTTATTTATAATTTTCAATGGTTAATTGGATCAAGAAAAGAGTGAAAAGAATGAGTTAAAGCTCAATGTGAATTTAGCCAATGCTTAGCTCGTGTTTCTAGTTCATTGGTGAGGATGTTGTGTGGTTTTGAGCTCATAATTGATGTGTTTAATGCTTTATGATGCTTGGTTAATGGATTATGATTATATATAAAAGATATAAAATCTTCAAATCAAGTGGAAACAACTCAAGAAGGCTCAGAATGCTCAACTAAAGCAGAAGACACTAGCTGGATCTAATTTGGACCCCTGGAATATATGGGGCACGTGTGGACGGACCATTGGATGAGTTCTAAACATAAAGATATTGAGAAGAGGCCCAAGTGTTTACCCATAGGCGTGTGTAGCTGATAATGGGGTTTAAGGAGGCTCCGCGATGCGTTGAAATCGCGACGAGCTACTTAAATTAGACAATTTTTTTGAGAATTGTGAATTGGCATGTCAGCGCGATGTGTGGAGCACCAAAATTGGAAAAATTCCTTCTTTCTGAAGGAAAGAGCATGTAAACTTAATCCAACTTGGTATATAACTTGTCTACTATAAACATAACATCCTCAAAATGTTTTAAACATCTTGGGACCTCTTCGGAAACCCTAGATCAACTTGGAACATCATTGGAGGGTACCACAACTTTTTTTCAGGTTTTATCATTCCTTAATTAAGTTTTTTTATGGTTTGTATCATCATTCCAAAGTATTGGATGATGAATATTTCCATTAAAGGATAAAACCCTCTTTTCGGGGTTAAGGCCAACATCATGAATATTTTCATTTTGAATTAAGTTTGTTGAATTGCTTATCATTATGGTTGCTTGCTTATTCTTATTTTAATTATTGTAAGGATTAGCTACCATTAGAATATATTTAATGTCCAACTTTTGATCTCGGGAGAGGGAATAGCAAGATAGAACATGGGCATAAACAAAGTTAGGATGTTTATTCTTTTATAAAATAAAGAATAAAACTTAGAAGCTAGGACAGATATGTACTTCAGAGCCTTACTTGATTCACACGTAGTATGATAACTTTGAAACACTTCATTAGATTATTGCATCCTAGCTCAATGATATAGTTGTAATATCCAAATTAGGTAAAAGTTTAGACGTCGGGAGACCATAATCATGCAATTAAGCCTATGAATCAACAACCAAGATAAGCAATTTAACGTATGAAGTTGAATAATGTAGTATGATTGTTCATAAGCCTTAACCCTGGGCTTTTGTCCATTGATTTTCAAAAGTCATTTAATTTTCTGCATTAGTTTAGTTTATTTTTAGTTTACATTCTGAAACTCTATTTGCTACCTTCCTCAATTGGTTAATCTAGAAGTAGATAGGCGGTGAACGCAAGTCCCTGAGAGATCAGTACTTAGGCTTCCTTGTAGCCACAATATTACTTGATAAGACCACGTACATTTGCTCTTGCACTTGAGCACAATCACTCTACTTAGATTTACCAGACATAGCTCAAAGGAATCTCTGACCATAGACAAATCATCCATGAATTCCTCGAAGGTGTCCTCAACCATGTCAGAGATGATAGACATCATACACAGCTGAATAGTGGCAGGTACATTATACATACCAAATGGCATCCGCTTGAATGAAAATGTACCATATGGGCATGTGAATGTCATCTTCTCCTGATGCACAGGAGCAATAAAAATCTGATTGTAACCTGAAAAACAATCTAAGGAATAATCCATGAAAACTGTCCACCCAGTCATAGGCCTAAGTGGAATCAATTCATTTTTTTCATTCGCTACAACTGTCATGCCCCCTTTCTTGGGCATGCTTTGCACTATACTTACCCATTTGCTATATGAAAAGGGATACACAACTCCTGCATCAAACCACTTAATTATTTCCTTCTTAACCACCTCTTTCATTGGTAGGTTAAGACAGTGTTGATGCTTAATAGTTGGCTTGCATTTTTCCTCAACTTGAATTTTGTGCGTTCAAATGTACGGAGGAATGCCAATAATATCTGCAATAGTCCATCCTATTGCCCTTTTGTATCTTTGAAGCATAAAAATAAGTGCTTCCACCTGCTTCTTACCCAGATCGATTGCAATTATAATTGGTAATGTGTTTTCACTACCTAGAAACACATACTTTAAGTGGATCAGCTGTTCTTTTAACTCCAACACTGGTGGATCTTCAATGGATGGCTCAGATGGTGGTGTTGGCTGATTTTTAAGAACTAGATCTATCTCCTTGGGGCACATGAATATTACCCCATTCCATTCAATACACAAACATATTCCTCATAATTATCAATACCTTCACGATCAAAATTCATCAAAACTGCTGCAAGAAGATCAACAATAGATTTCTCTTGTATGGAGACTTCCTTGTGATCGTTATGGTAAAAATCCACAATAGAAAATACAATCATTTATTTGGGCTGTTTTATGGATTAACACATATCAAATTGAACTAATTCATTATTCAACCTAAATGGAAGTTCGTTATCCCACAAGTTAATGAGCACATTTCCAGTGACAAGGAAAGGTCAACCCAATATTATGGGCACCACGAACTCTACTTACTACTCAAGTATGACAAAATCTATAGGGAATACGAAACATGCCACTTTCACTAGCATGCCATACAATATTCCCACATGTCACTTCACTGATCTGTCAGCCATCACTAGTCGCATATTTATGGGCATACGATTCCCCAAACCCAACTTCTTATAAACAGCTAGTGGTATTAGATTAATGCTCACCCCCAGATCATATAATGCCTTGGCAAAATCATGAGACTCGATCATGCATGGAATAGTGAATGCTACTAGATCTACATTCTTCAGCACCAAAGACCTTGCAGAGATAGCACCACAATGATAGAGATTGTCCTATGACTCGTAGCTAACTATCTATTTTTTTTATGACAAGGTCTTTCATAAACATGGCATATCCAGGAATTTGTTCCAATGCCTCCACCAATGGAAAATTTATCTTTAACTGCATAAGCATTGCCATAAATTTGGCAAACTTTGTATTATCGACTATCTTATTCAATCTATGAGGAAAGGGAGGTGGTGGTCTTGGGAGAGTTGTAATAATTGCTTACTTTTCCTTTTCTTCTTTCTTCCCTAAATTATCACCCGGCTTATGTTTAGAGGGAATATCATTATTATTCAACTTCTCATCCTCAACTGGATGGCTCCCAGTATCATTATGACTTTTGTCAATCACATCTTCAATATCATTTTTGCCCACGGAAGGGCCTGGTAATGTCTTGCCACTTTGAGCGGTAATTTCCATACAAGAAACATTATTACGATGGTTTTGAACTATATCACTTGGAAGAGTGACACTGTCCCTCTGGTTGAATATAAAACATAGTTGGTTCATCTGCTGCTTCAACTATTTTATCAAAGCAGAATCTGAATCGATCACTTGGTTTACAGAGGATAGCTTCTTTCTCATCTCTTCTTGGCCCTTTAATAATTAAGCAAACATGTCCTCCATGGACATATTCCCTAACCTATTTGTAGTGGTCTCATGGTTTCTAGGGGAATATACAACCCACTCCTATCATTTTTATTCTTCTAAGTGCCTTTGTCGCAGTCCCTGTAGCCAAATTTTTTATAGTAGTTCTGACCTTGGTTTCTTTGGACACCGCTGTTGAAACTCCCTAATTATAAAGATAGCCTCCTCATCATCATCGAAATCATCTCGCCATTGTGTACCGACTACTTTTACTCTCTCTATTTCACCTGATAGCAAATACTTGGTCAGTAGATCTATCTGTGTCTTCAAATGAGCTATGTCTTGCTTATGTTCCTCTTCTTTAATAAATTGTTCAAGAGTCATCCCCATATATAGAGTAGGGATTTCTATCACAGAATCCCTGATATACCAAGCTCTACTTTCTTTTGTTATCCTGTTGAGCATCAGTAAGGCTTCCTGGAAAGTAAGATCCACAAACAATCCACCTGCTGCATTATCCACAACCGGTCATGTAATAGAGTTAAATGACCTAGACAGTGTCTCCATCAAGTGTATATTAGTCATATTATGATTTGGACTCTGCATCAATTTCTTCTTGAATCTCTCCCACGTCTCGTGGAGAGCTTCAGTTGGGAGATGCTTGAAATTGCTAATCTCGCCTCTCAGCTATATCATCATGGAGGGTGGAAAGAACCTTTCTAGGAAAGCCTCTTTTAATTTCCTTCAATTGGTAATAGAATCTGTAGTCAATTCTTTTAGACATAGTGTTGCCTCCCCTGATAGAGGCAATGGGAATAATTGGAGTTGGATTGCATTTTGTTCTACTCCCAGATTATCAAAGTATTTATATATGGTGACAAAATTCACTAAATTCATATTGGTATCATCTCCCAGGAGTCCACCAAAGAATCCCTTCAGATGAAGGAGTTGAATCATTATGCTTGTAATATTGAACTTGGCACCTGGTGCCAATAGTGGGGGTATAATATCTTTGGTTTCTCCAACTCCATCCATTCAATCTTCATCTTCACTTTGATCAAACTTTACCGGTTAATGATATTGTCTCTCTCTATAAGGACAATTTCTCTACACATTTCTTTTCACCGGTGCAGCTACATCCTCTGCATGCCTTCAATTTCCTAGCATCAAAAATTCATTATCTACTAGGTCCTCATCGATTTAGGTTAGGTGCCCAACCTAGGTTATCTGCATTTTGTTGATGTAATTAAGCATTAGCCTAAGCAGCTAATATGTCAGCTTCCGATTAAGTAGCCATTCTACCGATCAATTGAGGTTCGGGATAAAATAGTAATAATGGTTCTCCTAAACTTCTGGTTAGTGGCATCAACAATAATAAACCGGTATCAAACAAAAACAAGAAAATAACGTAAAATTCCAAAACTTAACTAATAGTCAATTAACATAGATAAACTTAATTGACAACCATATTCCCCGACAATGGCGCAAAAAATTGATACGCCTAATTTACACATCTCTTATGAGAATCTAAGCAGTCGTTGCCAAATATAGAACCCAATTAGGTTGGGGTCAAATCCCACAGAGAATATGGTGTTAATATAAGTTATTTGTCAGAAAATCACTGATAGTTAATAGCTTCCTATAAATGGGGGTTTTGGAGATTAAACAAAAGGTATTAAATGCTTCAATTTAACAATTTGCAACTTTGATTCTAAAGTTTCAAATATAATGTTATGAAAACCGGAGTTGTGTTCACTATGAGTATTGGTGCTAGATAAAAATTAGTTATGGATCAAGATTATTGTGACAGGTAGGAATCACAGACCATCAATGTTCAAGCATGATCCAAATGTTTCCTAACCTGATTAGATCTTCAATTACCTAAATCTTCTAAAGTTAGAAAAGCTAATGCTTGACCAGATTTTATCTCGTGTTACTTAACCTTGTCACAGCATTAATCATTTAACTAAAATTTTAGCACTTCCAATCCCAGTTGATAATTCACTTCCTGTTAGATTGATTTCTTAGTCCAAAAAAATCAACAATTAGGCTTAGTTCATTGTTTGCAACCAATAAACAAAAAATATATGACAGAAATTATCAAGTCATTCCTATTGTATTATAAAACTCCATCAACAAATATTTATCAAGACAAAACTCATAGATCCCACAACTCGGGTAGAGGAAATTAGCTACTCATACTATGAGAATGAACAATGCATATTTAATTCATCATAAAAAATAAGTAACAAAACATTCCCAAAATGAATCTTCAATTGAAAATGTTCAAAAGAATGTTATGAACCCTAAAATAAGAGAGTTCTTGGATTTTCTGCAGCTCTATATTTGTTCAAAGTGTAAAAAAGATACCCTAATTATGTCAATATTTCCTTTTATAGCCAACCTGGAAATACCGCTTTCTGCTGTCACTGCATCGTTCCATCTTTCTCATTGACATTGCCATCATGATGTGGTACATTCGCGATGGCTTTCTATTTTGTGATAAATATGGAATTGCCCCTTACCGTGATGTTGTACGATCGATGTGAGCTACTGGATTGTGGCATTTCCCGATTGTATTTCAACCGCGATGCGGTATGCTTTACAACACAAACGTTGGTGATTATCATGTCATCGCGACATGGTGGCTTCCTGAATTGGAATCCTGAAGCTTTTCTATTCTTTATTTTCTTTCCAAACAATGTTTTAATATCTTTATTTCACCTCTTGTTGTCATGCCTCTTTAATGTGTCCAATCACAGTCAATTTCATAAGAATTCAATACTGCACATACTAATCATGTCTATTAGATATGAAACACAATTAAAGCTCTCATATTATAAAAATAGCATAAGTTAACTCTCAAAACAAGTCATAATGTGGGTTAATATTTGTCATTAGACATATAAACATGCCCAAGATCATGGTATGTGACCTTGAAATCATACCCAATGCGGTGCTAAATACTACTCCCTTTTTATTTTGTACTCTAATGTCATTGGAAATCCACTTTTAAAATAATCTCATGCTTTATAATGAAAATCAAACTCAAATCTGTACTGTGAAATATACTTGAAAAAGTGGATTCCAAAACTCAATTAAGGATCCAAAAATCATATAAGTTTATAAGACTGAAAAAATGCAAATCTCAGTGTGCTTAAAAGAATAAGTTCTTGAGATATCAATACTCAAATTAGGGTCCAATAACCTATGCTTAAAACTCATTAAATTCATAGTAAATCATCATGCTCAATATGCTTCTTGAAATTCTTCAATAATATCAAGATAAAAACTTTAAATCACAGTCTCATTCTTAATTCAATTGAAAAGTTGTAAACAATATCTCAAATCATGTTCATGGTATTCAAAATCATAAAAGAGCATTCTTTAACTCGAAACAAACATGTGATTTCATAATTCAATCATATCATACTCAAAATCATCAATAATATACTTTAAGCGAAAACCCCTATTTCAAATCATAAGAAAATTTTTGATAAAACATAATTTTTGGCACAAAGACGAAAATATTTTCCTTGTTCAAACCCCACATACCTTAATTGAAGACAAAATATTGAAAATATTGGACTCTTAAGCTTTATTGAAAGAATTCTTATGGAGAAATTTGAATTTGGAGCTTAACTTCTTGATTCTTGAGAGATGGTACTTGAATTTTTGTTCTTGGGAATAGAGCAGAGGTTTTGAGTTGCTTATGGATTACTTAAGGTTAAGAGAGAGGACTTTGTGCATTTAATATCTGAAAAAATATTTTGAAGTGAGTAGGGATGGTTTAGGGGTGTGAAATGACTTCAACACACTTGGTCTAGGTCAAAATGGAGTGTTTTGTTAACTTGGAAATGACTTAGGCGGTGCCCAGTCAATCTCCTAATTTAAGGTGGGCGGAGCCTTGTCAATTGCCTAGGTTTTGTTCGGCGGCACCTAACAAATCACACACCCTTATTGCCTCTAAAGAAAATTGCCATAACTTTTTGCTCCGGAATTTGATTAAGGCAAAATTAGTTTTATTGGAAATCTAATTTGATTATATACAATTTGGTGGGTCTAAATCTGCCAAAATATTACATAGACATCAAGTTATGCTTGTTAAATGATGACCCATGTGAAATCAAACTCTAAAACTTGATGGATTCAAAAACTCTTAGCTTGCATTACTTTAAGTGACTCTTATGAATATGTTAAACACATCATAAGCTCCATTATCACTGGGATTCTAATTGTAAGTCATGTACTCAAATATGAATGGCAAGATTAGAGGTTTCACATGTATGAACAACAATTCATTTTCAAGCTTAGAATAAACGAGGTATTAAAATATCTCCCCCTTGGGAGCTTTCATCCTCGAATGATGGATGGGAACTTGTTGAAACATTAAAAGTATGGAAAAATGTAGCCATAACCTATCTTCTAATGAAGGATATATCTAAGCTGAAACTTAAAAAAAAATCAATCATGTAGCTAAATTCTGAGCTGACTTGACTCTATTGATAGACTATCAGGAACTGATTCATGCTGAGAGTTTAGAATTCTCTTGAAGTGTTCATGATATAACTATACATATAGAACTGCGATTTGATGAATTATGCAGGAACAAATCTGGAGACAATAAGACAAAGATCATACAATGGGTATTACACTGTCTGAGCTAGAATTTTTGAAGAACAAAGATCGTTCACTGAATACTTATGAACTGAATCACGACTAATTATCTTAATCTGAAGTTAATGCCTGATGCATGTACTGAGCTGAATTCGTAATTTGCACAAATGCAAATATTTTATCTCATAGAATAGCCTTACTCACAAAATTTTGCGTAGTATGACTAGATGGAAAATTAAAAATCTATAGGAGCTTATTTGTTTGATTGTTAAACTGGACTGTGGGCTACATGGACTAGATCATACTGACTGCTCAAACTCAAATGGAGTATTTCTTCAACACTCCGCAAAAAAATTCGAATAACATTAGGAAGCTATAAATCACAACATCGATACAACTCTATAGCATGGAACATAGACATATATGTCATAAGCTAGGATAGAGTTACTATGCCTTAGGCAATACAACTTCTTACTTTCAAGCTCAGCAACACTTCTCAAATACTCCATCAACTATACTATTTCTGTTAAATACCATACGCTTTTGATTTAACTTATAATTCTCACATGGGCATTCATAAATACATCTACTAATGCCTAAACTGAACTAAATCCTCACACCATGATCAAGCCTAACATGAAATCACAAGGTACAACATGCTACACCATAATTCTAGTCTAAACCATATGACTCAATCTTTCATATCTTTAAGAGCTCGCACCTTAAGCATAACATGCCTTACTACTTCAATGACTAACTCTAAACTCTTACTATGGATTAACTAGCGCATAATGTATTTCTCCACTGACATCCCAATACGACATTCAAGCATATCATTACAACCACATGTGAACTTCAATGAAACCATGCACAAAGGCATACTCCTCATATTCTCTAAATTTCTATCAACAACAACTTTCTTACACTATTCTTAAGAACATACACACCAATTTTCAACTAACGACAATATGTATCAAAGACTTGGCCTCAATCTTACTTTTCACTTATTTCCTTAGTAAAAATTAGCATACAACAATCTTTTGTCAACAAGAATCATTTACTTTATCCAATATAAATAACGGATCATCATCACTATCTTAATGTAGGAAGAGGTCACTAAAGGGATAACACAAAAGGTACTAAAGCATAAAAGAATACTATACATAACTTTGACACTTAACTAAGGACTGAAGAATAGAATGTCAAAGGCATGGATTTATTCAATAGGTCTAAACTGAGGGCATACATGATATAAACTGAATATCACTAGGATCATGAGCTTTTGAGAACTGATCATACTCTAAAACATGAGTTCATACTTAGCATAAGCTATTCAACATAAGACTTGATTTCATAGATTTATGAAGGATAACTCAAATCACAAAGTGAAGTTGTTACTTGTTTGCTAGAAGCTGAGAGTGGACTTGACTATGCATGAAGTGTATAAGCATTGGCCTTTGGCATGGATCTATCATACAAGACATGAACTCGGTGTGATAATGACTGAAATTCAAGGAATACTCTAAAGTAAGAAGGGTTAACTATCTCATTACAACTCTTATTGACATTCATCACAATCTAATTCTAAAAACTTGATCTGAATTCTTTACTCTACCATCTCCCCCTTAGATCAAAGATGAAATTCCAAGCTTAGCCATAATTTCTTCATTCTAGTGTCAACACATAAATGCTAAAATCAAAAGAACAAACTACATTTCAAACTTACTAACTTCATTCTTGAACGACCCCTTTTATATACCATCTTTTACTTTCTAGCTTCTATAGTCATCATTATAGACTTACGCTTTATTAACTAGACAAACACACTTTCCTCACTAAATGCTTAATCATATCCTACCAAGATCACACTTCTATACTTATATTCTCCCCCAAACCATAATAATCAAATTTACACTTAAAAGATTTAACACCATTTATCCAAAACTCCTCTACTTAGCTATTAAGAACACTATGTACTATATAACTAGTCTTCTTCCACTTAATAACTCAAGAGTACTACTAACCATGCACAAAACTTTATAAATTTCAAAAATCATGCATCGCTATAACACCTTAGTCACACCTCTATATCATACCTATAATATCATTCTAAATTTCATATCAATAAACTTAAATTCCTTTATTCACTATTTCAAGCCTATTGGTTCATCTCCATATAACTAGCATCACTAACCAAGCAATCATTATTTCCACTTTGATAGTCATTCACTATTCCACTTAGTTTCTCATGATAGGAATGATTAATAACCCAATCTCACATACTAGTCTCACTTGGAAACTATAAAATAAAATATCAAAAAACACTAGTCCACTAGAACTTCATGATAGTAGTAATCGGTCATAATCGTATAATATACCTAATTAATATACGTTAGCTCATCCCTCATCTACACATTATGACTATTCACCCATCTATACACCCAAATTACTTTCATAGCTCTAGAAGTTTGAACTAAAATATTTCTTTTTGCAATATCAGGAGAAGACTAATTAATGATACTAAACTACCATACTTCATTAATATCTCATACTTTTCAAACACAATAAATACCATCAATAACTCCTTTTGTACTTTAAGTAAACAACAATTCACCTTAACTAAAAACTTCTTATCTACCTTCCACTAACATACAAGGACATATCACCACAATGAAAAATATATAGAATGCATAAGCTTATATCTAAACATTCTACCGATTGTCATTCTTACTTTTTTTGTCACTATTCTGATATACCCATACTTTCAACTATAAAAAGGTTCTACTATTTATAAATCATAACACTAAAGTTCATGATATCCCATGAATAACACTATATTTAACAATCTAGGTTCATACTATCTTCTCTTATGTGCATTATCTGGGGAGAAAGACAAACTTACTAATTATGTTATCCCAAGAATAATATATAGATGGGAAATTTTTAGGTAGTACACGAATAGAAAGGAGACCCAATCTTGGGGTAGCACACGAATAGACAGGAGAGTCTGAGAGAACAACTTTACTGCACGTTCCAGAGTAGAAAAGAAGGAAACTTTTCTTAAATGCCTCGTAGTCTCTTGAAGAAAAGTACAGACGTCTCCATACCATTCTATAAGACTCTACTAGACATGGCTTCAGCGACAACCTAGGACTCTTAGAACTGTTCTCTAATACAAAGTTTGTAACGCCTCAAAAATCTATCCCGAGACATCACACGGTGCTTAGGACCACAAGTGATCCCAATCTAACTGTTATACTAGCAAAACTCATGAGCAACTGATTAAAACACATAAATATGATAAAATACAGAAAATAAATCTTTTCTGAAATTGAACAAAACAAAGATACATTAAGATAAATAAAGCTCTACTTATTCAAAACAAAACTGAAATTGAATACATTAACTATACTGACTGTCTATGAAGCCTCTGCTAATATTGACTATAGGTAGTCGAGACATGACCCCCAACTATCCCAAATTAATATGACTGAATAAAAAAATAGGATATTAATAAAACTAAATTTGACTCAAGTCCTTGAATCAAAAGAATCCATCACCTGATGAATGAAAAATGCAAGCTGTTTGACTATGATGTGTGTGCCATAACTAGTACCTACATTATGAGACAATGTACCACATAGATGTATATGTGGATAAGTACTTTGGTGATGTACTGAGTATATGGGGTGGAATACAATAAGTAAAATAATATCTCATAGTCATAATTTATAAAACAATGCAAATGTAAATGACTCATATAGATTGAGTAATCTAAAATCTAAAAGTCAAAATCATGAATAATGAAACATATAATCTAAATCTTGTGAGCCATTACACTTAGTTCTAAAATCTGTAATTTGTCCATATTCTTAAATCATATAGGATAAGTGAAAAAAAACTCACCTTTGTTTCTAAAAGCTAAAACTGCAACAAATCTCAAGTAAAGCAATATCTGAACAAGTTTGTGAGCCTTTAAACTTGGTTTCTAAAATCTATAGGAAGATACTTTCAAAACAACCTTCTATACGGCTTTACTATTAGGGAGGATCTCTTCACCCACATAAAACATGTGAGCTATATGGATTCCAACGTCTCATCTTTCTAAGGAATAAAACTCACATTGGGAAGAGTGTCATACTCTTGATAGGGAGTACAACCTTATCTTAAGTGATCACTATCTTTGCCTCTGTAGGAACTTTAATCTCAATCCTATGGTGGCACGTAGTTCTGGGGTATGAGACCTTGGAATTATACCCAACTCGATGTTAAATACTATTACCTTTTTATTTGCGATGCTCATCTTATTTATAATTCACTTTTAAAATAATCTCATAGTTTATAATGAAAACCAAACTTATATATGCACTCAGAAATAAACTTGGAACACTGGATTCCAAAACTCAACTGAGGATCCAAAGATCATATACTATTTATACAATTGAAAACATTCAATTGTCAGGGTGCTTAAAAGAACAAGTTCTTGAAATATCAACACCCAAATTAGGATCTAATAACCTATGCTTCAAACTCATGTAAACTCATAGTAAATCATCATGCTCAATATTCTTCTTGAAATTCTTCAATAATATCAAGATAATAACTTTATATCATAATCTCTTTCTCAAATAAATTGAAAAGTAGTAAACAATATCTCAAATTATTTTCATTGTATTCAAAATCATTAAAGAACATTCTTTAACTCAAACAAATATAGGATTTCATAATTCAATCATATCATACTCAAAATCATCAATGAGATACTTTGGGTGAAAACCCCAATTTCAAATCATAAAAATATTATTGAAAAACATATTTTTTAGTACAAGGATGAAAGAATTGTCTTTTCTCAAACCCCACATATCTTAATTAATGATGCAATTGTTAAAAAATTTTACTTTTAAGCTTGATTAAAATATTCCTTGTGGAGAAATTTAAATTTGGAGCTTAACCTCTTGATTTTTGAAAGATGACACTTTAATTTTTGTTATTAAGAATGCAGGAGAGATTTTGAGTTGCTTACTGATTACATAGGGTTAAGAGAGAGGAGTTTGTGTGATTAATATCTTACAAAAATATTTTGAAGATATTAGGGATGGTTTAGGTGTGTCAAATGACTTCAGCACTCTTGATCTATTAAAAACAGGGTGTTTTTATCACATGGAAATGACTTAGGCCATGCCCAATCAATCACCTAAGTTCAGGTGGGCAGCGCCTTGTCAATAACCTATGTTTGGTTGAGCGGCGCCTAACCAATCGCACACCCTAACTACCTCTCACAAAAATATGCATAACTTTTAGCTAAGGTATTGGATAAAGGAAAAATTAGTCGTGTTGGAAAGCTAATTCGATTACATATAATTTTTTGGGTCTAAATCTTACAAAATTCCACATTTACATCAAGTTATTCTTGTCCAAAGATGACCCTTGCAAAATCAAACACTAAAACTTGGTGGATTCAAAAGCTTTTAGCTTTCATTACTTTAAGTGACTATTATGAACATGTTTAGCACATCATAATCACTATTATCACTAGTATAATCATTGTAAGTCATGTATTCAATTATGATTTACAAGATTAGAGATTTCATACGTACGAACAATGGTTCATTTTCTAGCTTAGAAAATACGGGGTATTATAATACTATTTACTTAATTCAGGGTTCACTCTCTCTTATGTGACCCAATTTATGGTTGTGAATTTTGTTTTTTGTTTGGAGTATGTTTTGGACTATTTTACTATTTCTACTCTAGTAGGTGAAGATGATTGCTAGAAGAGTCTATAAGGTGTATGGTATGTTTTGGTAATCGAGATACATTGGTGGATTTTTTTAAACTAGGTATGATAGATTTTGATGTTATTCTATGGGTGGATTGGTTGAACTCATGTTATGCATCCTTATATAATCAGACCTAGAAGATTATCTGTAAATTCCTTATTGATCTAGCTATTGAGTGGGGAGGGAGGGTGGTTCTCTATGTCCTAAGGGGATGTTTATATTATATACTAGATCTTGGAGGTTAGTCTTCAAAGGGTGTCTCTACTATTTACTTTGGGTTAAAGATTCTAAAAAGATGGGTCCTTCCTTACATTTTATTCTCTTAGTGAATGCATTTTCTAAGGTCTTCCTTGATGACCTTCCCGATGTTCCTCCCGATAGGGAGATTGAGTTTGGGATTGATCCCATTTTGGAAACTTGTTCAATTTCTATTCTCCTATATAAAATGTATCTTCTTGAGCTGAAGTATCTTAAGGTGCAAGTCAAGGATCTCCTGGATAAGGGTTTCATTCATCTTAGTTTGTCCCTGTGGGGTACACCAGTGTTATTTGTGCATAAGAAGGATGGTTACCTTCAAATGTGTACTGACCAACTATAATTTAATAAGGTGACAGTTAAGAACAAGTATCCTGTTCGAAGGATAGATGACTTGTTTTATCCATCGCAAGTTGCCATATTCTTTTCTAAGATTCACCTTAGATTTATGTATCGTCTGCTTAAAATAATGGAGATGGATATCCTAAAGACTTCTTTCTATTCTCAGTATGGGCACTTTGAATTCTTGGTAATATATTTTGGGTTGACCAATGCCCCAGAGGCATTCATGGATTTGATAAATAGGGTCTTTCATTAGTTTTTGAATTTGTTTCTCATTGTATTCATAGATGACATCCTGATGTACTCTAAGAGTGAGGTAGATAGTGCCAGTTACCTCTATATTTTGTTTCAAACCTTGAAGGAACAGCAGTTGTATGCCAAGATTTCAAAATGTGTATTCTGGATGAATGTTGTAACTTTTTTGTGTTATAATATTTCTACTGAGGGGATCATTATGGATCTATAAAAGGTTGATGAGGTTAATAAGTGACCTAGAACCACGACTCCAATTGACATTTAAAGGTTCTTGGGTTTGGCTGACTACTATAGGAGGTTTATGGAGATCTTTTTGACTATCACTGCCCCATTGACTAAGTTGATTCAAAAGAAAGTAAAGTTCTTGTGGTCTAATGCTTGTGAGGGTAGTTTTGAGAAGCTGAAATATAAGTTAACTTTTTCTCCAATTTTTACTTTTCCTAAAGGCATTAATGGGTTTGTAGACTACTTTGATACATCTCGTGTTAAACTTGGTTGTGTTCTGATGTATCATAGAATGGTGATATCTTATGCATCTAGTTAGTTGAAGGTGTATGAGAGGAACTACCTTACTTATGACTTAGAACTATTAGATGTGGTATTTGTATTTAAAATCTAATAGCACTATTTGTATGGAGTGCATGTGGATATCTTAAGCCTGTAGTATGTGTTTACTCAGAAAGACCCTAAACTCAGGAAAAGGAGATGACTTGAGCTGCGAAAGGATTATGACATAAGTCTTCACAACCACCGAGGTAAAGCTAATATGGTTATTGATTCTCTTAGTAGGTTATCCATGGGGAGTCTAGCTCATGTGGAAAAGTGAAAATGAGTGTTGGTGAAGGATATTCACTATTTAGCTAACCTTTTGTTTTGTATTTTGGACTCTAAGAATGGTGGTGTCATTTTATTAGAAGTGGCATGGTCATCTTTTAATGCTGAAATCAAGGAGAAGCAACTGTTAGATCCTATTTTGATAAGGATCAAAGGTGATATAGGTGGGACAAAGGTGATGGCATTTGAAATTAGTGGTGATGGTACTTTGCAGTATCAAAGAAGGTTGTAAGTTTTTGATGTAGATGGTTTGCGAGAAAGGATCTTGGCAGAGGTGCATGAGTTGCTCTATGCTATTTATCTGGGTTTAACCAAAATATATCATGACCTCAATGAAATGTATTGGTGAAATAGTGTGATGAGGGACATGGCTAACTTTATGGCCAAATGCATGGTGTTTCAACAAGTAAAAGTTGAGAACATAAGGCCCGGAGGATTGTATCAAGAGATTAAGCTACCTGAATTGAAAAGGGAAGTAATAAACATAGATTTTTTTCCCTATCTTCCTTGAAATTGGAATTAATTTGATTTGGTTTGGGTTATCATGGATAGGATGACCACGTTGTCTAACTTTATACCAGTAAGGACTAACTTTGCAGATGAAGATTATGCAAGGTTTTGACACCAAGAGATTGTGAAGTTGCATGGGGTACTTGTTTTTATCATCTTAGATCAGCGTATACAATTTTTATCTCACTTTTAGCGGTCGTTTCAGAAAGGGTTAGGGGCTACGGTTATTCTGAGTACTACTTTCCTCCCGTTAGTTAGATGGGAAAGCTAAAAGGATTACCCATACATTGGAGGATATTTGGTTCATGCTTGCATGAACTAATATAGTGGTAGTTTGTATGAGCATTTGCCTTTGGTAGAATTTTCTTACAAATATATTTATCACTCTAGCATAGGGATATTTGTGCCCAGGAATTAGGTGGTTTGATCTTGTTGAGGAAGATATTTTTGCCCAAGTATTGGTTTACTAGGCTATGGAGAAGGTTAAGGTGATTTATGATAGGCTTAAGTTTGCCCAAAGTCACCAAAAGTCCCATGCAGAAGTGTTGCGAAGTGACTTGGTATTTGAGGTTGGGGATAGAGTGTTCCTAAAGTGTTTTCCATGAAAGTAGTGATGCGGTTTGTGAAGAAGGGTAAGTTCAGTACTCGGTATGTTGGTCCATACATGATTTTGAGGAGGGTCAATAGTTGTAATGCCCTGAATCTAGTACATGTAATGCTACATAGTGCTCATAACCCCGAAGGATCATAAGCTAACCCATGGAAGATATCTGTACCTCAATACTGCATAATGTACTGTACAAATACAGAATAAAGGATAAAAGTCCATAAGGTTCAAATATATAATAAAACATAACATCTGAAAATACGGTTTATCAATACCCAAAACAAAACGGAAATAACTATCTGAACATGCTATAATCTGAAAGCCTCTAAACTATCTAAATAAGGAGTTGATGGGACATATCCACAATAACTCCTCCTGCTGAAATAAGCTAAGTACTTAAAGAATGAAATAATCAAATAATAATATCCTCGAATGATGAGGTCTCACTATTAAATTTGGATACTGGAATCTAGAATTCTATTGACACTCTGGATCTCGTGCTTTTGAACATATGGTTTAAGACACCATAGCGTAGAGAAAAGTATGCATCAGTACGTGGAAATGTACCGGTATGCAAGTGAGGTAAGGCTAAATGCAAGGTTTCATATGAATGAATAATACTAACTGACCGAATAACATGAACGTGAGAATACATGCATGAATACATAACCATAAAGGAGATCATGACAACACTAATTACTGAGTCTGAATACTGATAACATTGATTTACTGATATCTGAGTTATTAATATTGGAATACTGAATAACTAAGTTTAATGATATAGATATCTGAGTTTACTGATAATTGATATCGGAGTGGCTATTTTTGACAGGCATAAATTTAAAGAATAATATGAGTTTTTATACTAAAATAGATGATTGTGTCTTACAGTCCATGATCTAAAGAACTATCTAAGTTCTTTACTGAGGTAAATAACTGTGTCTTACAGTCCTGGTTTCCATAGAACTGGATTGAGTTCTATTCTGAAGACTGAAACTGTGGGAGGTAATCATCTAACTGACATGCCCCAAATCTAAACTGGTAGGGTCCAACCTATAACTGATACGCCCAAATTACACCTCTCTTACAAAAGAGTAAGGGGTCGTTGTCAAATATAGAACCCAACCAGGTTGGGCGTCGAATCCCACAGGGAATACTGTGTTACTAAGTATTGTAATTATTACTGGACTGTTGGTCAGAGGTTCCTGAATGGGGGGTTTTGGTTTAAATTTGAAATGATAGTTACAATATAACAATGAAGCAATATGTGTATTAATATTTGATCATAGAGAATGACAATTTAGGGTTATGTCCACCTTGTAACTTTTACTTCTCTATTAACTATGAGTAATAAGGATTTATACATGCATACACTTATAGAGAGATGTATTCTAATTCTAAATCCAAGTGTTTCTCAACCAA
>NC_061113.1:24542652-24661666 GCF_002878395.1 Capsicum annuum | reverse complement strand
AATGGGGGGTTTTGGTTTAAATTTGAAATGATAGTTACAATATAACAATGAAGCAATATGTGTATTAATATTTGATCATAGAGAATGACAATTTAGGGTTATGTCCACCTTGTAACTTTTACTTCTCTATTAACTATGAGTAATAAGGATTTATACATGCATACACTTATAGAGAGATGTATTCTAATTCTAAATCCAAGTGTTTCTCAACCATCAAGGATTTATTCACCTTAGTTCACTCAAATCCAAAGTGTACAACCAATCATACAAACTCTCCAAGTAGTTAATCATGCTAAGGCATTAACGTGTAAAATAGAGGTTGGAAACTCTATTTTCTTGTCACTACTCTCTTTTCCAAACAGTAACTTTTCTATCGAACAAGTTATTTCTATAATGGCATATTCCCTATGTTTGCAACCATGAGAATTCAATCATAACAAAGAGAGTAATGATGTAAGTGAATTAATACATCATAAATTCAAAAACCCATAGCAATAGAGAGTATACTAAAAGGTTTCCATAACCCTAAAAAATAAATTTAGCTACTCATGAATAAAATGGAAATCACAATAGAAATATTCATCATCCCAAAACATAGAACGATCTTGGTGGAGAAGATGAATAGCGAAAATAATAGAGAAAAACGTTTCTCTCTCTTTCTCCTCAAGCTACGCCACTTTCTCTTGTTTTCAAAATAATATAGAATAATGAATCCCTAAAAATTCAGCTATAAGGCTTTTAATAACATCCTTCTCTAATAAATTGCTACTGCATCCTTAACTATTTAAAGATATTAAGTTTGCCCGGGAACAAGTTCCCATATATCACATTCAGTCCAAAAGCTGCTTTCTTTTTATGTAAAGTTTCCTTTGCTATCCACAGGTCCCCAAAGTGTCGTAATCTTCCTCATTAGTACCTGAAAAGCATGCTAATCACGTAGGTCAGCTCACTTAACTATAAATAGACAAAGTACAAGAATTATGTATTTTATCCTCAAAACTTAGCTAAAACATGGGTAAGCTATGATTCTTAGACGTATAAATACGCCCAACATCAATAACCCTAGCTGGAAGGGTATCAGTACCATGCTACAGGTAAAGACAAGCTATGAGTAAACCCTCTCTTACAGGGAGCTCTTCCTTTAACCCCTCCAAGTAGGAAAAATCAAATGAGATGTATAGTTCCTAGACTTGTAGGGGTACATCTAAACCTATTCTAGATAAATAGTTATGGAATTCAATTATTTCTTTTGAGGATCACACCCTCTAACTATCAGTGTGTGCCCTCATTATTGGGTTCACTCATTGCTGAATCCTACTCCCAACAGAATAGACACTGAATCTGATTATATTGAGCTGAACTGGACTGAGTTCTATTGACTGAAGGAACAGTACTAAGATCTAATAACTAAATGGGATTTCTTAGATTATGGATATTTTTTAGATTACTGATATTACAGAGTAGGACGGGACTGATGCTGAATTTACTGAATTTTCCTGAGTCATGAGACTGACTAAATTCTAATAATCATGGCTTGACTAAGAGTATCTTGAAAACTGATAATGGCTCTAGGAACACAGCTAAATTGTCGGGTAATAAATACCCCCGGGACTCGAAAGCATGAAACTGACAAGACTTGACACTTCTTGACCACATGACCAATATCAATATTTCATAATACAATAACTGGGGATTTCATGAGGTAATTGGTTGTCATAACATTGTAAATGGATAGGAATGCATATAAACATTCCATAAATTAATCATTCTAATCTCATGGGCATTCCATCAAATAATTATAATACACAACAATGGCATGGAAGTCATTTTGAACATAAGGGTAAAGCATGAATTCATAATTTAGGCCCTGTTGAGTCATAATGCATAATTCTTGTTCTCTTAGGAATTTTATCAAACACCTTACATGCACCACTTAGGGCATAGGCATAACCATCAAATTAAAACATCATAAATAATTCAATTAATAGATTGCTACTCACATGCTAACATAGTTTCATAAAAATACATAAAGATTCAAACTTGGGTTCTTGAGCTTTATGGGTGAAAGGGACCCATGAATCAGTACTTAACATTCCTTAGTTCTTGATTTTATGAAGATTGACAGAGAGATTCTTGAATTTGAGTTTTGACTTTGAATCCTCAATTGAAAACCCTAACTTGTTTTTGAGAGTATTTGAGAGAAAAGAGTATATTTTTGTGAATATAAGGCTGAATCTCGTGCTTATGGGGTTGTATAGGGTGTGAAAAATGACCCTTTTTCCCTTGGATGTTTGGGGCTAAATGCTGAAAAATTTCCCAGGTAGAAAACCTAGAGTGGCACCCAGCTTATTGATGTGTGAGCCTATGCTAACACATTTGAGGCTTTTAACTCTAAATAATTTCAAGGTCTTGAGTAACTTTATTTGTTTTTGATTAGTTTACTTTGATTTTGCAGCAAATATGGAGATGTAGGGGACCTAACAATAATGAAAGCAAAAAGGTTGGAATCTGAAGCAAAATCAAGGACAAGTGTGGCTGACGAAATTCATGATAAGTCGTCAGCCTGGTGATAAGGCGTCAGGGTCATCGTCAGCCTTAGGAAGAAACTATCAAAGTGGAATAGGAGCTAATGACATTCATGACACGTCGTCAGACTCCTGATAGGTCGTCATCCACATCGTTAGCCTTAGGTAAAGTTTGGCAACATTGAAGAAAGGCTGACGACATCCATGATAAGTCGCTTGACCCCTGATAAGGCATCACAAAAGGGCGTCATCTATCCAAGAATTTTACTTAAGTTGTTATTTTATATCCTTAATTAGACTCAAGTATAAATAGCAGCTTTTAGGGTTTTCCAATTATGAAGTAACTTATCTTACAACATACTTTTTGCATGATTTCTCTCTCTTTTCTAGTGAAAACTATTTTGGAGGTTTTGTCTTGTGATTCAGTTCAAGTTACATTTCTTGATTCTCATTATCGTTGTAAGTTAATCTTCTCAATTAAGAATTCAACTTATGTACTTGTTTATTGTATCATGAGTAGCTAAACTCCATTAACCTAAATTATGGGATCTAGGGTTAGGTGGTGATGAGGTACTAAATACTTAAGATTCAATAGGTATCAGGATTTCTTGATAATTTTGAAGTTTTAATTAACGTCTGTTGGTTGCAAATAGTAGATACACCTGCTTTCATTTGCTTGAGAAAGAAACAAAATATAGTAGGAAGTGAATTATCAATAGGGACTCGAAAATACTTTATTTAATAATCAGCGTTGTAACAAGGTTGGTTAACCTGAGGTAAAATATGGACAATTAATAAAAATTCCCTAAGTCCAAGAGGATTAGGAAATTAGACACTTAAATAGGTTGAGAGACATTTGAGCATATCATCGATAAAGATAGCTTATTATCCTAACCACCATGAGAATCTTGAGTCACCTTTAGCATCTGTCATGTACCATAAACCCTAGTTAACATAAGTCTAGTTATTTCATAAACTCTTAGTTACAAACATCAAAATTAAATTGACAAACAATTATTTGTGAAACTTAAACCCCCATTTCAGGATACGTTAAACTATTCGTGAATTAAAACGCAAACAACTTGAGTTCACACCTTCTTCCCTATGACATTCCACCCCAACGTAGTTGGATTTTATATTGACAACGATCGCTTACACCTATTCAAGAGTGTAATATGAGCATTATCAAAAATGGCGCCGTTGCCGGGGAATACGGTTGTAAACTAAAAGTTTGTGTGCACTAATTGACTGTTAGTTAAGTTTCCTAGATTTACATTTCTTCATTATTTTTGTTCAATTGTAGGATCCTTGTTGTTTATACCAAAAACAATAAATTTTGGTGAACAGTTACTACCAATTAATCCGAAACCTTAGCTGATCGAGAAAATGGCTAAACAATAAGAGGCAGAAAGATTAGCATCTTTGGCCAGGGCTCAAGTTAACGTATAGAAAGTTGGTCAACAAGTACGTCATCCGAACCCTGATGATGAAAACTTGGGTGATGAGGAATTTTTGAATCCTCAAAACCCAAGGCGAGCAGAGCAAATTGCTGCACCAGTGCAGTTAAATTTCAATAGAAACCGTCGAGTTAGAAGAAGGTATGGTCAACAGCCTGTCCAATATGATGTTGATGATGATGATGAAGGAATGGACGGAGCTGGTGCAATGGGTGCTATCATTCCTCTACCGTTGGCACCTGGTGCAAAATTCAGCATAACAAGTACAATGATTCAACTTCTAAATCTGAAGGGGTTGTTTGGAGGCTTGCTTGGTGATGAGCCGAGCATGCACTTGGTGAACTTTATCACCATTTGCAAATCTTTTGATAATTCAGGAGTGAGCCAGAATGCGATCTGATTGAGATTATTTCCATTGTCTCTATTTGGGGAGCCAACAATATGATTAAATGAGCTAGAGCCTCATTATATAACAAACTTGAGACAGTTGTAGGAGGCATTCCTAGAATGGTTGTTTCCACCCTCCACAACATGATGGACTTACACTTGAAGGAGACTTTGTATAGAGATTTTAACTCTGTGAAAAAGCGAATTGTAGATAATGCTGCGGGTGGTTTCTTTGTTGACCTTTCTTTTCAAGATGCTTCAGGCATGCTGAAATTAAATAACCAAATAGAGTCGGACTTGGCATACCAGGGATTCTATGGTAGCTATCCCGACTGTTTCTGTTGGTATGACTATGGAGTAGCGCAGAAGGGATGAGGAGCGAGACCAATACATGGCCCATTTAAAGAAATAGATGCACTTGCTTACCAAGCACTTGCTGTCAGGCAAGACTAAAAAATTAAGGTTGTGGAATCCTAGGGCACTGTTGTTACGAATGCTGATGAGGAGGCAAATTATGTTAATAATTAGAGGGTTTTCTGAGGCAATAGCCATGGAAATTATGGTCAAAACTTTTATGACAAGCCTGATCTTGAAGATAGCGAGCAAGGAAACTGAAGAAACAATAATGATGGGAGTGGTTTGTATGTTCCTCCTAGAAGTCAGGATATTGCACCAACTAGATCTGGAAAGATGTCCATGGAGAACATAATGAAAAAATTGTAGAAGGGAGTTGAGGCTACCAACTCAGGGGTAACCACTATGAAGAGTGAATTCTCTACCCTGAGTCAGTTGGTTAGTTCACATTCTACTTCTATCAAGTAGTTGGATCAGTAGATGAGCCAACTTTCCATAATACTGAACCAGAGAAAAGTGGTACTTTACCTAGTGATACTATTTACAATTCGCGAAATAATGGCTCATGTATGGTGATTACCACTAGGAGTGGTAAGATCTTACCTGGACCTTCTATGGGAAAATCTGTAGATGGTGAGGTGGTTATTGATGAATCCAAAGAAAGCAATCCAGTGGAGTCTAAGAAGCTGGATAGTTCTGTTGATACTTCGGAGAAAGAAAAAGAGAAGGAAGAAGAAGTGGTGTTGAAGACTATTTCGAGATCATCACCTCTATTTCCTCAATGATTGAAGAAAAAGACTTATGATGCAAGATTCAGTAAATTCATGGAAATGTTCAAGCAATTGACAATTAATATGCCTTAGGTTGAGGCACTTGAGAAAATGTCAGGCTACGCGAAGTTCATGAAAACCCTTGTAACCAAGAAATAGAAGGTTAGCCATGAGCTGGAGGGCAATCTTCTCCATTGTGCCGCTATCTCTACAAGGCCTTTAGTGCAAAAAAAGATAGATCTGGGAGCATTTACCATCCCATGTACTATTGGCTCCCTGAAGTTCACAAAATCACTCTGCGATCTAGGAGCTAGTATAAATCTAATGCCACTAGTTATGTACAACAAATTGGGTTTTGGGGATCCTATCTCATTAAACATGCAGTTGGTAATGGTAGATAGATCTGTGAAGAAGCCTGTGGTCATACTGTACGATGTTTTGGTAAAGGTATTCGATTTTATTCTGCCTACTGATTTTGTGGGCTTAGATTGCCAGGTGGATTTCGAAGTGCCCATCATCTTGAGCGGGCCACTACTTGCAACTGAGAGAGTGCTAGTAGACATAAAGTTGAATGAGCTAAAGTTCAGGTTTAATGAAAAAGAAGCATGCTTCCAAATACACTCATCCATGATTCAGCAACAAGAGATGAGTGTCTTGTCAATCGTTGATGTCTTCTATGATGATGGTAAAGGGTATCAATAGGTTGTCTTGGCGAAGTATGAGTAGTCAAGACAGCCAAGTCATGCCGTGATGGTAAATCAGGCACTATTGGGAGGCAACAAAATTTTTTTATTTTAAGCAAGTATGTGTACTTTATAATTAGGATTTAGTACAGAGAAGGTAAAAATGAAGAGTTCAGCTGAAAGTTCATGACAGTATCTATGACAAGCCGTCACATCTGTGATAAGCTATCAAAAATGTCATCAGATTGGCCAAACTTAAGGCAGCCTCTGCTTAAGGGTGACGATGTTTATGATAGTCTGTCACACTTGTGATAAGCCATCATAAGTTGTCGTCTGCCCAAAGCCATAAAAGGCAAATTCTGGGCCTAGTTTAAAGTAAATCCAACCCGGCCCAGCAGTAGAACCTTTTCAAATTTCTGTTAGTTTTATTTCTTTTTCTTTAGTTATTTCTTTCCTCAGTTAGTTTATTTCCTACTTTTTTCAAAACACTTCAAGAAAACAAGTTCCCTTGTGTGTGGGTTTGAAATTCACAATCACAAAATTCTTCCTACTTACTTTTGTACGTGTAATCATATTAAGGGATCCCATCAGGTATACTCTAAATTTAACTTTTCTTTTCTTGTGGTAAGTGATAGATAGATGACAACCCAAGTCCACAAGATTTTTGAACCAAGTTTAACTTAGAAAGGAGCTAAAAATCGCACCTAGGTTTTGTTATGCAAGCCCAAGGTTTAAGAAGACAACTCACAAACTAGAATTTAGTTGGATTTTGATAAATAATGTAATCAAAAGTGGGTTTTGATAAGTGCTGACAACATTCATGATAGGCTATCACAATTGTGGTGGCTTATCAGAAATGTTGTCAGAGGCTACTGAGAATGAAGTGGATTCTGTTTAGAGCTGACGAAATTCATGATAGGCAATCACAAATATAATGGCTTATCAGAAATGTCTTCAGAAGTTGATAAAGTTCTAAGGGTTTTGTCTGAGGTTGATGACATTTGTGATAAGCTATCAGAGCTTATCAAGAAATGTCGTCATACCTTGAACCTGAAGCATAAATAAGCCTAAATGATTAATGTGTTTGTTTTTATGCTCTTGAGGACTGACAAATGATTTTTTCTAATGCTACAGGATCCTTATAATGGCACCAAAAAAAAGAGCCCCAAAGCACCAAAGAAAGTGTACGTCATAAGCTCATCAATGAGAAATCTGATTACGAGGAGAAGGAACCCCTACTCAAGAAGCAAAAGAAGAAGCAAAGTATGAAGAAGCCTTTACCATCTCTACCCATTAAAGTGGAGGATAGTGATGATACTAAGACTATAACACCATCAGAAAGTGCATCTTCTAAACATACTGCTTCCGAGTAAGAAGGTTCTGAACAGCGTGTGTCTGAATATGCTAAATCTGAAGAAGAGGTTCAAAAAGAGTTTGAGGAGTTTGAGTTTGAGGAAACAGCATCTGGGTCCCTATCAACTGTACAACAAAATGATGAAGAGTTTCCATCTCAGGGAATTCTTTTCAAATGTAAGAACCCTGAAGTGCGAGCAAATGCTAGATGGCAAATTCCCACAGCAGAGGGCATCTTCACTGCTGGGCTCCATAAAACTGATACAAAGAATGCTAAGAGGCCAATTTAGGAAGAAAATATGATTATCTCAAAGGGATTGAGCAGGTACCCTGAAGTGGAACAGAAGTTCCAAGAGTATGGCTTGGGGTGGAACACAAAAGGAGGTGGTTTATTTTGCTCTGCACTAGTTTGGGAGTTCAACGTGAACTACCAGGATCAGTTGGAAAATATGTGCAATCCAGGTGAAAGAGTAGCAGACCAGCCCTTATTGGATAGAGTACAGGTGAGGGGCGTAAGGGTTAATGTCTCAATCAGAACAATCAACAAGTTCTTGCAAGGCCCTAACATCACTCCTTAAGCACTGCACCATCAGTATATGCTCAGATTAAGAATCGGGAGAAACAGCGTCTATGGTTGGCCAACATCATAGGTGAAGGATAACCAGCATAGGTGACCAACCCAAATAAGAGAATCTATAAGTCCTCTATGACTCAAAAACCAAAGTTTTGGTGGGGTGTAGTGCGTATCTGGATGATGCCCATTGATGGAGAAAACATTTTGGGCGATTACTGAGATATCCTATTAGTAAGCATGGTGCAGAAGCTCCACTTGAACTTTGGAAAACTATTTTGGAGGTTATGTCTTGTGATTCAGTTCAAGTTACGCTTCTTGATTCATATTATCATTGTAAGTTAATCTTCTCAATTCAACTTGTGTACTTGTTTATTGCATCATACGTAGCTAAACTCCATTAACCTGAATTATGGGATCTAGGGTTAGGTCATGATGAGGTGCTAAATACTCAAGATTCAATAGGTGTTTGCCTTTCTTGATAATTCTGAAGTTTTAATTAATGTTTTTTGGTTGCAAATAGTAGGTACACCTGCCTTGATTTGCTTGAGAAAGAAATCAAATATAGTTGGAAGTGAATTATCAACAGGGACTTGGAAATACTTCATTTAATAATTAGCGCTGTAACAAGGTTGGTTAACCTGAGGTAAAATCTGGATAGTGAACAGAAATTCCCTAAGTCCAAGAGGATTAGGAAATTAGATGCTTAAATAGATTGAGAAATATTTGAGCATATCATCGATAAAGATGGCTTGTTATCCTAACCACCGTGAGAATCCTGAGTCACCTTTAGCATCTGTCATGTACCATAAACCCTAGTGAATATAATTCTGGTTATTGCATACACTCTTGGTTACAAACATCAAAACTAAAGTGATAAACTATTATTTGTGAAACTTAAACCCTCATTTCAGGAAACGTTAAACTATAAGTGAATTAAATCGCAAACAATTTGATTTCACACCTTATTCCCTGTGGGATTCGACCCCAAACTAGTTGGGTTTTATATTGACAACGATCGCTTACACCTATTCACGAGTGTAATTTAAGCGTTATCAGTTATCCCTAGGGACTAGACTGGGTGGCACCCTACTTAGTCTGGTGGACTAGCCTGGGCGGCACCTCAAAGTCATAGAGAGATACTGGTTTGGGCAACCAACCATGCCCTTATGCTATTCCAAAAATCCTAAAACTCACCCAAGATGTACTATTGAATTTCCCCATCATAACGCGACTTGAAAATAAAAAACGGAGGTCGAGAAGGTTGTTAAATAAATCCTCAAAGTTTGGAGGCTTAAATCGATACTAAGTCCTTAACACTTAGCAAAAATATTCAAGTGTTGGATCCCTTATAGAGGTTAAGGAGCTGAATTTAGACTTAGATTTTTTTAGGGTCTTATAATATCTTTCCCTTGGGAACATTCATCCATGAATGACACTGATTGAGAGGGGAGAGATGATTAACTGAAGTACATAATGAACATGAACAACTGCAACATGATTCCATGACTAACATGGCTGATAAATAAATCTATATCATACTAAACAAGCATATCTGATGCATGAGTAATTAATTCATGAATGCATGACTGAGTGTTCTGATAGGCTAAGTTTTCTATGACGACAATGCATATCTGATGCATCAATATGTGACTGACGTGTTGCATGAACATATGACTTAATGTGCAATAGTATTTGATACCAATTTTATGATGGGAATTTAAAAATGAAACTGAATGAGTTCAAGGAAAACTGTTAGTTTTCACTGAAAAATGCTGATGAGCCTGAGATTAATTACTAATTATGCATGAGAGGTAACATGAGAATGTAACTGATTCTAAAACGTGACACATGAATGGAATATCATGATTTGAACTAAGTACCTTGAATATGTGGCTTAGGCTGAGTACCCTTTACCCTAAACTAGATTCATTACAAAAAAAGAGAGTGGGATTCCTATGTTATGATAGTTTAGGGGATTATAGCTTATCTCCACCTTAGGACACTAGGTCCCAAAAAGAATACTGACTTGGCTGAGCTAATGAGGAAAATTGAGGCGATATATAAGGCACCTTGGAATTGAATCATGACTTCTTCTTTAGGATCTAAAACGAAGGCATGATACATGAACTAATCTGAAGAAATAACTTCCTGATTGTTCCATCTTAGAATGATCACATTCATGAGACTTCAGATAGTGCGACTAGATAGAAAGATGGGAAAACACATTATTCAAACTTTTATGTCTTACTGCTAAACTAACTTACTCGCATCATGGACTAACTTATACTAAAAGCTTACACCGGACTGGATCATTTCTGTATCACTATTTCTATAGAGTTCTTGTGACTGAAGGGAGAAAGCGAATCTTAGTGTGGTCTGAGAAGGACATCTGAATAGGAGATCGCTATATGGTTGGGATTCTTGTATTAGAAGGCAAGGCCTATGAAACATCATCTAATATAGAGTGACTAAAACTTATACATTGTAACTAAATCCACTGAAAAGATTTAAGTGTGTTTTGAGCACAAATGCATATGCTTTGTTATCTGATTAACTAAATGATCGATAGATGAATACTTGGTCTGAAAGACTGCACTGTACTTAGTCTGAATAACTGAACTGAAATTGTAGAGCATCATGCATAAAGGGTAGTTACTAACTAGGTAAGATGAGGTAACAAAGCATGAATTAGTGAAAACTGTATTACCTCAAGAATGCAAGACTAGGCGCTTAACATGATTTGGAAACATTTTGTAAATTGAGGTACTAAAATACTAACAACTGACTAACTGATGGGTATATGCTATGGTCGGGTAATTCTGAAACTAAACTGAGTTTCTATTTTGACTACTGGACTGGGACTGGGCTGAGATTGTAACTAAGATGGTAATTGAGACTGTAACTATAACTAAGACTATAACTAAAACTGAATGCTGGTTTCTAACAATTGAGTTTTAGACTGGTACTAGAGTATCATATTCTAATGGACAAATAATTGGTAACTGAAAGCCATGGTCCTGTAGGACTATTTGAGTCTTTTACTTAATACTGATTATTGAACTGACACTGTAATTGAGGCTTTAGAAATAGAATATCAGCATACGAATTTATCAAAAGATTTAAACTAAGGGTATACATGACATAAATTAGAATTAATTTGATCAAAAAAAGCATAGCATGAGTCGTGGGAGCTAAACATACTATAAAGCATGACATGAGTACATACGTCATGAGCTGCATGACTTGAGTTCGGATTTTCTGTATTCATAGGACATGATTCGTAACACTGAGTTAACTTGGAATACTCAAATAAAAACTTGAAACGTACGTGATCCCAAGAAAAGTGCATGAATGTAAGTTGTGTTCATGGAACTGAACTATGTAGCATACATAAGTATCGTGCTATCTGAAGGATGAAACTTTGCACAGAAGTAAGAATGGTTCGGGAATCATCTTCCCTTATTATTTCATACACATAATAGCATTTCTACCAGAATTTAAAGGCCTAACTTTCTGAGATATCATAACCGGACAGTTACTGTATACCTGTCAGGCTTTAATAGACTGACTCACTAGGGTGGATACTGGAAAAGTTATTGTTAAGATTTGGTCTGACCTTAAAGTTGACAGCTATGAAAAAGGTTATAAAAGGAAAAAAAATGAAGTTACTGAATTTGAAGAAGCGTGAACATATAAATAAGGGATCTATAACATACCAGTGGCTGCATTAGAAGGACCTTCCTGATGCTGTCAAGACTAAAGTGCATAGATTCTATTTGGGCATTTCCCACTGATAGTACAGGAGTTGCAACCCTGCTGATTTGGGTAATCGGACTGAGCTAAAATATGACCGTTCTTACTTCAAGGGCCTAGTTTAGGACAATCTTTAAAGTTATGACCTGACTCACCATATTTGAAAAACACATATCTACCGTCTTTACATATACCCTTATGATACTTAGCACTCCTTTCGTAAAGCAGATAGTAAAAACCCTATTATCACTACTCTGGGCCTTGGATCCTTTTGCCGCATCTCTAGGGTTATTTTTGAACTTTAGTATGGGTGCACTAGCTGAAGATAGAACTGGGCCTGAAAATTTTTGTCTATGCTGAGAACGGTTGCCTCCCTATGACCCTGGCTGAGAAAAACTATATCTACCAATTATGGCTTTCTTATTTTCCCTCTCCTACTTCTTAAGTTTCTACTCTTCAATCTGTTGAGCATGGACCATAATCCTAGATATGTCTATCTCCTTAATCAACATCGCAGTCCTGCACTCATTAATCACTCTACCTGATACCCATGATACAAACTTACTCTTTCTTGATCTAATGTCTTGTACTACATACGGAGCATACCTGGCTACCTTAGTCAAATTGATGAAGTATTCTTTTACGTTCATGCTACCTTGTCTGAGGTTAATAAACTATAACACTTTGTCTTCTTTCTCCTCTAGGGGGAACAATTTATCTAGGAAAGCCATAGCAAACTCTTCCGATTCTATGGGCTCTACATCTGCTCCCCTATCTATCTTTCACTACTTAAACTATGTATGGGATATATCTTGTAGATGATAGGTGGATAACTTATAAATCTCACTGGAATTCACTCCCATGATATCTGTGTAAGGCCCCGCAAAGTTCCCTCATAGTTTGAACCTTGAAGTGTGTCAAATAAAGTATAATTCAGGCCCTAAGAGATTAAAAAAGGACTTCCAAAGTGATTAGAGTTTTAATTTTGTTGAACTTTCCTAAAAATGACTTCCTATTTTGTGGGAAATTGAGTTATCTTTCTAACGATATCAATTTTGTAAAAATCCAGTGTCGGGGTGAGAAGTTATGGCCATTTTAATAAATATTATTGGAATCGCCCAGGTTTGATGGACGATTTGATGGACCGTCAAGTCTGCGATGGACCATCGATCGTCCCATCGAAACCAAGGTAGTGACCACTTTTTCTGGCCATCGTGCAATGGCGAAAATGATAAACAACTGAATTTTTGATGGACCATCACTTTGACCGTCACTCTGATGCAGTGTGGCCGCAACTTGGCCATCATGCGATGGTTTAATCGATGGACTATTGAAATTGAAATGGTCCATTGATGAGACCATTGCATCAAGGTAGTATGTTCATCCATTAGCCATTATGCGACGGACGATCCGACAGACCATCGGACTTTTGACGGACCATCGATTTGACCGTCGCAGCCCCCGTTTTACAATTTTAAAACCCTTTTAAAAAGGGTATTTTGGTCTTTACCACTCTTTGAAACCCTTATATATATACCAGATAACTAGCTGGCCTCATTGTCTCATCTCTAACACTAATGAGCTAGGGTTTTCTCTTTCAAATCAAATCAAAACAAGAATTTCTCCCCAATAAATCTAAGAACTCTCAAGTTCAAGGGATTCAAGAAAACACTCCTAAGAGTAATAAAAGAAAGTTTAGAGAAAGCTTGTTCATCCAATTTCCTAATCTAAGGTATGTGGGGTTTTGAACAAGGGTAACCCTTTCACCTTTGTGCCCAAAAGGCTTATTTACATCGTGATTTTCCTGAAATCTATGAGTTTTTACATGAATTTGAATTGTTTTTTTTTTTACCCATTGTTATTGAATGCATTATCTTAATATTTTCAATGAATTGAGAGTCATGATTTCTGCACATTTTCTTGTGAAATTATAGTTGGGTAATAACCCCATGATTTTAACCCTTGAGAAGTTAATATTTGTGATGTTTGAGATATTAACGTATATGACTTTATTGAGATTTTGATGTAAATTGCTGAAATTTCCAGATTTCCACCTGAGTTATGAATCTATATGTTATCTATTATGCCTTTGATGAGCTTTAGCTTGAGATTAAAATATGGGTTAATAAGCCCTACTTGAGACTTGGAACTTTATGAACTCTTGTGTTATAAGTACCCATGATTTGAGTATTTTGAGATGATTGAGAAATAATTTGTCCCAATGGTCTTTGAGCTTTGAAATACACTTCGCTACTAAAGATTTCAGATTTGATTATTAGATTCGTGGTGAACCATCATATTATTCTACAAGTGGGCTTTTATGAAATGAGCTCAGATAGTCTAAAAGTAGTAGTATTTAGCACCGAGTGGGTAAGTTACTATAGTTTCTTACCCTAAAACTGCATGCCATCATAGGTTGGGCTTGAGGCCGAATTTATGATGATTATGATTGGGCCCGAGGCTGAGTTAGTTTAGTGATCACTTGACCTAGGTTATACTCCCTAAAAAGGGTATTACGCTCCTCCCCAACACGGGATCTTCTCCTTAGACGTACAAAATATTGGACTCCACATAGCTCGCAAGGTTTATGTCAGTTCTGAGAACCTCCCTTGCCCTTTAAACTTGAGATCAGCTACTTCCTCAGAAACTAAAGTATTTTCCCTCCTATGAGATATTTTTCTTAATTTGAATGAAATGCCCTTACGTATATTTCAAAGTTACATGAGGTTGTATTTCAAGTATTTGAGTTTAAAAGGTATGAAATCTTGAATATTAAGGATGTTTTACCCTCCATGAGACATATGCATGAGTTGATGGTACTATCGAAAGCCTTTTGTCTTGAGTATTAATGATAAGAGAATATTTCTGGTTTTAAGTTTAAAGAATGATGACTCACGAGATTTGTGTAATGTGTCTCATCTTACATAATTAATGAGCTTTGCATTTTATACTTGTTCAAGCCATGTGAGTCATCTCATATTGCATACATAATTTGATTGAGGAAGATTGATACTATTTTAGATACATGCATTTACCCCTGCATACTCAGCACATTCCAAGTATAGATCCACATATATGTCTATGTGCTATATTGTCTTATAATATAGGTTCAGATGCTCTTTCCCAGCCGCATCAATGAACGTCAAGTGTCTATACCTACATTTCTATTGTGGTGAGTCGTCATGGTTCGAGGACCTATATTCAGACTTTTTTGTATTTGAGAGACTCTATTTTATCTCCGATTCATTTTGAGTCAGTTGGGGCCCTATCCTAATGGCTCTTTAGATTATAAATTATAGAGGCTTTGTTAGACTATTTGTTAGACCGTAGTATTGTTGGGATTTCTTTATTGTGGTCGGTTGGACCGAGTACCTCCCTTTTTTCCTGATTACTTTTTTATGTTACATGGATATGCTAGTATTGAGTCTGTTTTCCCTTTGAATTGAGTGTTGTCAGTAGGAACCAGCCCTAAGGGTTAGCTTGGGGATACTTGTAGCCTCAGGCACCTTGTTACGTCTCTGGAGGTGATTTTGGGTCGTTACAAAATGGTATCAGAGCCTATGGTTTCTAAGGAGTTCTAGGGAGTCTAACAAGCTACGTTGAGTAAAGTCTTGATCATCAGTGTGTAGCAAGCCACATCTCAGAGCAAGAGACTATAAGATGTTTTAGGAACAAATGGTTCTTCTTTCATGTTCCATCATGCCTACAGTTGTCCCTCTTATCTAATAATCTATGCTTCTCCATTTTTCGAAAATGCCTCTCCGAAGGGTGAATGTCCGCGGGACAAATAATGGGAAGCCTCCACCTGTTGATCCTCTGAATGAGATGGTGTCCCATGCCAAGTTTGGGGCAGCCTTTTGGGCGTTAGGCCTAGCGATCACCACTAATGTTCGGGGCAATAACTGGGCCCCAATTTCTAATTAACAGGGTGGTATGTATCCACGGCTAGGATTTGTTACTTTCTACGGATGAAACCACCTGAGTTCTATAGGTTGGAAACTGATGAGGACCTATAGTTATACTTGGAAGAGGTAAGGAAAATCACTAATTTTATGCATATTTCAGAGGAAAAAAGTGTTGAGTTAGCGTCCTATAGACTGAAGGACATTACTTATGATTGGGTTGTGTCATGAAGGAAGGGTAGTGATGATAATTTCACTTCTTTGACTTGGAAAGTGTTAAAAAATGTATTATTAGACTTATTCTTTCCGCTTGAGATGAGGGAGGCAAAGATTGAGGAGTTCATGAACCGGAGACTAGGCTCCATAACTGTTAAAAGGTACTGCTAGGTTGAATAGGGATATGGATCTTGCTAGGTTGATGATACATGCCTAACAGACAGAGGTAGATAATCTTAGAGAGAGATAAAGAATGATGGGTAACAAGAGGGTTATATTTGAGCAGCATGAGTTTAGCCGATCTAGGTTCCAGGGAGGGAACCGCCCTCAGTTTCAGAGATATCCATCTATTCCAGTGCCTTCATCAGCTAGTGCTCCTACGCCTAGGGCCAGGCCTGATCAAGAGAGTAGTCCTTTAATGTTTGGGTTACAAAACAGTGTTGGAAACAGACCCCGTTATCCTCCTTGTGCTAAATGTGGTTGAAATCATCTCGGGGAGTGTTTTGGTCTCGCGAAAGGTTGTTTTGGTTATTGTAAATAGGGCCACAAACTTAGAGATTGTCCCTATGCTAGACAGGAAAATAGATATGCTCAACCTCTACCATAGGATACTAGTGCACCAGCTCATGTGCCTCGTCGCTCTTCTACTGAGGGTGCATTTTCTAGCACTACTGGCATTTAGCGCCAAAATAGATTATATGCTTTGCCATCCTATCTGGAGAAAGAGGACTCCCCTGATGTTGTTACTGGTATTCTTTGTTTCTTTTGTATTGATGTTTATGTTTTATTGGACCCCGGGTCAAATATCTCTTATGTGACCCCACTTGTGGCTGTGAATTTTAATAGGAGTTTCACAAAGATTCCCGAGCCTTTCCTAGTTTCTACACTTGTTGGAGACTCAGTTGTTTCTAAACAAGTGTTTAGAGATTGACCTATCACTGTGCTTTATAGAGTCATACTTGCAAATTTGATAGAGTTAGACATGGTAGATTTGGCTTCATTCTTGCTATGCATCCATAGATTGTCATACCAGCATGGTTAAGTTTCAGTTTCCTGATGAACCAGTGTTTATGTGGTCCAGAAGCTCGGTATCTCCCAAAAGTCATTTCATATCCTCTATCAAAGCCAAAAAGCAAATATCTAAATGTTGCATCTATCACTTAGTTAGAGTCAAAGACACTCACCCCGAGATTCTAAATATTTCATCAGTCGATATTGTAAATAAATTCCCAGATGTATTTCTATAAGATCTCCTAAGAGTACCCCCCAATAGGGAGATAGAGTTCAAAATCAACCTTTTTTCTAACACTCGGCTTATTTTTACTCCGCCATACTATATGGCACTGATGTGTGAGTAATTGCGAGCAGATTTAAGTCCTTTAACCTAGAATAATTGTGAGGCCTTAAGCAACTTTGTCATTTTTTTGTTGTTTTTATGTTAATTTTACAGATTAAGCTAATGGGATAGAGAACCAACAAGAATGGAGGCAAAGAAGTTGAAATTTGGAGAAATATAAAGAAAGGTGTGGCAGACGACAGCTGTGATAGGTCGCCAAATGTGTGATAAGACGTTAGGGATACCGTGAACCTTCAGAGAATGGGAATTGTCGTAAAGTTGTGATGGTATATCGCGATAAGGCATTAGAGTTGTGACAAGCCATTAGAACAACCGTCAACCTTAGGCAAAAATTATCAAAATGGAGGAGGAGCTAATGATATCCATGACACACATCAGACTCTTGATAGGCCTTCATGATCATTATCAATCTGAGATAGCAAAAGCCAAAATTAAAGAGAATCTGACGACGTCCGTGATAGGTCGGCAGGCCCCTGATAGGCCATCACGGGAGCTGTTGTCTATTCCGAGGAAAATATAAAACTTTTAATTTTATTTCCTTATTTAGGGTTGACTATTTAAAGCTTTGTTTTAGGGTTTTTATTATTATTCATTGAAGAATCCATTATCCATCTATCTTACAACATATGACTTTTCTCTCTGCCTATCTCAAGAACAATATTTTAGAGTTTTTCATTGTGATTCAAATACAAGTTGACTTTTGATTTCATTCATCGTTTTAAGTAAATCATTTCAATTATGAATTCAACTTGTGTGCTTATCTCTTGAATCATGAGTGGATAAACATCTTTAACCTGAATTATGGGATCTAGGGTTAGGTCTGATAAGGTGTTAATTAATTACTCAAGGTTTAATAGGTTTTAGGATTTCTTGGTAATTCTGGTACTATAACTTATGTCTATTGGTTGTAAACAATAGGCGTACCTACTTTGGTTTGCTTGAGAAAGAAATCATAAATAGTAGAAAGTGAATTATTGACTGGGACTCGAAAAGGATTCGTTTAATAATCAGTGCTATAACAAGGTTGATTAACCTGAGGTAAAATCTGGGCAGTGAGTTGTGATTCCCTAAGTCTGAGAAGATTAGGAAATTAGATGCTTGAATAGGTCGAGAGATATTTGAGAATACCATCGATAAAGATAGCTTGTCATCGTAACCACCATGATAACCTTGAGTTTTTTATAGCATCTGCCATGTACCATAAAGCCTAGTGAACATAATCCCAGTTTTTGTATAAAATATTGGTTATAAACATTAATTTCATAGTGACTAACAATTGTCTGAGAAATTTAAACCCCCATTTCAGGAAACAGTAAACTACCAGTGAATTATTTTGTAAACAACTTGAGTTCACACCTTATTCCTTGTAGGATTCGACCCCAACCTAGTTGGGTTTTATATTAACAACCATCGCTTACACCCATTACAGAGTATAGTTTGAGCATTATCAAAAATGGCGCCGTTGTCGGGGAATACGGTTGTAAACTAAAAGTTTATGTACGTTAATTTACTATTAGTTAAGTTTTCTAGATTGACGTTCAGTTGTTGTTTTTGTTTGTTTGTAGGACCTTTATAGGTTATGCCAAGCACCACCAAATCCAGAAATCCATGGCATAAGCAAATGGCAGAACAGCCCCTGCAATATGAGTTTGATGATGATGATGTTGATGGAGCAGGTGCAACGGGTGTAATCATTCCTCCTCCATTGGAACCTGGAACAAAGTTCAATATTACAAGGATGATGATCCAACTCCTGAATCTAAATGGGTTGTTTGGAGGCCTTCCAGAGGATGACCCCAACCTACATCTGGTGAATTTTGTAACCATTTGCATATCTTTTGATAACCCAGGAGTGAGATAGAACGCTTTATGATTGAGGTTGTTCCCGTTGTCTCTCTCTGGTTAGGCAACATTGTGGCTAAATGAGTTGACGCCCAATTCTATAAGCCACTAGAGGTATTTGAAAGGAGCTCTCCTAGAAAGGTTCTTTCCGCCTTCTAGGAGGTTACAGTTGAGGGATGAGATCAGCAATTTTAGACAGCTCCCGTCTGAGGCCCTGCATGAACTTGGGAGAGGTTCAAGAAAAAGTGTACACAGTGTCCGAACCAAAGCATGACGGACATACATGTGATGGAGACTTTATACAGGGCTCTCAATTCTGTAAAAAAGCCAATTGTAGATAATACCGCTGGTGGTTCATTTGTTGATCTCTCCTTTCAAGATGCTGTAGATATACTAAATAGGATGGACAGACAGAGTCGGGCTTGATACATCAGGGATTCTGTAGTGACAAGACCTATTATTCCTATGGGAATAACTATTGAACAACACAGGAGAGATAAGAAGAGGGATCAAGATATGGTCCATCTTAAGACTCAGGTGGACCTGCTCACCAAGAAATTATTATCGAGAAAGACGGAGAAAGTAAATGTTGTGATTTCTCGGGATCGTGTTGATGTGGATCTTGAAGAAGAGGCTAATTATGTTAATAATCAGGGGGGTCTCCGAGGAAATAGCTACAGAAATCAAGGTCAGAACATTTATGCCAAGCCTGGTTACAGAGATAGGGAGCAGGGAAACATAAAAAGCAACAATGATAGGAGTGAGCTATATATTCTTTCTGAAAATTGGGAGGTTGCTGCAACTAGCTTGGGGAAGATATATATGGAGGATATGATGGAAAAAATGTTAAAGAGAGTTGAGGCTACCAACTCAGGGGTACTTAATATGAAGAGTGAATTTTCTACTCCGAATCAGTTGGTTAGGTCACACTCAACCTATATCAATCAGTTGGAGGAACAGATGAACCAACTTTTTGAAACACTGAACTAGGGAATAAGTGGAAACCTACCTAGTGAAATGGTTCAGAGTCAGCAGACTAATGGCTCATGTATGGCGATTACCACTAGGAGTGGTAAGATCTTATCTGGCCCTTCTGTGGGCAAGTCTATGAATAGTAAGGTAGTTGCGAATGAACCATAAGGAAATAACCTAGTGGAGTCTGAGAAGCTGGATAGCTATATTGATGCATTGGAGAAGGTGAAGAAGAATAAAGAGGAAGTGGTGTTGAAAACCATCCCAAGAACACCACCTCTATTTCATCAATGATTGAGGAATAAGGGTGATAATGCCAAATTCATCAAGTTTATGGAAATGCTCAAGAAATTGACAATAAACGTTCCTTTGATTGAGGCACTTGACCAAATGCCAGGATATGCAAAATTCATGAAGGACCTTATTACCAAGAAACGAGTAGTGAGTTGCAAATTGGAGGCAGATTTCCACCATTGCAGCACTATTTCTACAAGGACCTTAATGCAAAAGAAACCAGATCTAGGTGCAGTCACTATTCCCTGCACAATTAGAACTATGGAGCTTACTAAAGCACTGAGTGATTTTGGAGAAAGCGTTAATTTGATGCCATTGACTATTTATAAGAAGTTCGGTTTGGGGAATCCCACACCCACCAACATGAGACTGTTGATGGCAGACAGGTTAGTAAAATGACCTATTGGCATTCTGTATGATGTATTTGTAAAAGTTTCAAATTTCATATTCCCTACAGACTTTGTCATTCTGGGCTGAAAGGTGGACTTTGAGGTGACCATAATCTTGCGTCGACCTTTCCTCGCAACCAAAAGTGTGTTGATCGATTTGAGAGCGAATGAGCTCTTATTCAGGGTGAATGATGAAGTGATACGGTTTGATATGGGCAAACCAATGAAACAGCATGAGCAAATGAGTGTGTTCTTAGTAGTTGATGTGTATTTTGAAGACAAACAGGATGTGCCCAGAACTAAACAACTTGTTATCGAACCTTTAGATGAGGTCATGATAAACACAATAGTGAAGGAAATAAGGAGTATGAAGAGACAGTTTGTGCCCTGACTGTCATAGGGTCATATCCTTATGCTCCTAAAAAGATGGACCTTGACCTTGCTAATAGACCAACACCACCAGCCAAGCCATCTATTGAAGAACCCCCAGTGTTGGAGTTGAAGGAGCTGCCTGGACACATATAATATGTGTTTCTGGGTAAAGGGAACAGGCTACATGTTATTGTTGTAGGTGATTTGAAAGAACAATGGGTAAAGGCACTTATTTCAATACTTCAGAAGCTCAAGAGAGAAATCGGATAGTCCATAGCAGATATTATTGGTATTCCCCCTGGTATCTGCACGCATAAAATTCGACTTGAAAAAGATTGTATTCCAACCATAGAGCATCAGTGCCATCTTAACCCATCAATGCACGAGATGGTCAAGAAGTAGATTATCAAGTGGTTGGATGCAGGAGTGGTTTACCCTATTACTGACAGCAAGTGGGTGAGTCTAGTTCAATGCTTGCCCAAAAAATGGGGTATGACAATGGTTGCTAATGAAAAGAATGAGTTGATTCCACCCAAGCCAGTAACTAGGTGGAGAGTTTGCATGGACTACTGCAAGTTAAACTCTTGGATTCTGAAGGACCATTTCCCAATGCCTTTTATAGACCAAATGCTTGATCGATTAGCCCGTAGGGGGTGGTATTGCTTCATGGTTGGTTATTCAGGATATAACCAAATTTGCATTTCTCCTGAAGATCAGGAGATGGCGATATTCACATGCCCATATGACACCTTTGCATTTAAAAGGATGCCATTTGGGTTATGCAATGCACCCACCACTTTTCAATGGTGCATGATGTCTATCTTCTCTGACATGGTGGAAGACACTATAGAGGTGTTCATGGTTAATTTCTCTGTGGTGGGAGATTCATTTGAAATGTGTCAAGAGAATTTGAATATGTCCCTGCAAAGATGTGTTGAATTTAACCTAGTGCTTAACTGGGAAAAATGCCATTGCATGGTAAAGGAGGGTATCGTTCTTGGCCACAAAATTTCCCAAAAAGGGATTGAAGTTGATCGATCAAAGGTGGAAGTTATTGAGAAATTATCGTCTCCTATTTCAGTGAAGGGAGTGAGTAGTTTTCTTGGTCATGCAGGCTTTTGTCGGAGGCTCATAAACAACTTATCAAAAGTTGCAAATCCACTTTGCAAACTTTTAGAGAAGGAAGTGAAATTTTTCTTCAATGACAAGTGTGTGAAGGCATTTGAGTTCCTTAAAAAGAAGACAATTTAGGCCCCTATTATTATTACACCTGACAGGGCAAAACCATTTGAAATAATGTGTTATGTAAACAGTGTTGCCCTTAGAGCTGTATTGGTAAAAAAGAGGGATAAATTGTTTCATCTAATATATTATGCCAACAAATCACTGAATGGAGGGCAAAAGTATTACACAGTAACTGAACAGGAACTGCTAGATATGGTGTATGCTTTCGAGAAATTTAGAGCTTATCTGCTTGGGACGAAAGTGTTGGTCAACACTGACCATGCTGCATTGAGGTATTTGATGGATAAAAAGGATGCAAAACCAAGGCTTATTAGATAGGTATTGCTGCTGCAAGAATTTAATTTCAAGGTCAAAGATAGGAAAGGTTGTGAAAAGCAAGTTGCAGATCAACTATCCAGAATAGAAGGTGAACAGGAAGCTAGTGATAAATCAAAGATAAATGATGCATTTCCTAATGAGGAAATCCTAGAAACTGTTGTTGAAACATTGCTCTGGTACACGGATTATGCAAACTACGTTCTGAGTGAGGTCATATCAGAAAATATTTATTTCCACCAAAGGAATAAATTCTTGCATGATGTAACACACTATTTCTGTAATGAGCCTTATTTTTCAGTGATGTGAAAAAAATATCATACGGAGATGCATATCGAAAGTAGACGTACTATGCATACTAGAAGCATGTCATGCTTCCCCAGTTGGGGGTCACCATGTGGGTGATTGAACGGCCAGGAAGGTGTCGCTGAGTGGCTATTATTGGCCAACATTGTTTAAGGATGCCCATGAGTTTGTACAAAAATGTGACCAATGTCAGAGGCAGGGGTCAATCTCTAAAAGACATGAGATGCCCTTGACTAAGATGCTTGAAGTGGAATTATTTGATGTCTTGGGCATTGACTTTATGGGTCCGTTTGTAAGCTAGCACGGGAGGAAGTATATTATGGCGGTTGTTGACTATTTTTCTAAGTGGGTCAAAGCTGTGGATTTGGCTAACAACAAAGGAAAGAGGGTTGTTGCTTTTCTCAAAAAGAACATTTTCTCCCTTTTTAGACTACCACGTACTATCATAAGCGATGGAGGATCTCACTTTTGTAACAAAATATTTCGAGCAGCTTCGGCAAAATATGGAGTGAAGCAACACAGAGTGGCTACTCCGTACCACCCACAAATCGGTGGGCAAGTGGAGATGTCAAATCGTGAAGTTGAAGCCATCCTAGCCAAAATGTTGACTGCTAGAAGAAAATACTGATCTTGAAAGTTTGATCATGCCTTGTAGGAATACCAAAATACTGTCAAGACACCCATTGGCATGTCACCATTTGAGCTGGTCTATGGAAAAGCTTTCCACTTACCAATAGAGCTGGAACACAAGTTTTTATGGGCGCTCAAAATGTTGAATTTGAATTGCAAGGAAGCTGCAGAGATGAGACTAGGGAAACTAAATGAGATGGATGAATTCTATCTCAGGGCATATGAACGAGCAGATCTATATAAAGAAAAGATGAAAAAGTACCATGATTGGAGAATAGAGAAAGAAAAATTCAAACCGAGGGATTTGGTGCTTCTGTTTAACTCCAGACTCAAATTATTCCCAGCGAAGCTGAAAGCTAAGTGGTCAGGTCCTTTTAAGGTTTGTCAAGTCCACTCGTCTGGAGTAGTGAAATTAGAAATAAAAGATGGCAGCACATTCAGGGTAAATGGGCAATGGGTAAAGCTTTACATTGGCCTAAAAGAATTAGTAAAAATCATTACCATTATTTGTCTTGATAAAGTCTGAGGTAATCGAGATACGTGAGTTGTGACGCGACATTAAAACAAGCTCTGCATGGGAGACAACCCATGGTGCCAGAGACCAACCCACTCCAGGTATACTCTAAGTCTTAGTTTACTTTTGCTTTAATTCTACGTTGAGGGTGGAGGGTAGTCTATTGTTGTAACATAGCTTGGGGCAACTAGTAAGAAATACAAGCACAAAAAAGTAGTGACATATCCTTGCTCGACTTTTGAAAATTCTTCTAATGTCTTTTTTGATAAACTGTGTGGATTGCATTTACTTGTGACTATTGTGAATCTTGTTATTGCATTAGTTATATCTAACTGATAATCATTAATGAAGAATTGCATGAACTAGATAAGTGGTGGCCTGTTTATACTAGTGTACTAGGTGCGTGTGAGCTATTACTTGTTCCCTCTGTATGCTAAAGCCAGAACTTGACTGGTTGGTCTTGCCATGGACTAAGGATAGAAGTTAGGATAGGATCATAGGCCGTCATTGATTAACCCACTTTTATCCTAAATATCCTTTCAAATGTGCATAACACCCCTTGATCCCTGTTTAGAGCCTAAATTGACCTTTTCTTTCATATGATACCTTTCACCTTCCCATTTATACCATAATGAACCTATTTATCCCTGGCCTTCCATGAACACTGAGCACATTAATCTAGGCAAATAGCCTAAGTAGAGGGTGGCTATCATAGGGGTGATGGTGTAAAATAAGTATAAAGATGGGTGGAATAAAGAAGAAAGAATAATGCTGGGTGCTGAAAATAAAAAAGAAGAAAGCAGTACCCAACTTGAATTTGGATTTCTTATAAGAGAAGACGAGAAAAAAAGAGAATAATAAGTGAGCCCCAAGAAAGTAGTGTAGTGTCAAAGAGGCATTGTCACTCTGAATGACCTTGAATATCATACCAGCCCCAACCCACACTACTGACCTATCAGAGGATTTTGGTAATGAAAATAAGGGCAAGCCTATGTCACTTGGAATACACTGACTGGAACTTCCTTTTAAGTGTGAGAGTTTATGATGAAACTCATATTTGAATTATTGGATTTCTTATATAAGAGGAGGGGGATTTCATTATCGTGAGGGTGCACTGGTATCATTGCTAGCTACTTGCTTATTTAGATAGTGTGATATTGATATGTGAATGGTTATTGCGGCTGAGATTGATGCTGCCACTTGATTCCTTTGTGTCAGTACTATTTTAAATGATATGCACAGATTGTATTAGTTGGTTTGACATTGAAAGGATAACTTTATGTCAAGCTTAAATAAAAAATTGGTTGCTGCATGTGCTATGTATTCCCTTAGTTAGATTAACTTGCTTGAGGACAAGCAATTGTTTGAAGTTGAGGTTGTTGATGTGTGCGCAATTGCAAACATATTTAAGATCTTTAACCTAGAATAAATGGGAGGCCTTAAGCAAATTTTGTCATTTTTTGATGTGTTTATGTTAATTTTAAAGATTAATATAATGGGATAGAGAAGTAACAAGAATGGAGGCAAGGAAGTTAAAATATGGAGAAATCTAAAGAAAGGTGTGACTGACGACATCTATGATAAGTCATCAAAAGTTTGATAAGCCATCAATCAACCTTAACTAGAGAATGGGAGTTTCTGTAAAGTTGTGACGGTGTATTGTGATAAGGCACCAGAGTTGTGACAAGCCGTCAGAATCACCGTCAACCTTAGGCAAAAATTAGCAAAATGGAGGAGGAGCTGATGATATCCATGACATGCCGTCAGAATCCTGATAGGACGTCATGATCATCATCAGCCAGATATAGCAAAAGACAAAGTGAAAGAGAATCTGACGATGTCCGTAATAGGTCGTCAGGCCCCTGATAGGCCTTCATGGGCACCGTCGTCAATTCTAAGGAAAATTTGAAACTTTTAATTTTATTTCCTTATTTAGGGTTGACTATTTAAAGTTTTTTTTTTAGGGTTTTTATTATTATTTATTGAAGAATCCATTATCCATCTATCTTATAACATACGACTTTTCTCTCTATCTATCTTAAGAACAATATTTTAGAGTTTTGCGTTGTGATTAAAATACAAGTTCACTTTTTATTTCATTCAACATTGTAAGTTAATCCTTTAAATTATGAATTCAACTTATGTGCTTATCTCTTGCATCATAAGTGGATAAATATCTTTAACCTGGATTGTGGGATCTAGGGTTAGGTCATGATAAGGTGTTAATTAATTACTCAAGGTTTAATAGGTGTTAGGATTTCCTTGTAATTCTAATACTATAACTTATGTCTATTGGTTGTAAATAATAGGTGTACCTACTTTGGTTTTCTTGAGAAAAAAATCATAAATAGTAGGAAGTGAATTATTGACAGGGACTCGGAAAGGCTTCTTTTAATAATCAGCGTTGTGACAAGGTTGATTAACCTGAGGTAAAATCTAGGAAGTGAGTTGTGATTCCCTACGTACGAAAGGATTAGGAAATTAGACGCTTGACTAGGTCGAGAGATATTTGAGCATACCATCGATAAAGATAGCTTGTCATCATAACCACCGTGAGAACCTTGAGTTATTTGCAGCATTTGTCATGTACCATAAACCCTAGTGAACATAATCTGGGTTATTTTATAAAATATTGGTTACAAACATTAATTTTAAATTAACTAATAATGGTCTGTGAAATTTAAACCCCCATTACAAGAAACAGTCAACTACCAGTGAATTATTTCGTAAACAACTTGAGTTCACACCTTATTCATTGTGGGATTTGACCACAACCTAGTTACATTTTATATTGATAATGATCGCTTACACCTATTCCAGAGTGTAGTTTGAGCATTATCAGGCACTAGCCGAGCTCAAGGAATTGAAGGAGCAACTCAAAGACCTTCTAGATAAAGGTTTTATAAGGCCCAGTATTTCTTCTTGGGGTGCACCTGTTTTGTTCATGATGAAGAAAGATTGATAGTTGCGTATGTGCATTAATTACCTTCAACTGAACAAGGTCTCAGTCAAAAATAGGTATCATCTTCCAAGAATTGATGACCTTTTTGATCAGTTGCAAGGTGAAAGTTAATTTTGCAAGATAGACCATAGATCTGGCTATCATCAACATAAAGTTAGGAAGTATGATATACCAAAGATAGCCTTCTGAATCTGCTATGGTCACTTTGAGTTCCTAGTCATGTCCTTTGGGCAACCCAATGCCCCAAATGCTTTCATAGACCTTATGAATCGAGTGTTCAAGTAAAATCTTGATATGTTCATCATTGTCTTCATAGATGACATCCTTTTGTTCTTCCGTCATGAGAGTGACCATGCAAAGCACCTTAGAATTGTCTTGCAAACCCTTAGAGATCATCAATTTTTTACCAAATTCTGTAAGTGTGAATTTTGGCTAAGGCTCTTAGCCTTACTGGGTCATGTTGTTTCAGCTGAAGGTATTATAGTAGATACCCAAAAGACAGAAGCCATTAGAAATTAGCCTAGAACTATTTCTCCGTCTGACATTAGGAGTTTCTTAGGTTTAGCTAGCTATTACCATCATTTTATTGAGGGTTTCTCTTCCCTTGCATCTCCTATGACCCAGTTGACCCAAAAGAAGGTTAAATTCCAATGGTCCAATGCCTATGAGAGGAAATTTTAGGAGTTAAACACTCGACTCACTTCAGCCCCTATGTTGACTTTCCCTGATGGTACTGGCGATTTTGTGGTGTATTGTGTTTCCTCTAGAGTCGGTTTGGGTTATGAATTGATGTAGAGAGGTAAGGTTATAGCCTATGCATCTAGATAGTTGAAGTCGCATAAAAAGAACGACCTGACCCATGATCTTGAGTTAGCAGTTGTGGTTTTCACTTTGAAAATTTAGAGACACTATTTTTATGGCGTCCATGTGGATGTGTTTATAACCTTAAGAGCCTGCAGTATGTGTTCACCCAGAAGGTGTTGAATTTTAGGCTGAGGAGGTGGTTGGAGTTGTTGAAAGATTATGATATGATTGTGTTGTATCACCCGGACAAGGCCAATGTAGTGGCGGATGCCCTTATCATATTGTCCATGGGTAGTGTTACGTATATAGAGGAAGGTAAGAGAGAGTTAGCACATGATGTGCATTGTTTGGATAGGTTGGATGTTAGGTTGTTTTATTCATTAGAAGGGAGTACATTGGTATAGAGTAGTTTTGAATCCTCCTTAGTCTCAAAAGTGAAGGAAATGCAGGATAGGGATCCTAGTTTTGTCAAATTGATGGAATTAGCTAAGGACCTAAAGGTTGAGGTTTTCTCCTAAGGGGGAGATAGTGCGCTGAGATTGCATGGTAGGTTGTGTGTTCTGCCTGTTGATGATTTGAGGCAGAGGGTTTTGGCTGAAACGCATGGGGTGCGTTATTCCATTCATCCCGGTACTACCAAGATGTACCGCAACTTGTGGGAAATCTATTGGTAGAACAGTAGGACGAAGGACATCGCTAAGTTTGTAGCGAGATGTGCAACATGTCAATAGGTTAAGGTGGAGCACTAAGACCTGGTGGTGTGATATAAGAGTTTGGTATACCCACTTGGAATTAGAAAGCAGTCAACACGGACTTTATGATCGGGATGCATTTTTTGCGTCATCATCATGACTTTATTTGGGTTGTTGTGGATAGGTTGACTAAGTACACTCATTTTTTGCCCGTTCATACGTCTTATACGGCTGAGGATTATGCTAGATTGTATATCCGGGAGTTGGTCAAGCTGCGTGGAGTTCCCATATCTATCATTTTAGATTGGGGTACTCAGCTTACTTCTCAATTTTTGAAGGCGTTCTAGAAGAGTCTTTGTACCCAAGTTCTTTTAAGTTTCGTGTTTCACCCGTAGATAGATGGTCAGGCAGAGAGGACCATTCAAACCCTAGAGGATATGTTGAGGGCGTGTGCTATTGATTTCAAAGGTAGTTTGGATGAGCATTTTCCATTGATTGAGTTTGCCTATAATAATAGTCTCCATGCTAGCATTGAGATGGCACCATTTGAGGCCTTGTATGGTAAGAGGTGTAGATCGCTCAAAGGTTGGTTCAAAGTGGGTGAAGCTGCTGCAATTTGACCTGATGCAGAGTTTGAAGATATGGAGAAATTTAAGTTGATTAAAGAAAGGTTAAAGAAGGCTCAAAGTCATCAAAAGTCTTATGCTGATGTCAGGAGGAGAGATCTTGAATTTGATATGGGTGATTGTAACGCCCCGATTTACTGAACCAAAATACTACACAGTGCTTATGACCCCGAAGGACCACAAGCTAACCTATGATTGATATCTGTACATGTACACTGCATAATATACATGTAAAACGCAGAAAATATGAACAATAGGCCATAAGGTTCAACTGAATAAAGAATCTATTATATAATAACATCTATATGGGGTCCTAAATACCCAAAACAATTGGAAGCTGGATCTAAAATCCAAACTAAATCTTAAAGCCTCTAAATACTGTCTGAGTGTGGAGTTGAAGAAACATGTCTCCAACTAACTCCGTAAACTGAAAGCTATTCGAAATAATAAATAAGGTCAAATCATATAGCCCTCGAATGAAGAGGACTCACTGCAACTCTGTATACTGAAATGCGACTGCTACTGCTAATCTGGTACACATGTCTCTGAACCTATGGTGTAACATTATAGAAAGCACCATAGCACAAATGCATCAGTACAACTAAAGTACTAAGAATACGCATAAGGTAGGATAAATGCAAAAGGGTTTACATGCATGAGCAATGCTAACTGAATGACTAATATGAACGTGAGAGTGCAAAAAAACATACATAGTAACTAAGATTGTGAATGCGTGATATTTATATTTGTACGCAAATACATGGTTACTGATATCTAACATAACTGATACTAGAATTTTGATAACATAGATGACTGTGTCTGACATTCCTAAATTTGATGAAACTATATGAGTTTTGTACTGTAACTGAATTGACTATATCTGACAGTCCTGGTAGACTAAAATCTGAAAAACTATTTAAGTTCTTTTACTGAGACTCATTTTGAAACTATGGGAGGTAGTTATTTAATCGACATGCACCAAATGGGCTATAATAGTTGAACTGGGGCCCAATCAGTGCCCTAATTGGAAGGGTGTCATTACCGCGCCACTAGTAAGGATAAACTGTGGGTAATCCTCATCTGACAGTGTTCCCAAAAGATAACGGTAGGGCCCTCATCTGACAGTGCTAATCCACCTCATCAACCCTCATCTGACAGCGGTGATGTCTCAACCTATGTTGGCTACATAGTTCTGGAATGCAAGGATGACTACTAAGAATCACACACTCAATTGGCAGGGTGTGTTCCCATCCTTGGGTTCACTAGATGCTAAATTTTACTTCCATCTGAAGAGACTGAACGTGATTTAACTGACTGTACATAGATGAATTAACTAACTTCTGTTGACTAACGGAATAATACTACTATCTGAGAATTAACTGAGATAATGAGATTTCCTGACTAAGGCGGCAGACCCTTGATGTGGCGTCAGTCGGGGCGTCACCTAATCTGAGAATTTATTTCTTTTTTTATTTTATTTCTATATTTAGGTTGAAGTATTTAAGGCATAGTTTAGGGTTTTGTAATTAATTTCAAATTTGTCTTAAGTTACAGCTATAGATAGTGGCCTTTCGGATTTCATTCATAATTTTTGGAAGCAGCTTCTGACATCTTGTAACTTTGTAAAGGGGAGTTCACTTGTTTTTTACTCTCTTAACGTAGAATTCAATTTTCCATCCTTTTATTTAATTGTGGGAAATTCTTATTGTAATTGAAGAAGAAACAACTTTGAATTTCATCTTTCATCAGTTCACTTGCTTTAAGTTATGTATTCAATCTTTGTTATCTCTTTCTATCTTATGAGCAACTAAAACCCTCAACTAGGGTTGTGGGATATATGATTATTATTTCATTGATTTAATAGTTGGATTAGGGTTTGAGTGATTGTGGGAATGTCTTGAAATTCTATTGTTTTAACTTGAATCTATTCGTTGCAAACATTAGGTTATGCCTTAGGTTTTATTTACTTCTAATGAAGAAATTGACTAGAGGTCGTGAATTATCAACAGGGACTCGGAAGCTACCAACCTTGTATTTAATGATTGATGCCGTAACTGGATCAATCTACCTGAGATAACATCCGGTTGGAAATAGATATGTTATCTAAGTTTGAGAAAATTAGATAATAAACTGTCCGGTGAGGTCGAGAGGTAAGATAGATATTATTATTGGCAGGGATAATATTTTGTTCCCACCTATCACGAGAATCATGAACAGTTATTATTCAATGGAGATTAATAGTCATAGTGATCACACCTCAAGTTTTTCTATATCATTGATTCGAAATATTGAAGTATAAGTTTTGAGTTCTAAAATAAGTTGAAACATTAGAATTTGTTTGATTGATAAAACCCTCATTTTGCCTTTTCTAATTATTTATTTGAATTTAACTTGTAGATGTAGCGTCGACTAGTTTAATCGCCACTCAGATTGTTACTTGTTGATTCGACCCCGACTCCGAAGTTGGATAAATATATTGACAACGACCGTCTTACACTAATTTGAGGTGTAAGTTGAGAGTTATCAAAAATGTCACTGTTGTGGGGGAATAATTTGGCGTATTAAGTTCGTTTGGAATTTTTGTTTATTTACTTGAATTTAAACTTGTAAATATTTGTTTGTGATTTCCTTCGTTTCATGTGTTAGGCAGATTTTCTTTATTTTTGTTTATTTCTTACTATGGCATCATGTAATGAATGTGAGTTTGATTGTTGGAAATCTTATCTCAATGATCTATGTCCATATTGTGATGGACCCCACTTTTGGCAAAATTGTAGATATGCTCCTCAAAGAGAGATGTGTGCACCATCTCTATCCTATCAGGAGTATAATTGTTATTTATATGGTGGTCAAGATACACATTGGAGTGATTGCCCAAATACCCCCTCCCCCTATTGCACTAACCCAAGTTCTAGTTCTTCTTATGAGTATGACAGGTCTTATGGTTAAGAAAAAGAAGAACGAAGCACCGGAAAGAGTGATAATGAAGTTATGCTTCAACTAATGTTGGATAATTTAGACACAACGAATGATACCATATGTGACATACGTCAAGACATTAAGGCATTTAACGAGGAAAAGGAAAGGATAGAAGAGATGGATATCAAGGTCAATCATCCAAAACACTTTTCTACATTATGTTTAGATGATATCTTTTATGTGAAATTATTTAAAATAATGGAAGAGTGTGAGGATGAAGAGTAAGAATCCATGTTAATGATGAGCTTGATGTTGAGCAACCGTCGGTAATTTCCCAACCAACTGAACCATTCATGAATGAAGATGCCGAGGATGAATAAATGGTATTAGAGTTAAAAGAAGAAATCAAGCACAATTCTTATGACGACTCTAGCCCAATTCATAGTAAAAATGTTTAGAAGATAAATAAAAGTGAGTGTATAGAGGATAGTGCAAATTTTGAAGTAGGATTTGTTAGGCCACACTCGAAGCATTTTTCCAAATTATGTTTACATGATATCTTGTCTGTGGAACCATCAAAAATAGTGGAAGACTGTGAAGATGAGGAACAAGAATCCTATATTATTTATTTTACAGTTGATAAGAAATACAAAAACAGACCTCACTATAAAGCTGAGTTGTTTTCCATGCATCAGCCATTGCTCGACTTCTTAATCTTTGTACCACCTCCCTATGAGTGAGGCAAGAAGATGGACTCTAAGTTGGGGGTGAAGTTCATATCCTCAAGATGGAGGAAAAAACTGAGTTGGGAAATGTCGTGACACTAAATTAGGCGCTTCTAGGGAGGCAACCCAAGGCATTTTGTTGTTTGTATTTGTATTGTGCGATTGACATCAGATCTTTGCAGTCATGGTTCCACAGGTATGCTTTTAACTCTCTTATTTTGGATTGATGCATTGGGAACACTACATGATATTAAGTTGAGGGTGGGGCTACTTGTGGGTGTGATGTCCTGCTGGGGTTTTTGTTGACGTGCCTCTTTTCCCCAGAGTCTTGTTCCTAGTAGAGCCAGCATGTTTAGGCGTATTGTGTTTTTTTTGTGATTTGTTGTAGTTAACTGGAGAAAAATAAGTATCATGAGTAGTTGACATAGTTTTATTGATTTTTAAGACTGATAATCACCTCTCCGTTGGTCCATTTTATAACTATGTGATATGCATTTATATGTGGCTACTGTGAATTTTTTTATGGCATTAGTACTAGGGACATGATAATCAATGCTAACAATTGAATGAACCGAATAGGTAGCAGCTTGTGATGTACCATTGTTCCATGAGTGTGTGAGGTCTTACTCAATTCCCTATATGTGTTGAATCTAGAATTTGGCCGATTAGTCTTACCTTGGTTGAAAGATAAGGGTTAGGAAAGGATCATAGGCCGTTTTGATTTTTATGTCACTTTTTTGCCTAAATAACCTTCCCTATATGCATTATATCTCTTGATCCATTTTTAAGCCTGATTTGACTATTTTTTTCTATGATAGCTATCACCTTCATGTTAAATCATAATGGACCTATTTTGGCCCTGGTCCTCCTTGGACACTGTGCACCTTGACTTAGGTAGACAACCTAAGTTGAGGGTGGCTATTATAGCGGTGCATGATGTAAACTGGGTATGAAGAAAGGTAGAATAAAAGAAAAAAATAACCGAAAAAGAATAAAAAGCTGGGTGGTGTGGAGTAAAAATAAGAAAAGAAAAAGAATAAGAAAAAGATAAAAAGAATGAAAAAGAAAAGCCACATCCATCCTAAATAATGTGTGATCAAGAAAAGAAGAAAAAAGAGAAAAAGAGAAAAAGAAGAAAAAGGTTAAAAAGTGAACCCCAAAAGTTAAGGTAGCACCAAGGAGGCTTAGTCACTCTAAATGTCATTGAATATTATACCATCCCTTAGCCTACATTACAAGCCGATGAAAAGACCTATAGTGATCCTAACTTACCTGTCTGGACACCTTGATACTGAAAATAAAGGCAAGCATATGGTAATTGACATGCATTGATTGAAATTTCTTTCTGAGAGTGAGTGTTTATTCACCGTCCCCACATTGACATTTTTGAGTTCATATATGAGTGAAGAGGGACTTCTTTGTTGTAAGGGCATATTGGTTGCATTGGTAGTTGTATACTTGTTTAGGTAGTATAACTTGTACATATGCATGATTATTGTTACTGAATTGATGCCATATCTTGATTCCCTTAGGTCACATTGTTAATCTTCATTGATATGGACAACTGGATTTATAAGTAATTGAACTTGGAGAGTGGCATGAGTTTTGAGCTAAACTTGATAATCAACTGTGATAGGTATCTTATGTGACTCTTGGTTAAGCATCGTAGTATGGTGTTATGTAGTTGCTTGAGGACAATAATTGTTTTAAGTTAAGGGTATTGATGTGCTAGATTTTTGTAGCACATTTAAGACTTTTTAACTTGAAATAATTGTAAGTTCCTAAGTAATTATTTGTGTTTTTGATGTTATTTCTTAAGATTTTGTAGGAAAGTCAAGATGCATGGAAATAAATAACAATGGAGCAAAAGAGCTGAAAACATGGCTGGCGACATCCGTGATAAGTCGTCAGCCTTGTGATAGGCTATCACAATTGGTGTCATCCTTAACTATGGAATTGCAGTCTGACAAGCAGTTTAGACAACGTTCGTGATATGGCGTCAAAGTTGTGATAAGGCGTCAATAAGGGTGTCATCCTTAGGCAGCGAATTAGCAAAAGAAGAAGACATCTGACGATGGCAATGACATACCGTCATATCCGCGACGTGGCATCAACAACATCATCAACTTTAGACAGAACTTGAATACAACTAGAGCTAATCTGACGTCATCAGTTGATAAGGTGTTAGACCCTTGACGTGGCGTCATCCAGGGCATCACCTAATTCAAAAATTTATTTACTTTGTTATTTTATTTCCATGTTTAGGTTGAAGTATTTAAGGCATAGTTTAGGGTTTTCTAATTAATTTCAAATTTGTCTTAAGTTATGGCTATAAATACTGGCCTTTACGGTTTCATTCATAATTTTTGGAAGCAGCTTTTGACATCTTGTAACTTAGTAAAGGGGAGTTCACTTGTTTTTTACTCTATTAACTTAGAATTCAATTTTCCATCCTTTGATTTAGTTGTAGAAAATTCATATTGTACTTGAAGGAGAAACAATTTTGAATTTTATCTTTTGTAAGTTCACTTGCTTTAAGTTATGAATTCAATATTTGTTATCTCTTTCTATCTTATGAGAAACTAAAACCCACAACTAGGGTTGTGGGATCTATGATTATTATTTCATTGATTTAATAGTTGGATTAGGGTTTGAGTGATTGTGGGAACGTCTTGAAATTTTGTTGTTTCAACTTGAATCTATTGGTTGCAAACATTAGGTTATGCCTTAGGTTTTATTTTCTTCCAACAAAGAAATAGACTAGAGGTCGTGAATTATCAACAACGCCTCGTAAGCTACCAACCTTCTGTTTAATGATTGATGTGATAACTAGATTAATCTACCTGAGATAACATCCGATTGGAAATAGATATGTTATCTAAGTTCGAGAGAATTAGATAATAAATTGTCTGGTGAGGTCGAGATATAAGTCAGATAGTATCATCGGTAGGGATAATCTGTTGTTCCCACCTATCAAGAGAATCATGAACAGTTATTATTCGATGGAGATTAATAGTCATAGTGATCACAACCCTAATTTCTCTATATCATTGATTCGAAATATTGAAATCTAAGTTTTGAGTTCTAAAATAAGTTGAAACGTTAGAATTTGCTTGATTGATAAATACCCCCATTTTGTCTTTTCTTATTACTTATTTGAATTTAACTTGTAGCTATAGTTTTGAACTAGTTTAATCGCCACTCACATTACTCCCTGTGGATTTGACCCCGACTCTAAAGTTTGGTAAATATATTGACGACGACCATCTTACACTAATTTGAGGTGTAAGTTAAGATTTATCACTGATCTTAGCCAAAATTCTTAATTACTGAATTTGGCGAATAGTTAGTGATCTCTGAGGGTCTGAAGAACAATTCTGCAATAGTCTAAATGATCGCGTTCAGTGCGGGAATTGACCAGGATATGATCTATCAAGATTATGAAAAACATGTCCAAGTACTTCTTGAACACACGGTTCATCAAGTCCATGAAAGAGGCTAGGGCATTGGTATGACCAAAAGACATGTCTAGAAACTATAAGTGACAATACCAAGTATGAAAAGCTATCTTCGATATGTCACATTCTCTAAATATGAGCTGATGATATCCCAATATGAGGTCTATCTTGGAGAAATAACTGGCATCCTGAAGTTGGTCAAACAAGTCATCTATCCAAGAAAGTGGATACCTATTCTTGACCATAACTTTATTGAGCTGACGGTAATCAATGCACATCTTGAGAGAACCGTCTTTCTATTGTATGAATATGACTGGTGCGCCCTACGGGGAAACTCTGGGTCTAACGAATCCCTTATCTAAGAGATACTTCAACTGTTCTTTCAGTTCACTGAGTTCTACTGGTGTCATTCTGTATTACGGAATAGAAATAGGCTGAGTATCTAGGATAAGGATGAAGCCGAAGTATATTTCCCTTTTGGTAGAAATGCCTAAAAGATCTTTGGGAAACATATCTGAATACTTATTAACCACTGGGACTAATTAACAGCTGGGAGGTTCAAAAGTAGAGTCCTTGACATACACGAGATGAAAAACACACCCTTTAGAGATCATTTTCCTTGCCCAAAGGTAGGAAACAAGCTGACCCCTGAAAGATGAAGTACTACCCTTCCTCCCAAAGACTAACTAGGAATTCCTATATACCCGCCGAGTAATGATGGCAGTGGGGTAGGGACTGAATAGAGCTCTACTAAAATTTTGGTACTTATTCCAAAATTACCTACTATATACGGAGAAATAAAAGACAAGGATACAGTTAGATCTAGCTAAGTATAAACATGAACATAGAAAATCTGCAATGTACTAGTAACTACATCATGAGAATTTTCCTGATCATGTCGGGTGTGAAAAGCATAGAGTCTTTTTGGGCATTGCTCACTAGAAGCACTGGAAGTAGCACCCTGTTGGTTTGGAAGATCGAAATTATCTGTGGAACGATTTTGCTAACCCTAATAACCAGACTGGGGAGAGTCTTTGACTCTGTGACCTGGCTTGCCACAACCAAAATAAACATCCCTACAAGTACCCTTGTTGTTCTTACCACAAGTCTAACATAGGGGATTAGTTCGGGCATTGCTGACACTGCCCTGAGACTTATATCCTAGTTTTTTATCTCTATTTCCATCTCAAAATTTAAGCATTGGGACACTGGCAGAGGAAGTAACTAGAACTATTGTCTAAGGACGAAACTTCAAATGGTTTTCTTCTTCTGATTTGGGTTGAGTAAAACTGAAACTGCTTTAACGTAATCTCTTATTTTGCCTTTCCTTGGGCCTAATCTTCTCCTCTTCTATTTTCTGAGCATGGGTCACGATCCTGGCTAAAGTCATATCACTATTTAGCATCACAGACCTACATTCATTTACCTCGCTTTCATTCACCCCTGACACGAACTTGCTTATCTTAGCCCTGTTGTCTGCAACCACATGAGTGGTATATCTGGCTAACTGAGTAAATCTGAGAGAGTACTCTTTAACCGTCATATTTCCCTACCTGAGGTTGATGAACTCTAGAACTTTTTCCTCTCTCAAATCTTGGGGATAGAAATGGTCTAAGAAAGCCGTGACAAATTCCTCCCACTCTATAGGACCTTCATCCTTTAACCTCTCAAACTTCCACTATTTGTACCAATTGTGAGCAACATCCTGTAACTGGTATCCGGCTAACTTGGCACTCTGACAAGAAGTAACTCCCATGATGTCTTTGACCTTCTAGACTTTTTCAATGAATTTCTGAGGGACTTCATCAGACATAGACCCGAAGAAAGATGGAGGGTTCAATTAGGTAAAGTCTCAAATCCTAGTTTTGGCTTAGTTGGCCAGAATAACTGTTGGTCATTTATTTTGGGCAGCCATAGACTGAACAAGTATGGTGAATGTGGCCCTAAACTCCGCATGAGAAATATGTTCTACCAAAAGGATCTTCAGGCAGGGGAGATAGCTGGTTTCTTATCTTTGGGGGCATATTCTAGAATAAGAGAAGAATAGATTAGACTGAGAGTTTAACTTGAGATTATTCTCACTAGCATGAATGAATATTGAAGAAATGAAAAATATTCCTAAAACATCTTATAGCCTCCTGTACATAAATTTGGCACACAACACACCCATGTACAAAACTCTACTAGATGTGGCTTTTAGACTTCCTAGGACTCTATTGAACCTTAGGCTCTGATATAAAGTTTGTAATACCTCAATTTGCTTAACTTGAATGCTACACGGTGCTTATGACCCCGAAGTACCACAAGCTAACTCATGACTAATATTTGTACCTGTACACTACATAATATATATGTAAAATGCAAAAAACATGAACGATAGGCCATAAGGTTCAAGTAAATAAAGTATCTGTTAAATAATAATGTCCATATGGGATAATGAATACCTAAAACAATTGGAAGCTGGATCTAAAATCTGAACTAAATTTGAAAGCCTCTAAATACTGTCTGAGTGAGCAGCTGAAGGAACATGTCTTCAACTAACTTCGTAAACTGAAAGCAAATCGAAATATTAAATAAGGTCAAATCATATCACCCTCGAATAAAGAGGACTCACTACAACTCTGTATACTAAAATGCGACTACTACTGCTGATCAGGGACTCGTTTCTCTAAACCTATGATCTAACATAAAAGAAAGCACCATATCACAAATGTGTCAATACAACTAACATTACTGAGTACACGAGTGAGAAAGGCTATATACAAAAGGGCTTACATGCATGAGCAATGCTAACTAACTAACTAATATGAATATGAGAGTGCAAATAGACATACATAGTAACTAAGATCGTGTATGTGTGATATTTAGATCTGTACACTAATACATGGTTTACTGATATCTAACATGACTGATACTGGAATTCGAATTACATGGATGACTGTGTCTGACAGTCCTAAATCTAATGGAACTATATGAGTTCCATACTGTAACTGAATTGACTATATCTAACAGTCCTGGCATATTAAAATTTGAAGAACTATCTGAATTATTTTACTGTATCTGAGTCTAAAACTGTGGGAGGTAGTTGTTTAACCAAAATGCCCAAAATATGCTATAATAGATGAGCTGGGGTCCGATTTGTGCCATAAATAGAATGGTATAAATACCGCATCACAAGTAAGGACAAACTATGGGTAACCCTATTCTGATAGTGTTCCTAAAAGAGAATTGCAGGGCCCTCATCTGATAGTGCTAATCCACCTCATCAACCAACATCTGACAGTGTTAATATCTCAACCTATGTTGGCTAAATAATTTTGGAATGCAAGGATGACTACTAAGAATCATACCCTCATCTAGCTGTATGTGTTTCCATCCTTGGTTTCACTCGGTGATATCTTCTACTCCCATTTGAAGAGACTGAACGTGATTTAACTGATTGTACATGGACTTAGTAACTAACTTCCATTGGCTAATGGATTAGTACTACTATCTGAGAATATACTGAGATCATAAGATTTCTGAGATTTCCTGAGTCACATGACTGACTGAGTACTATAGATCATGGCTTGATTGAGATTATCATGATAAAATGACATGGCTCTAGGCACACAGCTATATTTTTTGGGTATAAGTACCACTTGTACCTGATGGAAAGAAACTGACACACATGACTAACTTGATCATAAGAATGGAGTCCACAATTCACAATTTCATAAGTAGGGGATGTCATACTACATATGGTGCTCAACTTCTTATACATAGAATGGAATGCACACAACATGTATATACTTGCATAGCTCCAATATCATGGTCATTCAATATAATAACAACAACACATAACAATAACCTGTAATTTACGTGAAATCTTAAGGGATAAAGCATGGACTTGTTAATTAAGCACTATTGAGTGATAAAACATCAATTCTGTCATTGTAGGCTTTTTAACAAACATCTTACATGCATCACTTTGGGTATAGGGGTCTTTATGAATTCAGTAATTCAAATCACTAAAAGTTCATATATTCCATCCAACATGTCATCCTAGTTTCATACAAACACATAAAGTTTCTTTCTTGGCATCATTCAACACATAGACAAGACCAAAAATCAAATAACAATACAAATACCATAATATATAGTTTAAAAATCAGGTTTTTGAGCTTTATGAACAAAAGGCGTTCATGAATCAATACTTGCATATCTTAGATTGAAGATCTGTCGAAGTTAATGGTGAAATAGGCTTGAATCTTGAAACTTCTAATTAAACCCTTGACTTGTTCTAAGTTGTTCTTGAGAGAATTCTGCAAAACGAGTATATTTTGGTGTTTTGAATACTAAATCCCATGTTTAAGACAAGATACAGGGTAGGGAAAATAACCAAAATACCCTTAGAAACATAGAGGTGGAATGCTAAAAATTGGGCACCCACCAGAGTTGTAGTGCGTCGCCTGGCAAGTCCCCCGCTCTAGTGTAATACCCCAATCATTTCTTAAGCCTAAATCCATATTTTGAGTGGATATGTCTAACATCCAAAGTGATTGATGTTTGTATTGCCAGATTAACAAGGTTACAACCAAGAACAAGTACCCTCTTCCTAGTATTAAAGTCAAAGAGTGTGATATTCCAAGGATCGCTTTTCACACACATTATGGTTATTTTGAGTTCCTGGTCATGTCCTTCGGGCTAACTAATGCCTCGACACTTTTTTGGACCTTATGAACAGGGTGTTCAGACAGTACCCAGATATGTTTGTTATTGTGTTCATAAGATATCCTTTTATACTCCCAAAATGAGAATGACCATGCAAATCATCTCCGAATTATCTTGTAAACCCTTAGAGGTCAGCAATTGTTTGCAAAATTTTGTAAGTGTGAATTTTGGCTTCGGTCAGTTGCCTTTCTGGGTTATATTATTTTTTCTGAAGGTATTCGAGTTGATCCTCTAAAGGTAGAAGGTGTGAAAATTAGCCTAGACCTATTTCCCCATTTGATATTAGGAGTTTCTTGGGTCTAGCTGGGTACTATCGTCATTTTGTTGAAGGTTTCTCCTTCATTGCTTCTCCTTTGACCCGGTTGACCCAAAAGAAGGTTAAATTCCAGTGGTCAAATTTTTGTGAGTAGAGTTTTCAAAAGTTGAAGACTTGACTCATTTCATCCCCTATGATGACCTTGCCTAACGGTGTGGATGATTTTGTGGTATATTATGATGCTTCCAGGGTTGGTTTAGGTTGTATATTGATGCAGAAGAGTAAGGTTATAGCCTATGCTTCCAGACAATTAAAACCTCATGAGAAGAATTACCTGACCCATGACCTTGAGTTACCTGTTGTGGTTTTTGATTTAAAAATTTGGAGACACTAACTGTACGGTGTTCGTGTTGATGTTTCTACGGATTACAAGAGTTTACTATATGTGTTTACTCAGAGATAATTGAATCTTCGACAGAGGCGATGGTTAGAATTGCTGAAGGACTATAATATGAGTGTGTTGTATCACCCAGGCTAGGTTGGGTGTTAGATTTCTAGATTCACCTGAGGGTAGCATTTGGGTTCAGAGTAGTTCTGAATCTTCCCTAGTTTCGAAAGTGAAAGAGAAGCAGGATATGGATTCTCGTTTGGTTGAATTGAAAGAGTCCATCAAAGACCAGAAGGTGGAGGTTTTCTCCCAAGGGGTAGATGGTGTATTAAGATTTTAGAATAGATTGTGTGTGCCTGATGCTGATGACTTGAGGTAGAGGATCATGGCTGAGGCGCATAGCGCTCGGTATTATATTCATCCCAGTGCTACCAAGATGTATCGTGATTTCCAAGAAATTTATTAGTGGAGTGTTATAAAAAAGGATATAGCAACATTCGTAGAGAAGTGTGGAACTTGCCAGCAGGTCAAGATAGAGCCTCAGAGACCCCGTGGTATGATGCAAGAATTTAGCATTCCTACTTGGAAGTGGGAAGTGGTGAATATGTATTTTGTGACTGGTTTACCTCCGTCTTGACGTTATCATGATTCTATATTGGTCGTTGTTGATAGGTTGACTAAGTCAGAACAGCTTTTGCCAGTGCATACGTCTTTCTTCACTGAGGACTATGCTATGCTGTACATTCGAGAGTTAGTAAGGGTACATGGAGTTCCATTGTCTATCATCTCTGAGAGAGGTACTCAATTTACTTCTCAGTTTTGGAGCCTTCCTGAAGAGTCTTGGCACCCAAGTTTATCTTAGCTCCACTTTTCATCAGCAGACAGATGGTCAGGCCGAGAGGACTATCCAGACTTTGGAGGATATGTTAAGGGCTTGTGTTCTTGATTTCAAAGAAAGTTGGGATGAACATTTATCGTTGATTAAATTTGCATACAATAACAGTTTCAATGCTAGCATTAGAATGGCTTCATTTGAATCTTTGTATGGAAGGAGCTGTAGATCACCCATAGGTTGGTTCGAAGTGGTTGAAGCTTCTGTGATTAGACCTTATGTTGAGTTTCAGGCTATAGAGAAGGTTAAGTTAATTCAGGATAGGTTGAAGAAATCCCAGAGTCGTCAGAAGTCATATGCAGATGTAAGGAGAAGAGCCCTTGAGTTTGAAGTTTTTGATTTGGTGTACTTGAAAATTTCATCCATGAAAAGGGTGAAAATATTTGGAAAGAAAGGGAAGCATAGTCCCGGATATGTAGGCCTTTATAGAGTTTTGAATCGTGTTGTGAAAGTACCTTATAAGATTGAGTTACCTGCAAAATTGTCAGTTGTCCATCCCGTATATCATGTTTCTATGCTCAAGAAGCACATTGGTGATTCTATTGTTTATGACCCATCAGAGAGCTTTAAAGTTCACAATAGCCTTTCGTACAATGAAGACCTGGTTAAAATCGTAGACTATCAAGTTCATAGACTAAGGAACAAGGAAGTTCCCTTTGTTAAAGTTCATTGGCAAAATCAATCAGTTGAGGGTGCTACTTGGAAAGCAGAAGCAGATATGCGAGTTAGTTACCCTCATCTTTTCTCTGTGATTTTAAGTCAAGCTGAAGGTAATATATTTCCTTAATTCAGTTTCCTTCTAATCTAATATATTCAGCTATATAGTTATTCCTCTATAATTCATGCATTTGGTGAAGTACTCGAATGTTTAAAGTAAAGTGAGCCCTTCAATGTGATTCGTTCCAGCTGTGCATCCTCATTTTCTCTTGTTCTTGGCCTATCTGGCAACATTCGAGGACGAATATTTACGTGGGAAAGATTTTGTAAAACCCCAATTGATTATTAAGCTTAAATCCATCTTTTGAGTGGATGTTTGTGACTTCTAAAGTAATTGATGTTTATATCGTGTTGTATTTCAACATCGGACGTGGGAGTTATGGCCATTTTATTAAACGTTGTTGGAAACGCCCAGGCCTGATGGTGGCCCTGACGGACCGCCATGTCCTTGGTGGACCCTCAAGTGTCCTGTCAAGCCAAGGCAGTAACCCATCTTTCTAGCAATCGTGCGACGTCCAAAATGGTCGACCACCAAAAAGTTGATAGACCGTCAAGGGTTCCGTCAGGTCGAGGCAAAATATCCCATTTCTGGCCCCCGAGTGACGAACGACCTGGTGGACCATCAATTTTCTGAAGGATTGTCACTTCGACCATCACGTCGAAGAATAATGACCCAGTTTTGGCACTCAAGATACGAACGACTTGGTGGACTGTCAGTTCCTCTGACAAACCATCAAATCGACCGTCATAAGCCCCGATTAGCAACTTTCAACTCTTTTAAATGGGTATTTTGGTCATTTCCGCCCCTTGTTGTTTTATATATATATCTAAGTAGTGAAGAGAAGATCATTTTCTCTTATTTCTCTCCAATCTCTCCCAAGAATTTTCAAGAAAACTAGGGTTTCTTCAAAAATTCAAAATCCAATTCATCTCCAAGAAATTCAAGAATCTTCCGCAGATTTCTCCAAGTTGTTCAAGAACTAAGCTCCCCTAGTCAATAGCATCAAGAATCTTAGCCTAAAAGCGCAAGAAGAAAGTTCCAAATCGTCTCTTATTCTCAACTTTATAATCCAAGGTATGTGGGGTTTGAACAAAAACACTCATTTCGTTCTTGTGTCTAAAGATTTAATTTCTATTATTGATTTACATGAATTTGTAAAGTGGGATTACACCCAAAGTTCTCTATTAATGATTTATGAGATTTGAGTTGATTAAGTTTGATATTATGATATATTTACCATCATATTTCTTAAATTGAGGATTTATGCCATGAATTGAATATTTTTATTATGAATTGATAATTTTCGAATTATTTGAGATAAGTGTTATGATTTAACCATTTCTACGAGAAATTTGAATATTGAATGTATATCAGTATTTGAGATTGAAAGTCAAGACTGAGTCCAATGATGTTTCCTTGAAGCTTTTGATATTGAAATGATTTGATAAGCAAATGTACTAGATATTAAGAAAGATTATTTTGAGTTGAGTCAAGTTAGGAATCTACAAGTTGTTCATGTTCTACAAATTAGATATATTTATGTTTTGGTCTTTATAATAGACCCATGAGTTTATATTGATTAAGGTGGATTTCCTAACGCGTTCTGAGCAGAGTCTGGGAGGAGTATTTAGTACTCAGCGGGAAATGTGGTATTTCCCAAAAACTAAGTGCCACCTTAGGATTGATGTCAATAATTGTGGGCCATAAGCCGAGTATGGGATTATAATATCGATATTGATGTTGTATTCCCTGGAAAGAGTGTGACACCCCCACCAATGAACGGTTCTCTCCTTAGGAGGGAAAAACATTGGACTCCATGCGACTCACATGGTGTAGTTTATGTCGGTTATAAGAAACTCCTAAATCCTTAACTGTCTAAGTGCTTGAGTTATCGAGTCACTCTAAGTCATGGTTCAAAGAGTTTGAGTTGAGTCAAATGATTTATGAGATTTATGAAGCATGTGTTATTATTAAGGATTTATGGAAATTATGTTTTCAGGAAAATCAAGCGAAGAGAGAGTCATTATTGTCAGCATGCATGAATTTCATTACACAATTCTGATATTATTAAAAATGTTGCATCCACCCCTACATACTCAGTACATTCCCAAGTACTGACTCTCCTACTCTTTTGTATTCTATATTTCCTCGTGATGTAAGATCATATGCTCAGTCGCTGTAGTGCCAGTGATCTTTGAGTACCTTCATCTACATTTCTGAAGTTGAAGAGTCCTCATGGATCGAGGTCCTATATCTCCACTCTTGTCTTATTAATAGATGGTTGTTTATTTTCAGTTAAGTACAATTCAGTTGTGACCTGTCCCAATGTCTCCTTAATCTTATGTAGTAGAGGCTTTGTCAGACTAGAGCACCAGTATGTATAGAATTTCAGTATTTTGTTTGTGCAGCACAGTATTACTTCGTATCCCAATATGTTCAGGACATTATTATTCTTCCCTACTTTATGATGATTTGCATTATAATGAGTTCTGAAAGTGATGACAGGCTTAGGGGTTCACTTGAGGCCACGTGTGCCCTTGAGCACCATGTGACATCTCGGGATAGGTTCTAGGGGCATTACATCTAGCCAGGGTGGCGCCTTTCTTAAAGAGGTTCTCAAGACAGGGTGGCACAGGCCTATATCCCTGATCTACTGGTTTGAGCACCCAAACGTGCCCTTATGCTATTCCAAAAATTCCAAAACTCACCTGGGATGCACTACGACCTTGCCCCATCACAACTTGAAAATTAGAAAATGAAGGTCGGGAAGGCCTTTAAATAAATCCCCTAAGTTCAGAGGTCTAAAATGAGACTAAGTGTTGAACACTTAGCTAAAATTTTCTAAGTGTTGGACCCTATACTGAGATTCAAAGAGCTAAACGATCTGAATACGAAAGCAATGATTTTGTGGAGTCTTTCAATATCTCCCCCTTGAGAACATTCATCCTCAAATGAGAGTGACTGAGAGGAGAAACAACAAACTGTACATGACCTGGACTTGAATGACTGAAACATGATCTCATGACTAACATGACAGATAAACTGAATATATCATACTGAATATGCATATCTGAAGCATGTGTAACTGATTCATGAATGTATAATTGAGGGTTCTGATAACTGAGGTTCTCACAATAAGAATGCATACTTGATGCATAATTATACATTAGACTGATACATGAATGCATGACTGAATATGCATTGATACTTGATACCATATTTATGATGAAACATGAGCATGAAATAAATACCAAGTTGTATAGAATGTTGAATGTAAACTGTATAGCTTAAGGAGAACTGTTATATTGAGCTTGATCTGGATGGGGAGGATACTTGGTACTCATAGCTTCTTCTACTTCCCAAGTATCTCCCTCAACGGACTGGTTTTGCCAGAGAACTTTGACTAAGGGGACTTTTCTCAATCTAAGAGTCTAATAGTCTAGAATTTAAATCGGAATGTCCTCATAGGAGAGACTGTTCTGAACGTCAATGCACTGAATAGGAACTACGACTGATGGGCCACCTATACACTTTTTGATCAAAGAGGTCTGAAGGCAATTCAAGCTCATAAGCTACCTTGTCGAACCGACTGAGAATATAGAAGGGACCAACATATTGGGGACTGAGCTTTCCATTCTTGCCCAATATCTTCACCCCCTTCATGGGAGAGATATTTAGGTAGATATAGTCACCAATCTCAAACTCAAGATCCTTTTTGTGCATATCTGCATAGGACTTTTATCGGCTCTGAGCATCCCAAAGTCTTTATAGATTGACTAAATCTTCTCTAAGGCATCAAACACTAAGTCAGGACCTATGACTGAGACCTCACTAACTTTCAACCAACCGATTGGTAATCTGCACCTCCTACCATAGAAAACTTTGAACGGAGCCATCTGAATACTGTAATGGTAGCTATTGTTGTATGCAATGTCAATTAAAGGAAAGTGGTCATCTAAACTTCCCTTGAAATCAATTGCACACGCCCTTAGCATATCTTCTAGAGTAAGAATGGTCCTTTCTGCCTGACCATCTTTCTAAAGATGAAAAGTTGTACTGAGATAAACTTGGGTACCATGATGTAGAGTTTGGCGTAATCCTCGACTAAATAAGAGGTAAAGACTAGAAAAAATTGAGCTGACTTGGTCATCCTATCAATAATGACCCAAACTGAATCGTGCTGATGATGAGTTCAAGGCAAACCCATCATGAAGTCCATATTCACTTCTTCCCACTTCCAAGTAGGAATGGTGAACTCCTGCATGGAACCACTAGGATTTTGATGCACTATCTTAACTTTCTGACATGTAGAGCACTTATCCACAAACTCTGCTATATCTATCTTCATCCCACTCCACCAATAGATCTCCCGCAAGTCAAGGTACATCTTAGTGGACCTTGGATGAATATAGTACCGCGCAGCATGTGCTTATGCAAGAATTTTTTTATTTAAGTCATCTACACGTCGACCACACAGACGACCCTGACAATGGAGAACACCATCTCTCCCTTGGGAGAAAACCTCTACTTTCTGATTCTAACTGACACTTTTAGCATAACAAGGCTAGGATCCCTGTCTTCCTTTTCTTTCACCTCAGAAACTAGAGATGACTCTGAACTACTCTGAACACATATACCACCTTCCGAAGAATCGACTAGGCAAACACCTAGTATGGCAAGCTGATGGATTTCTTGAGATATCTTCTTTTTGATATCCTCAACATGAGCACTACCCATGGAGATTTTACTAAGACCATCGGCAATAATGTTGACTTGCTCGAATGGTAAAGGATACTCATATCATAATCTTTCAAAAGCTCTAATGACCTTCTCTGAAAAAGATAAAGATTTTTCTGAGGAAATACATACTAGAGACTCTTATGATCTGTGAAGACATCTACATGAACTCTTTAGAGATAATGCCTTAACATCATCAAGGCAAATACTACGGCTGCTAACTCATGATCATGAGTAGGGTAATTATTCTCATGTGGCTTTAACTGCCTGGAGGTGTAGGCTATTACCTTACTATGCTATATGAGGACACAACCTAAACCCACTCTGGATGCATCACAATAGACTATGAAACCATCTTAACTATCTAAAAGAGCTAGAACTGAAGCTGAGGTGAGTCGAGTCTAAACTCATGAAAACTCTTGTCGCAAGAATCTAACCACTGAAACTTGACCTTCTTCTGAGTCAATTTAGATATTGGGGATGCAATAGAAGAAAATTCCTCAACAAACCATCTGTAATAGCCAGCCAAACCCAAGAAACTCCTGATATCTTATGGAGAGATAGGGTGAGGCCTATTTCTTACCACTCCAATTTTCTGAGGATCTACTCTAATGCCATCACCCGAAATAATATGTCCAAAGAATGCTACTGATCCTAGCCAAAATTCCCACTTACTGAATTTGGCGAATAGCTAGTGATCTCTAAAGGTCTGAAGAATAATTTTGAGATGGTACGAATGATCGCGATCAGTGAAGGAATTAACAAAGATATCATCTATGAAGACTATGATGAACATATCCAAGTACTGCTTGAACACATGGTTCATCAAGTCCATAAAAGCGGCTGGGGCATTGGTAAGACCAAAGTACATGAGTAGAAAATTGAATTGACCATACCAAGTATGGTAAGCTATCTTCGGGATGTCACATTTTCTAACTCTGAGCTGATGATAGCCCGGCCTGAGGTCTATCTTGGAGAAATAACTGGCACCCTTAAGTTGGTCAAACAAGTCATCTATTCAAGGAAGTGAATATCTATTCTTGAGCTTAACTTTATTAAGCTAACGGTAATCAATGCACATCCTTAGAGATCCATCTTTCTTATGCACGAATAAGACTGGTATGCCCTATAGGGAAATGGTGGGTCTAATGAATCCCTTATCTAAGAGATCCTTCAACTGTTCTTTCAGTTCTCTGAGTTTTTATGGTACCATTCTATATGGAAAAATAGTAACAGGCTGAGTATCTGGGATAAAGTCGATGCGAAAGTATATTTCCCTTTCGAGAGAAATGCCTGAAAGATCTTTGGGAAATACATCTGAATACTCATTAACCATTGGGACTAATTCAATGCTGGGAGGTTCAGAACTAGTGTCCTTGACATGAACAAGATGATAAACACACCCCTTATATATCATTTTCCATGCCCAAAAGTAGGAAATAAGCTGACCCCTAAAAGATGAAGTACTACCCTTCCACTCTAGGATGGGTTCGTTTGGGAACTAAAACTGAACTATCCTATTTCTGCATTCAACTGTGGCATAGCAGGAATGAATCTATTCCATGCCAAGAATGACATCAAAATCAGTCATCTCTAACTAGACTAAATCCACTAATGTGGTTTTCTGAAATATCATAACCGAGAATTTTTTGTATACGTGCTGAGCTATGATGGTTTTAATCACTAGGGTAGAGATTGAAAAGGTATCTACTAAAATTTTGGGATTGATTTTGAAATTGGTTGCTATATAAGAAGTAACAAAATACAAGGATGCACCTGGATCTAGCAAAGTATAAACATGAATATGGAAAATCTGCAACATATCACTAACTACATCAGGAGAATTTTCCTGATCCTGTCGGGTCTGAAGAGCATAGAGTCTTTTTGGGCGTTGCCCACTAGTAGTACTGGAAGTGGAACCCTGCAGGTTCGGTCAATAGGATAGAGATGTGGAACGGTTTTGCAGACCTTGATAACAAGATTGGAAAAGTACTGGAAGTGGCACCCTGCAGGTTCGGTCAACTGGACAGAGCTGTGGAATGATTTTCCAGACCTTGATAACCGGACTGGGGATAGTCTTTGACTCTATGACCTGGCTTGCCATAACCAAATCAAATATCTCTATAAGCTTTAAAAGTACCCTTGTGGTTCTTACCACAAGTCTGACATAGGGAATTAGTTCGGGCATTGTTGACACTGCCCTTAGACTCATAGCCTGGTGCTCTATCTCTATTTCTGTCCCTAAATTTCACAAAGGAAAATCCCCAAAATACTGATAATAATCTCCCTAAATAGTTGAGTTATTCAAGTCAAGAAGTAAAGGGAGAAAATATCAAAATATTGTTATCCAAAACTCAATGTGTTGAATAATGTGTGGAAAAAATTGGTAATAGAAAACCCTAAAACAAAGGTTTAAATAGTTCACCCTAAATAAGGAAACAAAAATAAAGGTTACATCTTTTTCTTGGAATAGACAACGACATCCGTGATAGCTTATTAGGAGTCTGACGACTTATCATAGATGTCGTCAGCTCCTCTTCACTTTTGGCTCTTGTTGTCTAAGACTGACGATGACAACGATGTCTTATCAGGGTTTAGATGGCTTATCAAGAACATCATCATATTTCTGCTTGAATTCTCATGTCTTGTCTAAGTATAATGGTATCCTTGGTGCCTTATCACCATCCTGATGGTCTATCACAAAATGTTGTCAACTCTTCCAGCTGGAACTCATCTCTTATTCAAGGCTGACGTTGTCCTTGATAGCTTATCACTTGGCTGGCGACTTATCATGAATGTCGTCAGCCATACTTGTATTTAATTTTCTTCACATTTCTCCTTTTTTACATCCATTATTTTTGGTTTTCCTGCATCTCAACATTTACTACAAAAATATAAGTAAACTAATCAAAAACAACTAAAGTTGCTCAAGATCTTTATCTAGAGTTAAAAGCCTCAAATATGTTAGCATAGGCTCACACATTAATTGGCAAGAATGATAGCTAGTCACTCATTCTGAGCAGCAACTGACTGATCAAGAGTAGTGAATGCAGCTCTGAACTCTGCATAAGACACATGTTGGTCCAAAGGTTCTTCGGGTTGAGGGACTGACTGATTCCTATTTATTATTTTAGGTGGCATATTCTATAAAAGAAACGGTGAAATGGATTAGACTAAGAGATTAGATTGAGATTAAGCTCACCGGTACGACATGAATACCGAAAGAAGTTAAACTGCTCCTAAAACATCTTATAGCCTCTTGTACATAAATGTGGTACACAACACACCCATGCACAAGACTCTACTAGATGCGGCTTTCAGACTTACTAGGACTCTATTGAACCTTAGGATCTGATACCACATTTGTGATGCCCCAAATTTGGTACTCAGAATGCTACACGGTGCTCATGACCCCAAAGGACCACAAACTAACCCATGACCGATACCTATACCTATACACTTCATAGTGTACCATATATATGCGGAAACATGAAATGAGAGACCATAAGGTTCAAATCTAATAAAAAAATAACATCTAGGTAGGGTATGAAATACCTAAAATAACTTAAATAAATTGTATGAACATACTGTAGTTTAAAAAGCCTCTAACTAACTGAACTGTCTGAATAATGAGTTAATGGTACATGTACCCCAACTAACTCCAACTACCAAAATAAATTAATTGATGAGATAATAAAGTAATAGTCATGTCCTCTAAGGATAAGGACTCAATGCTAACTCTGACTACTGAGACTGGAATGCTACAGATGCTCTGGTGCTCTTGCTTTTGAACCTATGGTATAAAACTTCATAGCTCAAATGAGTCAGTACGATTGAACGTACTGGTTTGCATTGAGGTAGGCTGAATGCAAAGGTCTCACATGCATGAACTATACTAATTGATTGAATAACATAAATGTGAGAATACATGCATGAATGCATTATAATTGTTACTGAGGTCATGCTAACAGTATTACTGAGTCTGAGTACTGAAAACATGAGATATTGATAACTGTATAAATGAAATAACTGATACTAAGCGATTGTATCTGACAGTCTAGTTTCTGATGGAACTAGTTAATTGTGTTTAACATTCCTGAATTCTGTAGAACTATATGAGTTTTATTACTGAGTCTGAAAGACTGTATCTGATAGTCCTAATTCAGTAACTAAAACTGTGGGAAGTAGTAATCTAACCGACATGCCCCAAATAACGTAATATAACTTAGTAAGGGTCCAATATATAACTGCAATTGGAATGGAGTCAATACCACACCACTGGTAAGGAAAAGTTGTGGGTAACCCTCATCTGACAGTATTGATGTCTCAACCTATGTTGGATACATAGTTCTGGAATGGAAAGATTGCTTCTAAGAATCACACTCTCTTCTATCAGTGTGTGTTCCCATCCTTGGGTTCACTCGGTGCTAATTCCTACTCCCATCTGAATTGACTCAGAACATGATTAACGAAACTGAACTGGACTGAAATAACTGAGTTTCGTTGACTGACAGATTAGTACTGAGATTACTGTATTACTGAGCTTTCCTAAGTCACATGACTGACTGAGTCCTAAGGATCATGGCTTGACATAGCATATCATGAAAACATAACCCTAACTCTAGGTACACAACTATATTTTTGGGGTACAAGTACCCCTAAGACTCGATGGAAAGAATCTAACAAAGCATAATATTCTTGAATACATAACCACCTCAATAATCCATAATATAATAAAATGGATAACTTATGAAGTTCAAGGTCTAAAGAAGCACAATGGCCACACATATATCCATAATTCATTGATTAAGACATTTCATCAAACACTTGACGTGCATGAACTTGTATATGAATGGGGATTTTATATTATTATAATAGTATGGCACTTTTCCTTCACATAGGTATTTAATAAAACACATGGGGAGCATGCTTTGGTTATACAATCATCAACACATCTAATAATCACGGATACATCATTCAACTTGCAAATTGAAGGTGGTTTATCATGGTTATTATGAAAATCATCACATAATAGGGTCAATAATTAGAATATGTAATTTGAAACATGAATCAAAACCCACAACACCATGAACATGAATTTCAATTCAATTTAAATCATGAACATTCATAAATAGACAAATCTTGGATTTTTAAAAGAGATTATTGAGATTTATGGGTAAAAGGGACCCATGAATCAACACATGACATACCTGGGTTGTGAGTTTCTTAAAGTTATTAGACTTGAAGATCTTAAATCTCTTAGTTTCTTGAAGAAGATTTGGATCTTATTTCTCGGGGATTATCATTGAGTGAAAACACTAATTTAATGTTGTAAATAGATAATAAACTTGTGATCTATGGGATGGTATATTTAGAGGTTAAAATGGGTGGAAAAAGACTCAAACACCCTTTTAAAAACAACATAAAATAACTGACCAAACTATGCGATGGTGGGTGGGATGGTCCATCACTGGATCGACAGTACTTTGGTCCTGACTGTCGTGTACCTGGGTAGAATAGGGGCATACTTCCTCACCTGCGATGGCTTGGGAAACGGTCCATCACTAGCTCGATGGTCCATCGGCCTAGGCCATTATTCTTAGGCAGATTATGGTCTCACTTCCTGGCTGCGATGGTTTAGGCGACGGTCCATCACTGGCTCGACGATCTATCGGCCTTCACCGTTGTGCCTGGGTAGTTCTTCCTTGTTTCTATATTTCATCCATAACTTTCTCTTCCGAAGTCGGATTTGAACGAAATGGGTATTGATGTAAAGCGTATTCAATTTCCCACTAAACAAAATGTGAAGATATTAAAAATTCCATATGTATAAAAGTGGATTCATCTTTCAAAGTAACTTTCCAACATTCTTAGGATGATTTATAGCTAGGTAGGAATACAGGGTATTACATCGAGCATCTCCATCAACATCCAACAGTTTCTGAGTCCTCATAGTTCGGGGACTTATTCATTCAGATTTTGCAGTTTATTAGCTTTTTAGGACTCAGTATTCTTTTCAGACAGTTTGAGTTAGCTAGAGGTTTTTCCCCAGTGACTTTGTCGTATTAGTAGTAAGCCTTGTCAGACTGCTAGATTTGACTCATACTTATAGTATTTGATTTTTGAATATTACATTTGGATTATTCTCAATTATTTAAGATAGTTTCCATATCCAATATGACTCATGTCTGTATTACCTTTATTATGAGATTTAGACTTAGTAGGAGTCAGAAAAGCCACATTACGTAGAGTCTTGATCATGGCTATAAATCATGCCACATTTAGGAGCAAGAGGCTGCAGGACGTTCTTCAGAAATCATTTCTTTCTTTCATGATCTATCATGCTTATAGTATCTCTATCTTATTTTAACTCGTGCTCTTACATGATAGTTGAATATGACTCATCATCGAGCTAATGCCTAAAAAATAGTAACTATCCACCCTAGCTAGCCAATCCTTTAATTAAAAATGTATCCCATGATAAGTGTAGGACTTCCTTTCAGGCATTATCTCAAGTTGTGACTGCTAATATTCAGGGCAACCATCAAGCTGTAGTCCTACTTTAGCATAATAGGGATTTAGCATTAGCTAGAATTAGAAACTTTATGAGAATGAATCCGCCAGAGTTCTTTAGGTCAAAAGTAGGTGAGGACCCATAACTTTACTTAGATTAGGTGAAGAATATCACAAAGATTATGCATGTTTCTAAAGAAGAGAGTGTAAAGTTAGCATCCTATAAATTAAAGGATGTAGCTTATGATTGCAAAGTTTTGTGGAGGAATTGTATAGGTCAGAATGAAACTCTTATCAGTTGGTAGATATGTTAGTATTCTTTTCTAGATAGGTCCTCCCCATGTGAGATGAGGGAAGCTAAGATATAGGAGTTTGTGAATTTGAGGTATGTTAGTATTCTTTTCAAGATAGGTCCTCCCCATGTGAGATGAGGGAAGCTAAGATATAGGAGTTTGTCAATTTGAGGCAGTGTTTGATGAACGTGAAGGATTAATGCCTTATGTTCAACTAGCTATTCAAGTATGCCCCTGATACCATGGTTGATCCTAGGGAAAGTATGAGCAAGTTTGTTAATGGAGGGTCTAGCTTAGTAGTCAAGGATTGTAGGACTGCCAGGCTTATTGGAGATATTATTCTTGCTAGACTGATGATTTATGCCCACTAGATTAAAGTAGAAAAGTTGAAAGGAAAAGATGGGGAAAGAAAGAAGGCTAGAATAGGACTGTTTGACTATGGTCAGGCTAGGTATCAAAGAGGAAATCATTTATATTTTTAGAATCATTCATCTATGACGACACTATCTTCATCTAGTGTTCCCGCTCCCAGAGGTGGACAGGAGCAGTGGGGGAAGTCTTTTATGTCAGAACCAAGAATAGTATGAGTGGTACGACTAATTATTCTTTATGTGCTAAGTGTGGTAGGCTTATCTCGGTGATTGATTGGCTAGAAAGAATGGTTGTTTTCATTGTGGTAAGTTGGGTTATGGAATTAGAGAGTGTCTGTATGCTATGAAGTGAAACAAAGATGTTCATACCCAAACTCAGGCTACTCATGCACCAGTTCTTTTAAGTCGCCTAGTTTCTCCTCAAGGCACATCATCTAGTACTGGTAGAGGTTAGTGCCAAAAGTAGTTTTATGATTTACCATCCCATCAGGAGAAGGAGAATTTATCAGATGTTGTCACAGGTATGCTTCATTTCATTTTTTTTATGTTTATGTGTTGTTAGACCCTGGGTCAAGTTTCTCTTATGTGACCCTGATAGTTATAGTAATTTTGAGATAAGTTTTTAAAAAGATCCCTAAGCCCTACTTTGTTTCTACCCCAGTGGGTGAGCCAGTTATTGCTAAACAGATCTATAGAAAATTCCTATCACCCTCCTTCATAAAATAATGTTAGCAAACCTAACAGATTTAGATATCATTGACTTTGATCTTATTCTTAGTATGCATTTGGTTAATTCTTGTTATTCATCTATAGACTATCACACCTGAGTGGTGAATGTTTAGTTTCCAGATGAGCCAGTCTTTGAGTGTAAAGGTAGTTCAGTATCTCCAATAGGATATTTCATATCTTAAAGCGCTAAAGTTGATCTCCAAAGGGTATATTTTTTCTCTAGTTTGATTCCAAGACACTAAGTCTGAGACTCTAATAGTTCCGTTAGTCAGCGTAGTTAATGAATTTCTTGATGTTTTTTCCCAAAGATTTTCCAGGGTACCTAATGATAGTTAAATAGAATTTGGTATTGACCTTCTCCCAGATACTCAACCTATTTCTATCCCTCTATAGCGTATGGCTCCCGTTGATCTTAAGGAGTTAAAGGAGCAACTCAAAGATCTTTTAGATAAATATTTTATAAGTCCTTGTATTTCTCCATAGAGCACTCACATCTCATTCGTGTGAAAGAAAGATGGTTCCTTGCAAATTTGCACTGACTATCGTCAGTTGAATAAAGTCACAGAAAAAAAATATCCTCTTCCTAGAATTGATGACGTATTTAACCAACTCCAAGGTGTAAGTTATTTCTCAAAGATAAACTTTAGATCTAGTTATCATCAGCTTAAAGTAAGGGAATGTGATATTCTAAAGATAGCTTTCAAAACCCATTAAGGTCATTTTTTAGTTTCTAGTCAGGTCCTTCGGACTAACCAATGCCCCAACAGCCTTTATGGACTTGAATAATACTATGTTCAAATAGTATCTGGACATGTTTAACATAATTTTTATCAATGGTATTCTTGTCTACTCTCGTAGTAAGGAGGATCATGCAGACCATCTTAGAATTATGTTACAAACTCTTTGAGATCACCAATTGTTTACCAAGTTCAGAAAGTGCAAATTTTAGATAAGGTCGGTAGCTTTCCTTATCTTCGATTGACATTAGGAGTTTATTGGTTTGATTTTGGTATTACAGATGTTTTGTTAAGGGTTTCTCATATATTGTGTCTCATATTTCTAGATTGACCCAAAAGAAAGTTAAGTTTCAGTGGTCATATTCCTACGAGAAGAATTTTTAGGAGTTGAAGACTTGAATCACTTTTGCCTCAGTGTTAGTTTTACCTAATGGTATAGATGGTTTTGTGGGGTACTATAATGCCTCTACAGTTTGTTTGGGTTATGTGTTGATGGAGAGAGGTAAGGTCATAGACTATGCCTCTAGATAACTTAAGCCTCACAAAAAGAATTACCCAACCCATGACCTTGAGATAGCGACTGTGGTGTTTGCTTTGAAAATCTTGAGACATTATTTGTATGGGGTGCATGTTAATGTTTTTATGGATCACAAAAGTTTGCAATTTGTGCTTACTTAGAGAGAGTTGAATCTTCGATAGAGAAGGTGGTTAGAATTATTGAAGAATTATAATATAAATGTGTTGTATCATTCAGGCAAGGCCAATCTAGTGGCCGATGCCCTTAGTATATTATCTATGGAAAGTGTTGTTCATGTGGAGAATGATAAGAAAGAGTTAGTTAGGGAATTTCATCTGTTAGCTAGATCAGGTGTTAGGTTTGTTTATTTAGCTGAAGGGAATGTTTGGGTTCAGATTAGTTATTAATCTTCCCTATTTTCAAACATGAAGGAGAAATAAGATAGGAATTCTAGATTGGTTAAATTGAAGGAGTCAGTTAAAGACCAAAAAGTAGATGTTTCCTCACAAAGGGGAGATAGTGTATTGAGATACCAAAGTAGATTGTGTGTGCCTTGTGTTGATTATTTGAGTCATAGGATTATGGTAAATCACATGGTGAACGTTATTCCATTCATCGAGGTGCTACCAAGATGTACCACGACTTGCGGAGAATCTATTGGTGGAGTGGTATGAAGAAATATATAGCAAAATTTATGGCCAACTGTGCAAATTATCAATAGTTAAGGTGGAGCAGCAAAGACCTGGTAGTACATTGCAAGATTTTGGTATCCTTTCTTAGAAGTGGGAAGAGGTGAATATGGATTTTATGACTGATTTAGCCCATTTGTGTCAGCAGCATGATTCAGTTTGGGTTATTGTAGATGGAGTGACTAAGTCATCCCATTTCTTTCCAATTCATGTCCTACACAACTGAAGATTATGCTAAGCTGTATATCAGAGATTTAGTAAAATTTCATGGAGTTCCTATATCTATAATATCCAACAGGGGTAGTTAGTTTACCTCTCAATTTTGGAAAGCATTTGATAAAGGTCTTGGTATTCAAGTTCATATCAGCTCAGCTTTTCATCTGCAAACAGATGGTCAGGCAGAGAGGACCATAATAACTTTAGATGATATGTTGAGGACATGTGTTCTTGATTTCAAAGGTATTTGGGATGAGAATTTTCCATTGATTGAGTTCTCTTGTAATAACTATTATTATGCTAGTATTCAGATAGCTCTATTTGAAGCTCTTTATGAGCGGAGGTATAGATCGCTAGTTGGTTCGTTCGAAGTGGGTAAGGCCACTTTGATGGTCAAGACAGGGTGTTGGATGCAATAGAGAAAGTTTGGTTGGTTAGAGAATGATTGAAAGCAGCCCAGAGTAATCAAAAATCTTATGCAGATGTGAGAAAAAGGGATCTCGAGTTTGAGGTTGATGATATTGTGTATTTGAAAGTTTCATCCATGAAGGGGATGAAAAGATTTGGCGAAAAGGGGAAACGTGGTCCCCGTTATGTTAGTCACTTCCATATTTTGAGTCGTATTGGGAAGTTAGCGTATGAGCTTAAGATACCCGCAGACTTATCCTCACTTCATACACTGTTTCATGTGTCCTTGTTGAAGAAATACAGGGATAATTCAGCTTTTATAATTCCTCTATAAATTATAGATATTTACAATAGCCTTTCTTATGAAGAAGTCCCAGTAGAGATTCTTGATCATCATATCCATAGACTAAGGAACAAAGAAGTTCCCTTGGTCAAAGTTCTATAGCTAAATCAGGTCGTTGAGGGTACAACTTGGGAAGCAGAAGCAGACATGCGTACGAAGTATCCTTATCTCTTCTTCACGAACTCAAATTTAGCCAAAGGTAATAGTTTTCCTTCATTCAATCATTTTTCCAGTTTTAGATTCAGCCATATAGCTATTTTTATGCAAATGCATGCACTTACAGATCAGTTCAGTGGCTTATTATATTTGAGATTCAATCATATGGTTAATCTCATTTGTTCATCTTAGCTTGTAGTCTCAAATTTCTAAGTAGTTTCATCTTAACTAACCACATTGGAGAATGAATGCTCCCAAAGGGGAGATATTGTAATACCCCATACTTTTCCTAGCTTAAATTTGCTCCTAGAATGTTAAGAGATAGCTTCCAAAATGAATAATATCTATTACACATAAAAAAAATTTAGAGTTATACCTTTCATTGTATGGGAAATTAAATAAGTTTTCCATCAATACAAAATTCACCTAATTCTAATAGTCGGTTTAGAAGTTATGGCATTTTTAAGTTGACTGGGTGCCACCTAGGCACTCACTGCGTTGCTATGGATGCTAAAATGGAAATTATCAAATTCTATTGGACCTACACGATAGCCCCACATCACGGAGAGTTTCAATTTCCTATTTGTTAAAATCCAGTAGCCTAACGCAATAGTGTTGCATCGCACCAATGTTCAAAATGGCATTCCAAAGGGGCACAGTGATGGTGGCGTATTGTGGAGAATGCCTAATTCCCAATTGTCCTATTTCCAATGAGCCACCGTTATAGTGGTACATTGAGGTGGCCTACTAGTTCAGAAAATATTGCTTTTTCGATTCCATTTAAATATTAAAAGGCATATTTTGGTCTATTCCCAAGGCCCTAATCCGTCCAAAATATAAGATTAAACATATTCAAGGCACTTTATGCCCAAATTCATCCATTCTCTATCAAATAAAAATCCTAGAGATCTAAAGCTTCTTCCCCAAGAAAACTTAAAATTGAAGATTTCCAAGACAAGATAATCCAGAACTCATCTCCAAGAACTCAAATAGGAATAAAAAATTCAAGGTTTCTTTATCTAATGATCTATCAAGGTATGCGGGGTTTTTAAAGAAGAATGGTATTTTATGCTTGTGCGCAAAACCAAGTTTTAACTACAATATCATATGATTTTGAATGTTTATACATGAATTTTAAATTAGGGTTCATACCCATTATTGCTATTTGCCAGATTATGAGTTTCGGAGAGATTTTAAAGATGAATTGCATGTTTATTTTCATCTTTTCAGGCCTATTGATGTAATTTACATATTTTAAGATGAATTGTCATTTTCTTCATTTTCAAGCATGGTTATTATGATGTTTTGACTTGAGTTTAAAGCACGGGTTTTAAGCCTTAAGATTTAGTATTGATGTTTAAAGAAGATTATAATTTTAAGCCTCTTTGATGATCGTTTACCAAGATTCAAGAAAGAAGTTTATATTTTGATCCTAAGCTAAGATAAGGAATCCACATAGTTCATGTTATTTGAGATTTAAACAAAAGAGAAGCATAATTGATTTTCATTATAAACCTTTGTGCTATTTTAAAGTGGATTTTCTAAAGTTCTGAGTGATAAGTATGGGATTAGTATTTAGCATTGAGTGGGGTATGATTCAAAGGTTTCACTCCCCAGAACTATGATCCATCATAGGTTTTAAGCTCCTAGAGCAGGCTAAGTTAGTGATAACTTAAGTTAAGGTTCTATTTCGATGGCAAGGGTAGAACAGCACTCCCCAATGAGGGTAAGACATTAACTCCATGTTAGATCACGTGGTTTATGTCGGTTAGAAGGTCCTCCCTAATAGTAAAGACTTTCAAATTATCATTTCAAGTATTCCTCCCTACTAGTAAAGAAAAGTTTTGAAATAATTCCCTTCAGATAAAGCATTTTCCCTGACAGAACAGTTCTTTAAAGAATCCCCTAATAGTAAAAGTAAAAGAAAAGATTTATAGAAAAACTTTTACAAAACTAAATGTAAAGGCTAATAACTCTATTCATATTATGTTTTACAGAAAGAGATTAGTTACTGATTTTAGCATTCAGATTTTAGATTTAAGCATGTGTCCTCTTTACACTTTGATAGCATGATTTATAGACAGAACATTAGTACAACTTTAAGAACTAAAAGTTTATGGCTCACTAGATTTATATAGTATGATTTGCTCTTCAGTATTTTAGATTTTATTATTTTAGATATTCCAACTTATGTGAGTCATTTACATTTAGCATGCATTGTTTCATAAACTATGATGACGAAATGATGTTTTACTTATGAATTCATCCCCATGAACTCAGTACATCCTCAAAGTACTAATCCATATTTTTGGGACTTATTCATTCAAATTTTGCAGCTTAGTAGTTTTATATGATTCAATATTCTTTTCAAACAGTTCGAGTAAGCTGGGGGTTAGTCTAGTGACTCTCTAGTATTAGTAGTAGAGGCTTGTAAAACTACTAAATTTGATTCAGACTTATAGTATTTGATTTTCGGACATTACATTCGGATTATTCTTAATTATTTCAGGTAGTTTTCACATTTAGTATGACTTTCATGTCTATTACCATTATTATGAGATTTAGATAAAAGAAAAACAGGGTTAGCTTAATCCTACTCATACTCTTAAGCACCGTGTGAGATCTCGGGACCATATTTTGGGGAGTTATAATATGACTTGGGGATACTTGTACGTTGTGGGTACGATTTATGGGGTCTTTCTCATATAATGATTAGTGTGCTCTGGGTTGCATTCTATCAAAGGTATTAGTAGACATCATACTATTCATATGATGATGGTACAAGATTGTAATACCCCGAGAAATTTTTTGTTGAAATTTTGTGCCTAAATGTGTTGGGTTCTATCTTCTAAAATGAATTATAAATTTTTGGTGTGGAATGTCTTATGTTATGACACATCATTGTGTAGAGTATCAAATAATCTTTCCAATGATATGTTGATCATCCAAAATGGACACCCGAGTGATGAGTTATGAACATTCCGATCGAATCGTCAATAGTAGTGAACAGTAAAACATGCAGGAAAAAGTAATGAGGCCTAGCGTATTTTTGCTCCAACTTTAAATGATCATAACTCCTTGTACATAATGATCTGTGTGATATACTATATATCAACAAAAATCTCTACGAGTTCTCTTTCTAGTGAAATTGGTCTTATCCAATTTGTCTGTCGGAGCAAAAAGTTATGGTCGATCTACTTCAGCCTATCAAAAGCGAATTTTTGAGTCAACTTCAAATGATTATAACTCTTTGTACACAATGATCTGGGTGAGATACTATATATCAACGGAAATATATGAGAGTCCTCTTTCTAATGAAATTGGTTTCATCCAATTTGGATAACGTATTAAAACGTTATGGTTGATCTACTTCAGACTATCAAAACAGTCCACCAAAGACAGATTCGAGAATTATTTGATTTTTAGGGGAGTTTTGGTCATTCCCCCTCACCCAAAATCCGTCAAAACCCTATATTAAAGCCTATTAGAAGAATTATATGTTATATTTCATCAAATTCCCTCAAAAAGAAAACCCTAAGCTCCTACATCCAACTTCAAGAACCTCCAAAGTTCACCATTAATTCTGCAAATTTATTCAAGATTCCAAGTTCCTAGATCAAGAACTTAGCAAATTTATTCATGATTCAAGTTTCTAGTTCAAGAACTCTAATAACCATCATTCAAAGGCACGATTAACATATCAAAAATGAGTATCGATCTAAAGTTCATCATTCAAGGTATGTGGGGTTTTTCAATAAGAACTCTCTTTCGTTCTTGTGTCCAAAAGTAATTTTATTTACAAAGGCATGATTTTTATTTAATTTTTACGAATTTGAAGCATGAATGTGATAATTCTAAGATAGGCCAACCAGGTAGTTGCATGGTTAGCTTAGTTCATGTATCATGTCTTAGTTTCAGATCCCAGATAATCAGTCACAATTTAGTTCGTAGGTGTCTTGTGATCGCCCCAATTCTCCTCAATATCTCAGCATGGTAGCCCAACATTCTTCGAGGGACATAGTGTCCCAATGGGGAGATACACTATAATACCTTGAACTTTCATGACATAAACATACCATTCTCTCTTCTCGTAATGAATCTAGTTTGAGAAAGGGGTACTCATAAGTGGAACCTCAACCTCTAACCTAATTCGTAAGCCACGTATTCAAGGTGCTCAGTTTAGATAACAATATTCAATTCATGTATCATTTTCTAGACTCAGTTACATTCTTATGTTTCCGGTTATGCATATTCAGTAATTAATGTCAGTTTCATCAGTATTTTGAGTTTAAGGTAACAGACTTCCCTAAACTTACTCAGTTTCATGCTCAAATTTCCATTACAAACTTGGTATCATTTACCAGTGCATATTCAGTCATGTATTCATGTATCAGTTCGGTCATGTATTCATGCATCAAATATTCATGTTGAATATGATAAAACTCATCTTATCAGTAATCCCAGTCATGAATTCATGAGTAACTTATTCATGCATCAAATATATATATTTAGTATAATATATTAAGCCTATCAATCATGTCAGTAATGAAATCATGTTTTAGTTGTGCATGTCCAATAGGTAATTCAGTTTATCTTTTCTCCCATCTCAATCAGTCTAATTCGAGGATTAATATTCCCAAGGAGATATATTATAATACCCAATAAAAGCCTAAGTAAAATCTCAGCCCCTTACAGTTTGACAAGGGCTCCAACACTTCAAAAATTTAGCTAAGTTATAAGGACTAAGTCTTATTTTAAGACTCCAAACTTTGAGGATTTATTTCATGGACTTACTACCTTTGTTTATCGATTTTCAAGTTGATTCACAGTGGGGAAAGTTTATAGTACCTCTTGGGTGAGTTTTGGGGTTTTTAGAATAACATAAGGGCATGTTTAGGTTTCCAAACAAGTGTCTCAAGGCGATTTCCCCGTGCTACCAAGCTCAGTCTGGAGATACATGCAGGATACTGCCCTGGACTATCTGGCACTCCAAGCAGGGTACCTGTAATACCATGTGGTTCTACCTAGCTTGAAAGCATCCCAAAATGTTAGAAGTTTACTTTAAAATATGAAAGCATTTTTGTACACATGGAATTTCAAAGATTTTCACTTTTTGTTGAGTGGGTAATTGAATAAACTTTCCATCCTACCCATTTTTTCCAAATCCGACATCATAAGAGAAAGATGTGGACAAAATATAAAAAGCAATCAAACTGCCCAGGTGCGACGGTAAAAGCCGACGAACCGTCGAGCTAACAATGGAACCTCGCCCAATCCATCGCAGTAGAGGCAGTGAGACCACATTATGCCTAAGAATGATGGCTCACGCCGATGGACCGTCGAGCTAGCGATGGACAGTCACCTAAGCCGTTGCATTAGACACAGTGAACCCCTATTCTGCCCAGGTGCAACAGACCGTCGCCTATTTCGCTCGATGATTTTATGTCATTTTTAAGAAAAATGGATTTTTTTTCTTTTCCAATCCTTTTAATATTCAAATAAAAGTAAAAAAAACACATATCTTTATATCCTTCAATGACATCAGAAATTAGGGTTTTATCCCAAAGATTAATCCCCAAGAGCAGGATCAAAATCCTTCTTAAAAAAACTAACAGATTTAAGTTCTTCAAGTCCAAGAACTTTAAGAAACTCACAATCAAGGTATGTAATGTGTTGATTCATGGGTCTCTTTCACTCTTAAAGCTTAAGAATCTCTTTTCAAAATCTAAGATTTGGGTATTTGTGAATTTTCATGATTAAATTTTAATTGAAATTCATGTTCATGATATTGTGTGGTTTGATTCATACTTTAAATTACATATATCCAACTATTGACCCTAGTATGTGAAGATTTGTATAATAATCAAGATAAACCCCTTAAATTTTCTAATTTGTTTACACAACCATAACAATTATATATATTGATGATGATATAACCAATGTATGCTCCCCATGTGTTCGATTAAATGACTATGTGAAGGGAAAAATGCCATACTAGTGTGATAATATGAAATCGCCATTCATGTACAAGCTCATGCATGTCAAGTATTTGATGAAATGTTTAAATCAATGAATTATGGATATGTGTGTGGCCATTGTGGTCCTTAGAACTTGTACTTCATGAATTCTCCAATTTATTTTACTATGGATTGTTGATGTTGGTTATCTATTCAAGAAAGTATTGCTTTGTCAGTTTCTTTCCATCAAGTCCTGGAGGTAGTTGTACCCAATAATTAGAGCTATGTGCTTAGAATCAGTGTCATGTTTTCACGATATCCTCAGTCAAGCCATGATCCATAGAATTCAGTCAATCATGTGACTTAGGAAAGCTCAGTAATCGAGTAATCATAGTACTATTCCATTTATCAAAGAAATTTAGTTAATTCAGTCCAATTTAGTTTAGTAATCCAAGTTTGGTGTCAATTCATATGGGAGTAGAAATTAGCACCGAGTGAACCCAAGGATGGGAACACACACTGTCAGATGAGGGTGTGATTCTTAGAAGTCATCCTTGCATTCGAGAACTATGTAGCCGGCATAGGTTGAGACATCAAAACTCTCAGATGAGGGTTTATGAGATGGATAAACACTGTCAGATAAGGATCCCACCATTATATATTAGGGACACTTTCAGATGAGGGTCACCCATAGATGTCTTTACCAGTAGTGCGGTATTGACACACTTCCAATTGGGGTTACAAATTGGACCCCAACTCAAACAAAATGTCATATTAGGGGCATGTCAGTTAGCTGACTACTTCCCACAGTTTTATGTTACAAAATCAAGACTATCAAATACAGTCATTCAGTCTCAGTAATAGAACTTTTATAGTTCTATAGAATTCAGGACTGTCAGATACAGTCAACTCAGAACAATACAGAACTTAGCTAGTTCTATCAGAACCTAGACTGTCAGATATAATCACTCAGTATGATTTATTTTAGCTATATAGTTATCAGTATCTTATGTTATCAGTACTCAGACTCAATAATCAGGTTATCACAAACTCATTTACAGTTATTATGTATTTATGCATTCATTCTAATGTTCATATTGTCAAGTCAGTTAGTATAGTTTATGCATCTTAACCATTAACATTCAGCCTACCTTACATGCATACCAGCACATTAAATTGTACTGATGCATTTGCGCTATGGTATTTTATACAATAGGTTTAGAGACACGAGCTCCAGACCATCAGTGGCATTCTAATCTCAGCAGTTAGAGTTAGCAGTGAGTCCTTATCCTTTGAGGGCATGGCTATTAATTTATTGTCTCATTCATTAATTGTTCTTAGTAGTTGGAGTTAGTTGGGAACATGTCCCATCAACACCTTATTCAGACAGTTAGAGGCTTTTCAGACTATCATGTTCAGACAGTTATTTCAATTTTGTTGGGTATTTTATACCCCACCTAGGTGTTATGATTCATTTTTATTAGTTGTTTAATTTTGAATCTTATGACCTTTAAGCCTTTATTTTTGAATTTTTATATGTATATTATGTAGTATCCTGGTACAAATACAGTCATGGGGTAGCTTATAGTCCTTCAGGGTCATGAGCACTATGTGGCATTCTAGGTACTAGACTCGAGGTGTTATAGTGCCACCCTAGCTAGTCCGCCTGCGATAAATTTTTGCAGTCTATCCCTAAAATTTTAAGGGAAAAGGTTCATCTCTCCACCCGTATATAGCCCTAAAATACAAGATTCAACCCTTGTTAAGCAAAATATACTTGTTTTCTCTCAAATCCTCTATAGAACAAGCCTTAGGGTTTTAATTAAAGATCTAAATCCAAGAGATTTCATCGTTAATCTTCATGAAACTTTCAAATAAGGTATTTAAAGTGTTCATCAAGGATCACTTTCATCCTTAGATCTCAAGAATCAAATTTTAAAATCATGTATTGTCAATTCCATGTTGTGGATTAATTATAACCATGTTCATATTGTTGTGTGATCTCCACGTTGTAATCTTTAATGTATTTTATGAAATTATGTTAGAATGTGGGTTGAAATCTAGGAATTTGATTTGAATAATGTAATTATGATGTAGTGGTTTAATGTTCATTCCTAGGTCTAAAATTATGCATCCTATGTGTTTGATAAAATGCCTAAGAGAATAAGAATTATGCATTATGACTCAATTATGACTTAAATAATGAATCCATGCTTTACCCTCATATTCAAGATGACTCCCATGCTAAATTTATGCCTTGTAATTGTTAGATGGAATGCTCATGAGACTAGAATCGTGATATTGTGTTATGTTAGAATGCATTCCTATTCAATAACAAGACTATGATTATCAAGTGCTTTATGAAATCCCAGTGTCAGTTTCGAGTTAATCTCAGTTATGCCATGATCAATAGAATTTAGTTAGTTATAGAATTCAAGAAAACTAAGTAGACTTAGAATCAGTCTAGTCCCATTCATTATTTAGTTTAGTCCACTATAAATTTAGTTAGTTAATAGAACTAAATAATATTTTTTCAGTCAATGAAATTCAGTAAAATCAGTTCATTTAAATAGTAAAATTAGTAACAACTCAGTCAGGCCTAGTATGAACTAGGAAATTAGTTAAGTGTCTTTTCAGTTGAGAGTAGGATTTAGCACTGCGTAAACACAAGGATGGGGACTCACCTACCAACGGTGGATGTGATCCTTAGAAGAAATTATTGCATTCCAGAACTACATAGCCAGTGTAGGTTGATATATATCCCAAAGAGCCTAAGGTTAATACATCTCATTCGAGTTCTTCTACCATCAAGGGGTTGACAGAATATCTCCCTATCATAAAGGGTTAACTCATAGTTGTCTTTACTCATGGCATGATACGGACACCCTTCCAATTAGGGTTATAGGTTGGACCCCACCAGTTCAGTTTTGGGGCATGTCGGTTAGATAATTACCTTCTATAGTCATTATCTCAGTCTCAATCTTTAGAATAGAACTTAGATAGTTCCATAGATTTCAGGACTGTCACATAAAGTCACTCAGCTACGTATGGAGTTTAGCTAGTAACCTCAGAATCAGGGTTGTCAGATATAGAGATCTAGTTTAGTATAAAATTGAGATGGTTCTACAGATTTAGGACCATCAGAAATAGTTACTAATTAGACTCAGTTATTCAGCATCCAGTTTTAGAAAACTCAGATATCATTAAATCTAGGTTATTAGTAGACTCAGTACTCAAAACTCATTATTCAGTGCTATCATGACCCCAGTTACAGTTTACATACACATGCATATACTTTTATTCTGTCATACTCAAGTTATTCAGTTAGTATTGTTCATGCATATGAACCCGCGTATTTAGTCTACCCCACTTTCCATACCAGTACATTCTCATATACTAACACATATTTTTCTTTTGCACTATGGTGTTTTATACCGTAGGTTTGGATGCTTAAGTTCCTAATTACACTTAGTAGTTCAGATTTCCGCAGTTAGAGTTAGAGGTGAGTCTTCATAGTTCAAGGACATGATTTATTTATTATTTTATTATTTCAGTACTACGTTATCTCGGTATATAGAGTTAGTTTGGGGATTTTTGCATTATCTCCACAGTTTAGACAGTTTAAAGGCCATTGAGACTAGAGTTTTCAGATAGTTATTATCAGTTTTGGTATTGTTATACCTGATTTATACATTGTTTTATTCATTATTATTTCAGTATTGAACCTTGTGGAAATTTCATCCCATTATTCCACATATTTTGGTATTATTATATAGTTATGGGAGCAGGTATCGGTCATGGGTTATCTTGTGGTCCCTCAGGATTATGAACATCGTATGGCATCTGAGGTACTAAACTCGGGGCATTACAGGTATAGTTTATGTCTGCCAATCATATGGTATGATATGAGTTAAGATATGAACTCGTATGTTTGATATATTCTATTTGAACATTCTATCTAGGGTACGAAAGGTGGGTACTGTTCGTATATTAAGTGTACGAGAAAGGGGGAGTCGTACCATCCTGCATAAAATTTTTAACATTTAAGCTGAGGGTATTACAAACATTTCCCACTCCCAAAACCCATAAGTCCCCAAGTCTTAAAACATAAAGTGCCCTTTTATAACATACTTTGAAAGGTCAAAACACTCAAAAAACTCTTCATAAGCACTCTCTTAAAGATTGGGCTAGGGTTTCTACAAGGTGTTTATCTAGAGGCTCAAGGGTCAAGTTCTTTCCATGAATATTTATAATTAAGGCATGTTACTTCTCTATAGTTGTTAACTCAACTAAATTAAAGTCTTAATAAATGGTTTTCATGATTTAACTATGGGTATTTTTTTGTTTTGAATTGTATGTCGGGGGATTTGGTTGTAAATGGTTGGATATTGTATTCCCATATTTTTCTGATGGTTTTTATGTTAAAATCCTCGAATTGAACATGTGGTTTCATGGGAAGCTATAGTCAGCATGATGATACCACTTAATAAGCCCTTGGTTAATAAAACATGAAAATAATAGTTTGGTTGTGTCTAAATAGATTTAATTGGGCAATAACGATTGGTTGTAATAGTTAACCGTGAAGGTGTAAGTCTGATGGATGAACACTGTAAACTCATGTTTTCCGACATAAGGATTAGTCATGGCCACCATATGCTTGTGGGGTACATATATATAAAGGGTAAAGGGTACGTGGGAATCCCTACCCTTATGCTATCTCAGGTTTATGATGCTATACGCATCGGGTCCTGTTCAGGGTGTAACACTGGACCCATATAGCCCTTGGGTGGTTGTAGGATTGTTAAGCTACAAAAACCCAGGTCAATTTTTTTAAACGCATGCTAAACTGGATTCCCTTTCTCGGCATGGATTATATCTATGTATATGTGCGGATGTACATACATATAGTTACTTACTTGGTTTTTAAATGTTGGAATTTTATTATACTTATCCTGAGTGCTGGCTGTTGAAATTTTGAAGGTTCTGTCAAAGGTTGACGACAATTGTGATAAGCTATCACAGTTGTAATGGCTTATCAAGAATTATTGTAACGCCTGGAACCTGAGGCATGAATGAGCTTAATTGATTAATGTATTTGTGTTTGTGCACTTGAGGGTTGAGTAATGTTCTTCTATTATCTCCAGAAACCTTATAATGGCACCAAAAAGAAAAAGTCCCACAGCACCAAAGAAAGCGACCAAATAAAGTGTTTGCCGAAAACTCATCGATGAGGAATCTAATTACAAGGAGGAGGAACCCCTACTCACGAAGCAAAAGAAGAAACAAAGTCCAAAGAAACATTCACCACCTCCACTAGTTGAGGTGGAGGATAGCAATGACACTTAAATGACAATAACTCCTGAGCAGAAGGGATCTGAATATTCTGAGCATGAGCAGCATGAGTCTGAACACACTGAATCTAAAGAAGAAGAAGAATAAGGAGAAGAAGAAAAAGAGGAGAGGTCTGAGGAGTCCGAGTCTGAGGAAACAGCATCTGGGTCCCTATCCACTGAACAACAAGAAGAGGAAGAGTCTGCACCTCAGGGAGCACTTATCAAATTTAAGAACCCCAAAGTTCAAGACAATGCCAGGTGGCAAATTCCTAGAGTGGAAAGCATCTACATTGCTGAGCTTCACAGAACCAACAAAAGAAGAGCTAAAAGGCCACTTCAGAAAGAAAAATTGATTATCACAAAAGGGTTGAGCAGGTACCCAGAAGTAGAATAGAAGTTCCAAGAGTCTTGATTGGGGTGGACCACAAAAGGAGGAGGATCATTTTGTCCTACATTGGTCTAGGAGTTCTACGCGAACTACCAGGATCAGTTAGAAAATATACGCAGGCCAGGTGAAGAGTAGAAGACTAGACCCTGTTGGATAGAGTGCAGGTGAGGGGCGTAAGGGTTGATATTTCCATCAGAACCATCAACAGATTCTTATATGGCCCTGACTTCACTCCTTAGGCTACTTCACCAACAGTATATGCTCGAATTAAAAACCAAGAAAAATAGCATCCGTGGTTGGCCAACATCATAGCCAAAGAAGAACCAGCAAGGGTGAACAACCCAAATGAGAGAATCTACAAGTCCTTTTTAACTAAAGAGGCAAAGTTCTGGTGGGGAGTAGTGCGTATCTGGATAATGCCCATTGATGGAGATAATATTTTGGGTAACGACTGAACTATTTTAGTAGCGAGCATGGTGCAGTAGCTTCCCTTGAACTTTGGGGAAATCATTGCAGATGAGATAAAGATTAGGATGTCGATAATCAACACTGCTTATCCTTTTCCTTTTTTTATCACAGAGTTGTGCCGAGATACTAATGTCCCGAAGATTACAGGAGTTGATGATGATGTTCCTGCCTGAAAGACTCACAACCGCATATGGTTTGATAAGAATCAGCCAGGATTGAGACTTAATAAAAGTTCAGAGGTAGCAGCAGACCCTCCAATTACAGATGCAAGAGCAGCAACTCATGTGGAAGTGCAAAATTCGGAGACTGGACTACCAACTTCTTCATCACAGGCAGGTACAGTTCCTGAAGGGGTGCCAAACCCCTTAGTTCCTACAGCAGCAGCAGGGCTTTTATTTCATCTAGTTGATATCAGAAAAGTAGCTAAGCAAGCCAACTTCTATGAGGCACAGCTACATGTTTTTGCTAAATAGTTTGCTGATATAGTGAACAAGAGAATCAAGGCTTCCCTTGAGCCTTTTGTAACATTGCCTGAGTGGGTTGCAGATTTGAAGAACCGATTCTATGCACGGGCAAAAGAAATATCAAGGGATGGTCTTGCTAAATTCAAAGAGGCATTAGATGAGGTAAAGACAGATGTTGGGGTGTTGTAGCAGCACTAGTTTATGATGCCAACAGGGTCATCCATGCATGAATCTAAGGAATAAATCCCAATGCTTGACCTTACTGAAGATTCCCCAAAAAAAGAGGGGAAGAACAGCAAAGATAAGAAAGAAGAGTGAAAAAAAGGCGAAAAAAAGGCCGAAAAGGAGGAGTTGAAGAAAGCCAAAATGGAGTCCCTGGCTCATAATGAAAAATAAGAGGCATCCATCCGAGCTAGGGTTGCTGGTGCCATATCTAGCAGGACTCCAACTACTAAAAATCCAGATACTCCCGAAGGGGATAAGACAGTAGATGATGCTGCAGCAGGGTCGGGGACCCATAAGCCTCATGCTTGATTGTCTTCAGGTATACCCTAACCCTTAGTGCAGTTTATTTTTTATTTTAAGTTGAGGGTGTAGGGTAGGTTGTTTTTGTAGCATATTTTGTAGATATTTAGTAGTAAAAGTACTTGAGGCAGTTATCTTGTTTTGTAATTTTTACATACCTCTTCTCTGATATATTATTTAGTTTATAAATTGCATCCATTGTGACTGCGGTGTATCTTTTTGTGGCATTAGTTTGGTAACTGAATAACCTTTATTAAATAAGTGCATTAACTAGATAAATAGTGCTATGCAAGATACTTGTGTGCCAGGTGTGTGTAAGGTCTTACTCAGTTCCCGTTGTGTGTTGAATCTAGAACTTTCCCGGTTAGTCTTGCCATGGTCATAGGATAGGAGTTAGGAAAGGACCATAATCCATGTTTGATTTTAGCCCATTTCAGCCTAAATGACCTTCCCAATGTGAAAAATATCCCTTGATCCCTATTTGATCCTAATTAGCCTATTTCTTTCTTCGACACCTCTCACCTTCCCATTTACATCAAATTGAACCTGTTTTGGCCCTGGTCCTCCTTGGATACTTTGCACCTTGACTTAGGCAAATAGCCTAAGTTGAAGATGGCTATCATAGGGGTGCATGATGCAAAATGAGTATGAAGAGGGGAAGAATAAGAAAAATGAATAAAAAAGTTAGGTGCGGTGAAAAAGGAATAAGAAAAAGAGAAAGCTGTATAAAAAATGAACAAAAAATAATTGGATAATTAAAAAGGCCGAATCCATTTTGATCATGTGTGATCAATAAAAGAGAGGAAGAATAGAAGGTTAAGATTTGAAACCCAGAGAGTTTAGCGTAGTATCAAGGAGGAGTAGTCACTCTAAAATGCCCATGAATATCATACCATCCCCTAGCCTATGATACAAGCTTAAGAAAAGCCCTATAATGATCCTACATGACCTGTCAAAATGTCTGGGTACTGACTATAAGGACAAGCCTATGGAATTTAACACACAATATTTGGAACTTTATTCTGAGTGTGAGTTTTGTATTTATCCTCGGATTATGTATGTGAATTCTGATAAGAGTAAAAAAGGGATTTCTTTGTTGTAAGGGCGCACTAAGTATGTTACTAATCATTGACTAGTGTGGATAGTGTGATTTCGGTATGAGCTTGGTTATTATTGCTTAATGTTTTCCATATTTTGATCCTTGTGAGTTGCATGGTTGTTTTCAATAATAGACAAAGTTGTTCGTAATTTGACTGACCTTGGAGATGGTGAATGTATTTTGGAATGATATGAGTAGTTAGCTGCTAAATTGTACTTCGTATACTCTTAGTTATGTTATGATCGCCTGAGGACAAGCAATTTTTTAAGTTGAGGGTGTTGATGTGTGAGCCAATGCTAACACATTTGAAGCTTTTAAATCTAAATAATAGCAAGGACTTGAGAAACTTTAGTTGTTTTTTATTAGTTTACTTTTATTTTGCAGTAAATGTAGCAATGATGGGGAATCACAAATAAAGGAAGCAAAAAGCCAGAAATCTGAAGCGAATAAAGGACTAAGTGTGGATGACGACATCCATGACACGTCCTCAGCTTAGTGATAAGCTGTCAAGGATGTCGTCAGCCTTAAACAGCAGATGGAAGTTGAAGAAAATTTTGTGAAGACATCCATGACATGTCATCATACTAGTGATAATGTATTATCATTGTCGTGAGCCTTAGGCAACAAGATCCAAAAGTGCAGAGAAGCTGATGACATCCATGATAAGCTGTCAGACTCCTGATAAGCCATCATGGACGTCGTCGTTTATTCTGAGAAAAAGCTGAAACTTCTATTTCATTTCCTTATTTAGGTTTAACTATTTAAAGCCTTATTTTAGGGTTTTATTGTTATGAATTAACATCCTTTGCAATATACGATATTTTCTCTCTATCTCTAGACTAATATTTTGGGAGTTTTGTCTTGTGAATCAATTCAAATTATACTTTTTGATATTATCATCGTTGTAAGTTAATCTTCTCAATTATGAATTCAATTTGTGTACTTGTTTTTTGTATCATGATTCGCTAAACTCCATTAACCTGAATTATGGGATCTAGGGTTAGGTCATGATGAAGTGCTAAACATTCAAGATTCAATAGGTGTTAGGATTTCTTGATAATTCTGAGATTTTAATTAATGTTTATTGGTTGCAAACAGTAGGCATACCTACTTTGTTTTGCTTGAGAAAGAAATCATATACAGTAGGAAGTGAATTATCAATAGGGACTCAGAAATACTTCGTTTAATAATCAGTGTTGTAACAAGGTTAATTAACCTAAGGTAAAATCTGGGCAGTGAATAGTGATTCCCTAAGTTTTAGAGGATTATGAAATTTGACGCTTAAATAGGTCGAGAGACATTTGAGCATATCAACGATAAAGAAATATTGTTATCATAACCACCGTGAGAATCTTGAGTTACCTTTAGCATCTGTCATGTATCGTAAGCCCTAGTGAATATAATTCTGGTTATTTCATAAAATCTTAGTTACAAACATCAAAATTAAAGTGTCAAACAATTATTTGTGAAACTTAAACCCCCATTCAGGAAACGTTAAACTATCAGTGAATTAAATCACAACCGAATTGAGTTCATACCATATTCCCTGTGGGATTCGACCCCAACCAGTTGGGTTTTATATTGACAACGATCGCTTACACCCATTCAAGAGTGTAATTTGAGCGTTATCAATTGTCACGCTAATGATAGTTAGTTAGTTATTATTATTATTCATGCATATGAACCCCATGCATTTGTCCTACCTCATATGCATACCAGTACATTCAAAGTACTGATGTATTTGCGCTATGGTGTCTTATACTATGGTTCAGAGACACGAGCTACAGATCTGCAGTAGATTCTAGTCTTAGCAGTCCGAGTAAAAGTGAGTCCTCACCCTTCGAGGACATGATGATTTTCTATTATCTCATTAATTATTTTATTAGTAGGAGTTAGTTGGGGACATGTCCCATCAACTCCTTACTCATTCAGACTGTCATGTTAGAGGCTTTTTAGACTATCATGTTTCAGACTTCTGTATTTTTTAGTTTTGTTTTGGGTATTCCATTAGCACACTCAGATGTTATATTATCTATGTTATGTTCAGTACTGAACCTTATGGCCTTTCAGTGCATGTTTCCGCATTATTATATCATATTATGCAGTGTACAAGTACAAATATCAATCATGGATTAACTTGTGGTCCTTCGGGATCATGAGCACCATGTAGCATTTCGGGTATCAGATTTGGGGCGTTACATACGTCGCATGCTAGTCGCACGACGCCACTATTTTGAATTCCAAACATGCCCTAAACGGATTCCAAAAATTCCAAAATTCACCCAAGATGTACTATTGACTTGCCCGATCATGAATTAACTTAAAAATTAACTATTGGAGGTTGGAAGGTCATAAATAAACTCCACGATGTTTGGGGGCTTTAGATAAGACTAAGTCCTAAAACTTACCTGAAAATGTTCTAAGTATAAGACCACTTTTTTGTATGCAATAGGGAACTGATATGAGCTAGGATCTTACAGGGTCTTATACTATCTCCCCCTTAGATTAAAGCTATCACCTAAACTTTTGGATCTATTTCGCATTCCTAGGACTGAGTCAGAATGTCTTTGCTCTAATGGTCCACACATAAATGCTTACACTCATACACATACGCTATATTTGAACTTAATACTTCATTCTTGAACAACCCCTTTCATATATCATCCTCAATTTCCTAGCTTCAATAATCATCATCAAAGACTTACAGTCGTTTAATCCAAAAAGCATACCTGCCTCGCTAAACACATAATTATAGGCTAACAAGATCATACTTCTATACTTATATCTTTTTCCAAACCATAAGAATCAAAATCATACTTAAAAGACTCAATGCTCTCTATCCATAACTCCTTAACTTGGACATCTAGAATACCATGTACTATACAACTATGCATCTTCCACTTAAAACTCAAGGGTACGACTAACCACACACAATACTCAATAAACATAGAAAATAATGCAACCTCATATCACCTTGGGCACACCTCTAACTTAAATTCTTGAATTCACTATTTGAAGCCTATTGGTTTACTTCCATATAACTCACATCACTAACCAAGCAATTGTTATCTCCACCTTGATGATCATTTACTATTCAAATCTTGTATGTAGTGATAAGCATGATTAACAATACAACCTCATATACTATTCTCACTTGGAAACTATAAAATACAGCATCAAGAAACACTGGTCCACTAGAACTTCATAAGAACAATAATTGAGCAAAATCATATGGCCTATCTTATTTATATCTACTAACGCATCCTCTTTCTACACATCATTACTATTTACCTATCTATACACCTAAACTTCTTTCATACCTCTATAAATTTTAGCTAAACTAATTTTTGTAACCTCAAGGAAATAACACTCAACTACCCAATACTTTCATCAATAACCTATACTTTTCAAACACCGCAAATATCATCAATGGCCCTTCATACTTCAAGCAAAAAACAATTCTCCTTAACTAATAACTCTTTCTCTACCTTTCACTAAACTAACACACAAGGATACATCACTTCATTACTAACTCATTCATAAGCGAAAATTCAGCTATACATATATATTCAATAAAAAGCCCTTACTACTCTTCTTGTCCCTATACCTCTAGACCCCTGGTTCCAACCAACACAAGAACAACAAGATGAACAATAAGTTGCTAGTGAATAAAAATAGGCCTCACACGACTTCACTAAACTTTGATTTTTTTTGTTTTGAACAATGAAAGGAGATGAATAACAAAGAACGTATGCTAGTGAATTGAAATACGCCTCACGCGGCTTCACTAGACTTTTATTTTCAAAAATACCATGATAATAAGATTACATAGTACAAAGGATAGAAACTTGACACAGGATATTCAATGACTTAAGAATACACATCTTACTTTGTCTTAACTAAACAACTTATACGAATGAGGACATAACTTTAAATTTGAGGGACCTATAACACACTAGAAGGCTCCTCTCAAGCCGCTTTATAAAACTTTTGAAACTTCCTGCTAGTAAGTCTGAGAACATTATCAGGGAAGGAAATTAGAACTTATCTATCATGTTACCTCAAGAACAGTACAAAGATAGAGAAGTATAGATTATCATTATAGATTCTGAGGTGGAATCTGAAAGCACATCTAACTTGGGCTTAGTGTACGATTTTTACAAACATGATAAAGCACTTCAATCTTCGAAACTCAAAAGCGCTGATGGATACTTTCTAGCCTTCTTATAATCCCAATACTATCTATGTAGAATTAAGCTTGACTATTTTTGGTACTTTGTAAATAAGGCAGAGATGGCCTGAATAGAGTAAGATGAGAATTTGTATAACTTTCTTAGAGAACCTTTTTATAGCAGGATCTGAGACATGAAAGAATGGACACTTTTCCTAAATACCCTGTAGCCTCTCAAAGAAAAGTATAGACGTCTCTGTACCATTTTACAACTCTACTAGACACGGCTTAACAGACACCCTAGGACACTTGAACTCTGTTCACTGATACCAAGTTTTTAACATCCTAAAAATGGGTCCCGAGATGTCATATAATGCATAGGGTCACAAGTGACCCCAAGCTAACCCTTCTACTGACATAACTCATAAGCAACTCAATAAGATAGATAAATCTAAACAAATTAAGCAGAAGATACATCTTTTTTGAATCTGATCAATACGAAAGTGATATCACATAATTACAACTCTGCTTTTACAAGGAAACTGAAATAAAATACATTGACTCTACTAGTTTTCTATAAAACCTCTACTAATACTGACTATAGATAGCTAGGACGCGACCCCAACTATCAAAAATCAATATATAAGAATAATAAAGAATAAAAATATATAAATGACATCTAACTTAAGTCCCCGAAGTAGGAGGACATTTCATCTGCTGGTTGGAATTTCCAACTGTCTAATTCTAATGTGCATATTAAAACTTGTACCTACATTATGAGATAATGTAGCACATAGACGTATATGTGGATCAGTACTTTAAAGATATACTAAGTATGTAGGGATGCATTGCATATATAAAATAATATCTCAATATATCACAGTTATAAAATTATGCATGCTGACATAAATGACTCGCATAACTTGAATAATATCTAAAATATAAATCTCATAAAGCATGAATAATGAAACATTTAGTATAAATCTCATGAGTCATTTCACTTGCTTCTAAATTATGTGTTCTACACTTATTCTCAAAACTTGTAAGCTAGATGAAATCTGAAACTCATGTTGTATAATAAACTCTTTATCTCAATACTTTAAATCAATATAACTATTTCAAGAGTGGAGGACATCTTTGGGAGTTTCTTCTAACCGAAATAAACCATGTGTGCTACATGGAGTCCAACGTCTTATCCATATTTAGGAGAGTCGTTCAATCCTCGCCATTAGATAGAACCTTAACTTTAGTGATCACTATCTTAACCCACTTGGGGTAAATCATAAACCTACGGGGGCACATAGTTCTGGATCATGAGACCTCAAAATCAATCCCAACTCGGTGCTAAATACTACTCCCTTACTTAACTCAGAACTTAAGAAAATCCACCTTAAAACATTTCAACAATATGTGATGGGAGTAAGATTGCATCCCCTTTATCTCAAAATCAAGGATGTGGATTTCTTTCTTAACTTAGGATCAGAACTCACTTATTTCTTGAAATCTTGATAGACTTATCACCAAAGCTTTAAAGATCTCATAATAATGGAAATATGAACATACTTCTTGAAATCTTGATAGACTTATCACCAACAGCTTTAAAGCATGACTTGTCAATTCAAACCATAATTATGTAAAATAATCATGCAACTCAAGACTTGGGAAAATTATAATCTCATAAACTCAAAATATGGTAAAATAACATGAATTCATCATGAAATTACGAAATTCTATAAGAAAAACTAAAAGTTTTGGGCATAAGAACGAAAGTGTGTTCTTGTTCAAAGAACACATACCTTGGATTAGGAACTTGAATGAACTCTTGCTTTAGGGAATTTATTCGTACTTTTGATGATAGATTCTTGAATCTCATGGTCTAAGGTTTCCGATTCTTGAAGAAATTTCAAAATTTTATGATTAAATCTTGAGTTCTCTTGGGTTTTGGTTTGAAACCCTAGGATGAGTTCTTGATGAATTTAAGAGAAACGAATCATATTTTGGTGTTTTGGGAGTTTAATCCCATGTTATAGCTGGATAAGGGGTGGAAGATACCCATTTTGCCCTTAAAAACATGGAACAGAACCTGAAAATTGTTAGCATACGATAGAGCATGAGTCGCATGCTTATCACATGGTGCTACTGCCTCAGTCACTAAAATGGCGTAACTTTTTGCTTGGGTATCGGATTTTTGTGAAATTGGTATCATTGGAAAAATAATTCAATTATCTACAATTTGATATATCTTGGGATGAAAAAATCCAGGTATATAAAGAGTTATACATGTCTGAAGTAGACCCTTGTAGAATCGAATGTCAAACTTTGGACGAGTCAATTGATCTTAGGTTAACTTTGTTCTAGGTCATTGCATGAACATTTTTCACCTCTTATGAACATCTTTCACCTCTAAACTACTCCATAGACTAGGATAATGATCATGAAACTTATATTCATGTGAGGAATCACTTGGATTAGATCTTAGATGCGTAGAAATGGTGGTTAGAATTTTAGCACAAAAATACGGGGTATTACAACCTTACACATCGCGTTTCCCCCCAGGTAATGCGATAAGCAACTCACCGCGGGCTAATCACCCCGACTTACTATTTTGCAACCCTAAACATACCCTTAAGCTTGTCTAAAAATTTTGAAACTCATCAAAGATGTACTCTTGACTTACCCCATCGTGTATAAAAAAAAATCAACAAACAAAGGCCGAGAAGGTCAGAAATAAAATTTTCAAAGTTCGAAGGTCCTAAAATAAAATAAGTCCCAAACTTAGCAAAAATTCTTAAGTATAAGTCTTCTCTTGACATGCTCTAAAGGCTTAGACTATGGAGAAAATTTGTGGGGTATTATAATATCTCTCCCTTGGAAACATTCTCATCGAATGTTGCTAGTTAAGCTAAGATCACAAAGAAAATTGAGGATGCAAAGATGAAATAAATTGCCAAACTGAATCTATATCTTTCTAAACTTTGGAGTACTTCGGAGAATGCATCAATTTATAACAAGGATTACTATATCGCTGAATCTTTGATTAACAAGGAGCTAAATTAAGGAAGAGTAATACCTTCGGCTAGATCTGACTTTATGGAGAAAAGGTAAGGGTACTTGTCTCGTATGTCTGCTTCTGCTTCCCAAGTAGCGCCATCAACTGCCTGATTCTGCCAAAGAACTTTGACTAAGGGAACTTCTTTGTTCCTTAGTCTATGAATCTGGTGATCTAAATCTCAACTGTAACCTCTTCATAAGAAAGACTGTTTTGAATATCAGAGTTCTCCAATGGATCTAAAACAACGAAATAACCAATGCACATCTTAAGCATTGAGACGAAAAAGATAGGATGAATAGCTAATAGGTCTGCGGGAAACTCAACTTCATAAGCTACTTTCCTAACACATCTCAAAATACTATAAGGGTAAACATAACGAGGACTAAGCTTTCCTTTTCTGCCAAACCTTTTTACCCCTTTCATGGGTGAAATCTTCAGATATACCAAGTCATGAACTAAAAACTCAAGATCCCTGATTCTCACATCTGCATATGACTTCTGATGACTCTGAGTTATGTTCAACCTTTCTCTAATCAACTTAACTTTCTTAATAGCCTAAAATATTGCATTACACCCAACCAAAGCAGCTTTACCCACCTCAAACCAACCTATGGGCGTTCTACATCTCTTCTCATACAAAGCATCAAAAGGAGCCATCTGAATGCTAAAATGATAACTATTGTTATATGCAAACTCAATAAATGGCAAATGCTCATCCCAACAACCCTTGAAATCAAGAGCATATGCTATCCACATATATTCTAGAGTCTAGATGTTCCTCTTGGCCTGACCATCTATCGACGGATGAAAGAAAGAACTAAGATGAACTTGGGTACCAAGACCCTTCTGAAAATCTCTCCAAAATTGAGAAGTAAACTGAGTACCACTATCTAAGATGATAGACAAGGGGAATCCATGCAGTCTGACTAACTCTTGGATATACAACTTAGCATAATCCTCTACTGTATAAGATGTATGCAGTAGCAGGAAATGCTCTGACTTAGTCAACCTATCTATGACAACCCAGATAGAATCATAATAATGATGCGAAAGGGGTAAACTAATCACCAAATCCATATTTGCCTCTTCCTACTTCTAAGTGGAAATACCAAATTCTTGTAACTTACCACCAGGCCTTTGGTGCTCTACCGTAACCTGTTGACAAGTTGTATACTTTGCCACAAACTCTGCAATATCCTTTTTCATACCATTCCACCAATAGATTTCCCAAAAATTATGGTACATCCTGGTAGTGTTGGGATGAATAGAATATCGCACGCCATACACTTTAGTCATAATTCTCTGCCTCAAATCATCAACACAAAGAACACACAGTCTATTCTAATATCCCAATACACCATCTCCCCCTTGGAAGAAAACCTCTACATTTTGATCTGTGACTGACTCCTTTAATTTGACCAAACGAGAATCCAGGCCTTGCTTCTTCTTCACTTCTGAATCTAAGGAAGACTCAGAAATACTATGACCCCAAATATTCCCCTTAGCTGAATCAAGCAATCTAACACCCATTCTAGCCAAGCGATGAACATCACAAGAAAACTCTTTATTACCCTTGTCTACATGAGAACCACTGCCCGTAGACAACTTGCTAAGGGCATCTGCCACTATATTGGCCTTGTTCAAATGATAAAACACACTCATATCATAATCTTTCAACAACTCCAACCATCTCCTCTATCTAATATTCAACTTCATCTGAGTAAACAGGTACTGCAAGATTTTGTGGTCCATAAAGACATCAACATAAACACCATATAGATAGTGTCTCCAGATTTTCAAAACAAAACCCACAGCAGCTAATTCAAGATCAAGGGTTGGGTAATTATTTTCATGCGGCTTCAACTGTCTAGAGGCATAGGCTATTAAATTACCTCTCAGCATCAGGACACAACCCAAACCAACTCTTGAGGCATCATAATACACCACAAAACCATCAGTACCATCGAGTAAAGCTAACACTGGGGTTGATGTGAGTCGAGTCTTCAACTCCTAAAAACTCTTATCATAGAAATCTGGCCATAGGAACTTAACTTTCTTTTGGGTTAGTCTAGACATAGGAGACGCAATAGACGAGAAACCTCAACAAAATGATGGTAATAACTAGCTAGACCCAAGAAACTCCTAATGTCTGACAGAGAGATAGGTCTAGTCTAGTTCTTTACACCTTCTGACTTTTGGGGATTGACTCTAACACCTTTAGCTGAAATAATATGACCGAGAAAGGCTACTAACCATATCCAAAATTCACACTTGATAAATTTGGTAAAAAAATTAATGATCTCTAAGAGTTTGCAAGACAATTCTAAGATGATCTGCACGGTCATCCTCACTATGGGAGTACACAAGAATATCATTGATGAATACTATGACAAACATAACTAGATATTATTTAAACATTAGATTCATGAAGTCCATGAAAGCTGCTGGAGTATTGGTTAGCCCAAAAGACATGACCATAAACTAAAAATGTCCATAGCAGGTTCGAAAAGTTTTCTTTGGAATATCACGCTCTCTTACTTTAAGCAGACAATAGACGGATCTAAGGTCTATCTTTGAGAAATAACTTGGACCTTGCAATTTATCAAATAAGTCAACAATTCTAGGAAGAGGGGACTCATTCTTAACTGTAACCCTATTCAGCTGATGATAGTCAATGCACATACGCAAAGAACCATCTTTATTTTACACGAATAGAATAGGTGCTCCCCATGGAGAAACACCGACCCGTATAAAATCTTTATCTAAAAGATCTTTGAGTTTCTCTTTCAACTCCTTAAGTTTTGTAGGTGACATAAGGTATGGAGGAATAGAAATAGGCTATGTATCAGGAAGATGATCAATCCCAAATTCTATCTCTCTATCATGAGGTACTCCTAAGAGATCTTCTGGGAAAACATCAAGAAATTTATTAACTAAATTAATTGACCGAAGAGTTGGAGTCTCAGACTTAGTGTCTTAAACTCAAGCTTGATGATAAATGCAACCTTTGTATATCAATTTTCTGGCTTTAAGGTAGGATATGATATGAATCTTAGGAGATACAGAATTTTCAAACCACTCAAAGACTGGATCATCAGGAAACTAAAGCTTAACCACACGGGTACGACAGTCAATAGATGTATAAAATGAGTTAAGTAAACCCATAAATAGAATAATATCAAAATCATTCATATCTAACTCTATCAAATCTGTGAATATGACTCTGTCAAGGATAGTGATAGGACACTTTCTATAAACTTGCTTAGTAATAATTAACCCACCTACTGAGGTAAAAACTAGGAAAGGCTCAGGGATCTTTTGGAGCTTATCTCAAAATTCACAAAAACTAATGGGGTCACACAAGAGAAACTTGACCCAGGGTCTAACAACGCATAGTATTATATCAAAGTGAAAGACACGAAGCATATCGGTAACAACATCTAGAGAATCCTCCTGCTCTTGATGAGATGGTAATGCATAGAATTGGTTGTGGCACTGTCCACCACTGGTACTGGATGAAGTGCATTGGGGAGGGGCTAGATGGGCTAAAGAAGTTGGAGCACTGGTAGCCTGAGTCTGGAGTTTAATATTTTGTCTCCCCTGCTTAGAATATGGGTAATCTCTAAGTTTGTGGCTCAACTTTCCATAACCAAAACAACCCCTCTGTTCGAGTAAACACTCGCTAGGATGGGTCCTGCCATACTTCGCACATGAGGGATAACTAAGCCTATTACTCACCCTTTTCTGGGACCAGGACATAGAAGACTTATTCCCCTTCTCCTGTCTATTTCTGAGGGCGGGAGAACTAGATGATGAAGTCACTGGCATAGACGAACGGCTATAAAAGTGTGGGCAATTCCCTCCATAAGATCTAGTCTGACCATACTCATGATGCTCTAAACTAGCCCTCTTATTTCTTTTTACTCTATCTATCTTCTTTATCATGTCTGCCTCTATCTACTGAGCATGCATTATCAGTCTAGAAAGATCCATTTATCTATTGAGCATAGTAGTCCTACACTCCTTAACAACTAACCTTACTTTATTGTTCTATTCATACCCCTCCTTCGTACCCACTTCCACTTGCGCACCCCTATGAAGCCACCCTTAATTTAGGTGATTTTCCTGAGTTAAGATGTATAATATCCAAGGAGGACCGAGTCCAAAATAGGTTCATTACAGTTAAAATGGGAAGGTGAATAGTGTAAACAATAAAATAGGTTTATTTAGGCTCAACATCGGGATCCAGTGATACTTATTCATAATTGGTTGGTTATTTAGGGTATAAGTGGACTAGTTTCAATAACGGCTTATGATCCTTTCATAACCAACAATCCTATAACCTAGGTAAGACTAACAAGAAAATTTCTAGATTCCATACATGCAGGGAACTAGGTAACATCTCACAAACACATGGTATAGGGTGGCATCTCAAGTTACTATCAATCTTATTCATAGAATTGTTAGCCATGATTGTTATGTTTCTAATCCTAATGCCAGCACAATATTCACAATGGTCACATACATAAACACATCACACAATTATAAATCAAACTTTTAGGAGGGGTATCATGTTTTTACAAGCAAGTTAAGCATAATCACACAAAACACATTAGCTACTTTAGGGTACAAATTTTCTTCCTAATCAAACAAAAACATAGAATATCACAAAACAAAATAATACATGAAACAATTTTTTTTCTATACATATTGGTTCTATATTCAAACAATGGAGTACAGCAAATGAAACATGATAACAAAAACTTATGGCAGCTATGTGGAATGCCCCCACCCCTAGTCCATCTACAATGTAAAAATAAGGGGTGAAGACATACATAAGACTCTAGGTGTAAAATTATGCATTGTCAACATAGGGGGCCATAGAATAATCCTCTATCTCTCATTGCCAGTGGTCCTAACAGTGGCCGAGATGCTTAAGTCATCAGTGGCACCGGCGATGGCTGGTGTGCTTAATGGTGAATGTGGTGGAAAAGAAGTGACACTGGTAAAATCTATAGCATCAACAACTCAGGAGCTATTGGCTACTGTTGCTATCTCGCGAACCCTCTTCTGACGATCCTGCTCGTCCTGAGCACTATCTTCGTTTGCAGCCTCAACATTTTTATCCTTTTATTATTTTCTCTTTCTTTTTATCCTCGAACTCTCTGCAGTAGTGTCTAATCCTATAAAACCCCGTATACCTATTACCTCCTTGTAATACCCTAAATTTCTTAACCCTAGACCTACCCTAAACTAGGCCATTAGATTAGCTTACCAATGCCTTTAGTCTCACTTTGATTAGATATCATGGTGAGAAGTTCTAGAAAATTACCTAAATGATAGTCAAGCTACCAGTAATAATGACTTGGTTAATGACCATTACTAGATGTAATGAATTATTATGTGTGAGTCGTTACTCTAGTGAGATTCCCATGTTTTGATTCAATGTCAACGAGTCCATCCCATAACTAGTTATAAGACATAACGAGTCGCTATAAGGACCCGGTGTTATAATAGTGAGAGACTTATAACATTGATCCCTGATCATGACTTTATCTAATGACACGTTATCTGTACTGATAAGTCATTAGGAGGGGAGCCGTAATCATAACAAAAAGGACCCAATAACTCAAGTCCTCAAGTCACAACTTAGACAATGACTCGTGACCTATCATAATGAGTCGTCACCTAAGTCATGATAAATAGAGCTAGAAAAATCCTACATAATTTTAAAAAGGGATTTTTGGTAATTCCCATAGCTTTTATCCCAAACCCACATTTTTTGGGCACTCTAACATCAATTATTAAGGGATTAACTGACCCTAACACCTCACAAAATCCTAAAATTATTACACATAGAAAAAAAGTGATTCTCTTTTACTGTAAAGTAGACTAGGATTTCTTAAGAATAAGCTCAAATCCAATAATTTCTCCAAGTTTTCCATCTTCAGGTATATGGTATTTCATCAATTGGTACCTTTCACACATTGAGTCCAAAGAACTCTTTAATTCTCAAGTAAAAATTTGCTTCCCCTTGAATTGGGTTCTAGGTCAAATATGAGTTTCCTTCCTCACATTAGTTTATTTGTGTATCAAACTAAGAATATATGCTTTCCTTAAGATTAGTGATTCTACATGTCAAAATCATAAACTTCCCCACCACGACAAGTTGTTGAGTTCTTTGGCTTTAAAATTGTGAAATCTCCTTATCATGTTTCATAATTATTATCATATTCAATTGCATTAGGCAGAGCTGGTAGGTTTGAACACCCAATACCTAGGACTATAAACATAGATCAGTTTACATATTGTATAGCATTCCATGTTATTCATGCATTGTCATTTTTAGAATACCATGACTTTATCATATTATTTATCAGTTTATGTTTCAATTATACTTTGATCTCATTCAATTAGAAGTAATACTTAGAACTGAGTAAAAATAGGGATACGGCTCATCCGTTTGATAGGCATGAGTCTGTTAGTAGCAGTCCCTAAGTTCCAAAACTATGATGCCACCATAGGTTATAATGGGTCCACTATCGATACAGGCATGACACCTTTGTCCTTCAGAAATTATATGTTTTTCCAGGGCATATGTTAGTCTAGGGTCACTTGTGACTCTAATCACCGTGTTATGACTAGGGGATAGTGTTGGGTCATAACACTCTTTATCAACTATCTCCTCAATAAAGGGCATAAACAAGAAGGTTCGGGCACGAATATCATCTTTGGCATCTTATTGTATGTCCATCTCCTCATGTATATCCTCCAAGTCAAAGGGATAAACATTTGCCAGCTTCTGGCTGATTTAACTCTCAAACCCATCTCTCCAGGCATGCATGCCTCTCAACTCACTTCTTATATCTCTCTTCACCCATGAATAAACCCTATCCTCTATATTTTTCACATTTTTCTCCATAGTGCTCAACAACTTTAGCACATCTATCAAAAACTCTAGTGGGACTAAAGCATAGCTAGCATGGGCTGGTTAAGAGGTGAATGTTCTCGCCGAAGGTGGTGGAGTTGTAACTTATAAAGGACTTAATACATATGTTGAGGCCTACAGATCAAATTGCAGAGTGTCAAAAGGGAGTCACTAATCTCAGTAAATCCCAACGTATCAATCCCATGCCCTCTGACCTGAAATACCTTCTGGAGTAGAGTGGATACCACCTTTTCCTTGGTGATAGGGTAAGTCATATCATGAATCAACCCTAAATAGATGGTATCTCTCACCTTTAAGAACTGTTCTACCCTCAGTATCTCTAGCATGCTTGGATCAAAACATATTTATTTCAGTAAATAAGGGAATGCCAGTGTTGTATATATGCTCACTGTCCAGTCATGGACCTCTCTAGAAATCAACCTAGCTACATCAATGTCATAGCCATCCATAATTTTTGCTACCAGGGTGGCTCATTTCAGACTTAGTACATTCTCTCCATAAGTGGGACTCAACCTATGACACATAAGCATCCACCAATCTTTGGACAAAAATTTCAGGCTCACTTTCGTGATCCACTATAATAAGTTCCTCCTCTCCCAACTACCAAAATATCCTCCTTCTCTTTGAAGCAATAATATTGACCATCCACCGGCAGGGAGTAAGATTATAATCTGAACTAATTTTCTTTATCTTAATTTTTTAAATCTCCTTTATGAGAAAATCAATCTCGGTAGTAATGGACAGCGGCTAAAACTCTAACCTATGTAGAAGCTAAAAATAGTCTGAGTGGAGATGTTCACCCGAACACCTCTGATAGTAATATCTATCAGTGGGTCACTATCCTTACACAATCGCCCCTGTGGATATAACCATTTTGTCCTCATCTAATATATTGTATAAAACTCTTGCACCAATGATGTGTTCTATTAGCCTAAAATTGTGGTCATTCACTTAAAGTGGTACTATCTAAAACTGGCCTCAAATTCCGGCTTCTTAGAAATGTCGACAATACTCAACTTGGGTTCTAGCTAAATTCTTCACTTTGGCTTCCCAGTGGAAGGGTTTATGACACTCTCTCTCTCTCATATAATCCTATATCTCGAGATACCACAATGGATTAACAATTAACACTAGGGTGGGTTCTATTTGAAGTAATGTTGGATGTGGTGGAGGAGGTGGTATATCACTTGGGGTATCGATTGATTCACTCTAATCCTGCTCCTTATTTTTAGATCTCTCATTCTCGAACTCACTATTTTCCTTATAATTTTCCTCCTCGGGGCTAGACTTTTCATCTTAATAATCTTCACCATCCACTTTATACTGTTAGACTGGGATGGTGAGTAGGTTGGTTATTGGCTAGGATTCTTCATCCTAGACCTAGACCTGGGTGGTTTTTCTTTCTCTTTAGTTGCTTTGTCACCCCCAGGAAAATTTTTTTGTCGCTCCACCACCTCTCTAATTAGGTATTCCTCTACTGACCTACATCACTCTTGGGAGTTTTCTTCTTGGTGAGGTGATTCTTTGGTGGCATTGGTAATTGGAAGAAACACATACATTAGTAAATCCTAGGAAAAGAAAGGAAAACAACAACAATAGTACGAGTATTAAAGAGGCTAGTCACCCAAAGAGTCAGGGTATGACTCGTTACCAGAGGGAATGAGTTGTTAAAAGACTCATTAGGTGAGAAGATGTATAGGAATTATTTAATAATCAGGTAATAAGTCCTCCTAATGAGTCATTATGTTAGACAATGACTTGTTACCTACACTAATTTTCTGACAAAATATACTTCCCTGGTGCATTAACCTTTTCAGTCACCATGAGTCCTCACAACGAGTTGTAAAGTATTATAATGGCTCATTATGTGGTCCATTGTGAAAACAAAACCTCAATCTCTTCTTGCACCCCTGTTCCCAATCATCATGGGTCACATAACAACTTATTAGGTGACCCTACGAGTCCTTATGAGTCTCATAACCATTGAGACATTAATGTTTGAAGGATTGCACTTTGTTTATTACATTACTAACTCATTCCCAAGGCTTTATCATGTTCACACAACTCCTAGTACATACCTACATCCCATTTTTAAGCACAACACTCGATTTATTCCATATTCTGTTCCTACTCTCAAGAACACTTGGTTTTTCAACTTATGCACACACAAATTAACAAGGAATCCATGCAATTTCTACCATATTTATCACCAACTTAATAAATAAAGTAACTGAGTTATAAAACTTACTTTATATTTTGCTTTGAATCCTTGAAAAATGTTATTGTAGACTTCAACCCTCGTTCTTGAGAGATAACTTTATTTGGGAGATTGAAAATCTTAATGTTTGATGATTGGGATGAATTTTATAGTGTATTTGAGGCGTTTAAGGAGCGGTTTTCTTTTGGAATAGAGAGTCACGTCAATTTAAAATGGAAAGTTAATCATTTTGGTTTCTCTTTTCTTTCTAATTTCCATAATTTAGAGCGTGTAGACCTACTAGGAACACAATGTCAGGCCTGGTAATGAGTCATTGCAAGAACTTGTTATGACTAATCACAAGTCATTGACTCCTCCACTATGACTGGATCTCTACCTGGGACTCCATTTATAACAATTTAGTGTGACTAGTTATTTTCACTGACAATGACTAATTTTGTGAGTCGGTATGCCTCTAAGAGACCAATTACCTGAGAGTGGACTAAGCTCCATCTTTCTATGACTCTGCTAATGAGTTATTAGGAGTTATAATGACTCGTTAGGTAAGTCATGGGGACCTGGCACCAGAAAAATTTCTAGTCTTTTCCTGTAATCTTCAGGCCTACACACTGAACACGCAAGTTACCATATAATTAAATAAGTACAAAATATGGGTTTTATCTCATGCAGTTCTTCATTCAATATCATGACATGTCGTGGCTAGGTTGGATACTCATACTTCACCAACTACCCCATGGGTTGTCTCCCATGCAGTGCCTATTTAATGTCGGGGCATGGCGCGGTTGCCTTGGTTACACAGATTTCACCAAGGTCCATAAAATCAATAACTTTCACAAATCATTGTTCCCTATATAGTGGTTCACCCATTGTCCGTTCACTTTGAATGGAGATTCACCATCACGCTCTATCTCAATATCACCAACTGGTAACATCCAAAATACAGTAAATGGTTTATACCACCTACACTTCAATTTTCCAAGAAACAAGAAAAGTCTTAAATTGTACAACAAGACCAATTCACCAGTCTCACACTCTTTTCTCAATTCTTCTATCATGATACAACTTCATCTTCAATTTGTACAAAGAAGAACTCTCATAAGACCAAAGACAAAACTCATACAACTCATTCAACTTGAGAATTCTCAACTCAGTTGCATCATACAACTCAAAATTTAGCTTTTTTATTGCCCAAAGAGTCTTGTGCTCTAGTTCATAGAGAGGCACCTATGGGGGTCTTAAATGTTGTTAGGTAGGCCCACAATACATCATCCAAATTCTTTGATCTTCCTTGAATAGTCAGTCTTATTGAAATTCACAAGTCTTCGCCAATATGGACTTGATATATATATTAGAGACCATAACCTGCCCACTCATCTAAGGATGGTAAGGTTTTGCAAACTTATGATTTACACCATATTTTTTTAGCATGGCCTTACAAAAATGGTTGCAAAAGTGAGATCTACCATCACAAAAGATCGCACGTGACATGCCAAATTGAGAAACAATAATTTTATTTAGAAAGGCAGTGACACTCCTACATTCATTATTTAGGAGTGTTACTGCTTCAACCCATTGATATACAAAATTAGGTGCCACCAAAATATACTTCATTCTATGGGTGCTCACGAATGGACTCATGAAATCAATCCTCCATGCATCAAGTAACTCCAACCCCAAATAGGAGTCATCGGGAGTTCATGGCATCTTGAAATATTACCTTGACATTGACACTAGTAATAGGATTACACATTATCATGAGCATCCTTGAAGATCGTAGGCCAATAATACCCACAGTGAAGAATTTTATAGGTTTTGTGGGTTTTACCATGATGACCCCTAACTAGCATTGCATGACAAGACTCAAGGACGCTCATCATCTCCACCTCAGGAATAATTTATGAATAAGAAAGTTTGAAAAAATCCTAAAGAGGTAAGGATCATCCACAAAAAATTTCCCCGCATTATGCATAAACATTTTGCGTTGTTGGAAGGATAGATCTTCTTAAATAAAATCACTTTCCAAATAGTTGGCAAAGTTAGAAAACCAAGGGACTAAGTCTTGAGATGCTGCGAAGACCTGCTCATCTAGAAAAGAATCATCTATGTCAAGATGATCCCCGATATTCTATCTTTACTTTGCCTCAAGCCTAGACACATGATTTCCAACTTGGTTTTCAGTGCCTTTCTGTTTTTTCACCTTAAAATTGAATTGTTGCAGCCAAAGGACCCAAAAAAATCAATCATGGGTTGGAAACCTTTTTGGACATTAGATACCTCAAAGTTGCATGATCGGTGTGGACAAGGACTTTGGTCCCTATCAAATAATATTGACATTTCTCGAAGGAAAAAAATATTGTAAGAAACTCTTTCCCAGTGACTATTATTTTTCTTTGTGGGGTTTAACTCCTTGTAGGTATAGTTAATCGATGAAGGATCTTTTCCTTATTTTGTCGTAGAACAGCACCCAAGATCACTCCACTAGCATCATATATGCCTCAAATGGTGGAGACCAATCGAGGGATACAATGATAGGGACTAACACTAACCGCTTCTTCATGCTAAATCCTTAAGACATGCTTCATAAAATATAAATTTCACCTCTTTCTTTAGAAGCTTGCAAGAGGATTATCAATCTTTGAGAAAACCTTGATGAATCTCCTTTAAAAACCAGTATGACCCAGAAAACTTCTAATGCGCTTCATCGAAACTGGTGGTGGAAACTTTTTAATTGCCCCAATCTTCATTTTATCTACCTTAATATCTATTTTGAGATCGTGTGTCCGAGAATAATACCTTCCTTTACCATAAAATGGAAATTTCCCAATTCAAATACGACCAAGTTATATTCCTCACATCCACGAATAGCATTGGCCAAGAAGTCTAAAAAAAGTCCCCAACTACTGAAAAGTCATCCATGAAAACCTCAATATCATTCTTGACCATGTTAGAAAATATAGATATCATTCATCATTGAAAGGTGGAGAATGCATTGCACAAGCCAAATGGCATCTTTTTAAATGCAAAAATCCCATAGGGGCAAGTAAAAGTCATTTTTTCTTATTCTTTGGGGGCGATAGTGATTGGATTGTATCCTAAATACCCATCAAGAAAATAGTACCACCTCTTCTTAAAAGTTTGTCAAGCGTCTGACCCTTGAATGGCATAGAAAATGGATCTTTTTGGGTCCCAGTATTTAGCTTTCTATAGTCCATGTCAACTCTCTAACCAGTAGCTTATCTCAAAGGCACAAGTTTATCATTGTCATTGGAAACAACATTAATTCCACCCTTTTCAGGAACACATTGAATCAGGCTAACCCACTTGCTATCCATAATGGGTTAAACCATTATAAAATCCAACTACTTGATAATTTTGTTCTTCACAACCTCCTACATAGAAGGATTCAGCCGACGCTGATACTCAATAGATGAAATACAATCTGGTTCAAGCTATATCTTGTGAGTACAAAAAACTGTGGAATGCCCACAATATATACAATGGTCCATTCAATGGACTTTTTGAATATCTTCAGAATAGATAAAAAAAGTCTCTACCTCTATCTTCACTAAGTTAGTTACAATAATCAATGATAAGGTATTATTGGCTCCCAAGAATGCATATCGCAAGTGAGATGGGAGAGCCTTTAATTCCAAGATTTATGGTTCTCAATAGGCGGTCAACCTGGAGGAGTGGTTCTATTCATAAAATAAAGATCAAGCTTTTTTAGATCATAATTGTAAGAACCTCAACCAGATAATGTGCTCACCACCTCTTTAAATTCATCAATTCCATCGCCATCAAAGTTCATGATTACCGTTTCTAACTCCTCAATTCCAAGCCTCTCTTAATTGGGCACAGTCACTGCTTTAACATCATTATCAGTAGTATCTATCAAAGACACTACCCATATATCATTAGGATATCACATCTATTTACACACATTAAAGACAACTTGCTCATTACTAAGTTAGGACTTTGTCTGTCCAAACTCCATATCAACCAATACCCCATGCATATCTAGGAAGGGTCTACACTAGATAATGGGGACTTAAAGGTCCACCTCACAATCAGGAATGACAAAGTCAGCTAGAAATATAAAGGATGCCACCTTCACCAACACATCACAAAGAATAGAAATCGACCTCCTTATAATGTGGTCATCCATCAATAACATCATTGATGTTGTTTAGGTGCCCCTAACCCCAACTGCTTATACACAACCAGGGGTATTAGATTTATACTTGCCTTTATGTTATATAAGGCCCAAGAAAAATTTAAGAACCCAATAGTACATGAAATGGTAAAATCTCTAGGGTCCTCCTTCTTCTCTACTAACGATATGAAAGCAACAGCACTACAATGGTGCACATTATCAGAAATCTCAAAACTCATCGCCTGCTTCTTTGATACCCAATTTTTCATAAATTTTGCATAACCCAGTATTTTATCCAGTGCCTCAGCAAGAGAAATATCAACAGACAGTTCCTTGAATCTTGATAGGAACTTCTAATATACATCTTCCTTTTGATTTTCTTCAACCTATGAATAAAAGATAGGGGAGGTCAGGGAATAGTCTTCAAAATTAATTCATCAACCTTTCCTTTACCTTTATCATTCTCAGTACTATGATCAATACCTATTAATTTTTTAGACTCTCCTTCAGGTGCCTCATCAATATCAACACTATTATTTCTTGACTTTTCAACTATAGGTAAGGTTGATTTATGGTATCCTTACCACTAGGAGTGGTTATGGCAAGAAAATGACTATCATTTTTAGGATTCTACACTATATTGCTATGAAGGGTGCCTGGCTGCCATTGAATCATGGTAGCCAACATTTGGCTAAACTATTGCTGTAGTTGCTTTATCATAGTAGCATACGATTCTAACTTCTGGGTCAACCCCAAAATATCTATCTTAATATCCATAAGTAAACTCTCCTAACTTTTACCCTTCACCAACTTGGATAACATGACTTCATCCTTGACTCAATGTCCCGATTACCTGGTAGAACAAATACATCTCTCTTCTCTTTATAATCAGACTTATAATTCCAGTCACTATCCTTTACAAAGCTTCGACAGTTGTACCTATCCCAATAGTAGTAACAACCTTGGTTCCTGTAATACCCATGTCTTTTTCTTAAATTAAAACCATCTTAAGGATGTTAGAAGTTGCTTTGAAATGCAAATACATTTTTGTACATGTGGAATTTTTACGATTTTCACTTTCCATCACGTGGGAAATTGAATAAGCTTCCATAGATACATATTTCATCAAAATCCAGTGTCAGAGAAGGAAGTTATGGCCAAAATACAGAAGGCAGAAAAATCGCCTGCGCGATGGTGCAGGCGATGGACCGTCAAACAAGCGACGGGAACATGACCATCGCATCGAGGTAGTGAGTTAGCTTTCTATAAATGTACGAAGGCTAGTTCTGATGGACCATCGTCACAGCGATAGACCGTCGTACTCCACCGTCTCTCCATGGTAGTAAGTCCCAGTTCTATCTCAGTCCAATGGAGAGGTTCAACGGACCATCTACCTAGAATGGACCATCCAACCCCACCATCGTAAGTCTTGCTCAATTATTTAAAATTATTTTAAATAAGGGTATTTTGGTCATTTACCACCCACTTATATATACCCAGTTATATACGATTTCAGCCACTTTATTCATTATTATTTCACACCAATAAATATTACGGTTTCTCTTTAAAATTAATCCTCAAGAACAAAATTCAAATATTCTTCAAGAACTAAGAGATTCAAATCCCTCAAGTTCAAGAACTTTAAGAACCTCAACTCAGGTATGCATAGTGTTCATTCATGGACTCTTTTCGTCCATGAATTCCAAGAATCCTTTTTATCAACTTCAAGTTATGGATTTCCTTTGTGATTTCATGATGGGGATGTTCTTGTTCATGTTGATAAATGAGAAATTGAATTCTACTCCATGTTGGGTGATAATTTCTATGTGGGTTTAATTGTTATAGATTTAGATTTAGATTCATGCAAACTTAAGACTAAATCCTTGAATGATAAAATTAGAATTGAATCATGATGTTAAATTATTGTACAATAATGCTTACATGTATTATTCCTACAATATGTTTGATTAAATGCCTAGATGAAGGAAAATTTCCTAACTATCATGATATCATGAAATCCCCATGTATGCACAATATTATGCCTATCATATGTTTGATGAAATGCTTCAATAAATGATTTATGGATTATGATGTTAGTCATGTGTTCAAGCAAGTCATGCTTTGTCAGTATCCTTCCATCGAGTCCTGGGAGTACTTGTACCCAAAACATTAGTTGTGTGCCTAGAACCATGTCATGTTTTCACGATACTCTCAGTCATGCTATGAATCCTCAAACTTTGAACAGTCTTATGATATAGGAAATCTCTATGATCTCATAACTCGGTCATTTGTTAGATATAAGTAGTATTTTATCAGTCAACAAAATTCAGTAACGCAGCCTATGTTCAGTTAGGAGAAGTAGGGAGTGTAGACCTAGAATTAAGTGGGGCGGCCTGACGCCAGTGAATGCGTGGGAGATAGGAGAGAAGTTGGCGGAAATGGGGGTGTGGGAGTGTAGGGGAGACGTGGATAGTATGTGGGATAGGGCGGCTAGGTGCATCAGGGAGGATGCAAGTGAGGTGCTGGGGGTTTCTAGGGGCCGGGCCGGGCACCATCAGGGGGATTGGTGGTGGAATGAAGAGGTGGAGAAGAAAGTGGGGACCAAGAAAGGGGCGTATGCGATGAAGGAGGCTAAGTCAGCAGTCACGGCAGCTAAGACGGCCGCCTTTGAGAGCTTGTATGCAGGGTTACAGGGGAAGGGAGGGGAGAAAAAGTTGTTTAGACTCGCTAAGGCTAGGGAGAGGAAGGGTCGTGACCTCGATCAGGTGAGGTGCATTAAGGGGGAGGACGGTAGAGTGTTGGTGGAGGACGGCCACATTTAGAATAGATGGCAGTCGTACTTTCATAGGCTCTTGAATGATGAAGGGGATAGAGCTATTGTGTTAGGGGAACTGGAGCACTCTGAGGAGTGTCGGGATTTTAGCTATTGTAGACGTTTTAAGGTAGAAGAGGTTAGACAGGCTGTTCGCAGAATGCGAAGGGGTAGGGCGACGGGGCCGGATGAGATACCGGTGGAGTTTTAGAAGTTCGTTGGAGAGGCTGGTGTTAGGTGGTTGACTGGATTGTTTAATGAAATCTTCAAGACGGCAAAGATGCCCGAGGCTTGGAGGTGGAGCACCATGATACCTCTCTATAAGAATAAGGGGGATATCCAGAGTTGCAATAACTATAGGGGGATTAAGTTATTGAGCCACTCTATGAAGATCTGGGAGAGAGTGGTCGAGATGAGGCTGAGACGGATAGTGTCTATTTCAAAAAACCAGTTTGGATTTATGCCTGGCCGCTCGACGACGGAGGCAATTCACCTGGTACGGAGGTTGGTGAAACAGTATAGGGAGAGGAAGAAGGACTTGCACATGGTGTTTATCGACCTGGAGAAGGCTTACGACAAAGTCCCCAGAGAGGTGCTTTGGAGATGCTTGGAGGTGAGTGGAGCACCGCTGGCATATATCAGAGCCATCAAGGATATGTATGATGGAGCGAAAACTAAGGTGAGGACGGCGGGAGGAGACTCAGAGCATTTCACTGTCCGAACAGGGTTGCATCAGGGATTTACTCTTAGTCCCTTTTTGTTTGCATTGGTGATGGATGTGTTGACGCGGCGTATTCAAGGGGAGGTGTCGTGGTGTATGCTTTTTGCAGATGATGTAGTTCTGATAGATGAGACTCGACGGGGTGTGAGTGACAAATTAGAGGTGTGGAGGCAAACCCTTGAGTCTAAAGGGTTCAGGGTGAGCAGAAGCAAGACAGAGTATGTGGAATGCAAGTTTAATGATGTGAGGTGGGAGAATGAGGTGGTAGTAAAGCTGGAATCACAGGCGGTAGGTAAGAGGGAGAGTTTCAAGTATCTCAGGTCCATGATCCAGAGTAACGGTGAGATTGACGAGGATGTCTCGCACCGTATTGGGGCGGGATGGATGAAGTGGAAGCTCGCGTTGGGGGTGCTGTGTGATAAGAAGGTGCCGCCCAAGCTTAAAGGCAAATTCTACAGGGCGGTAGTTCGTCCGGCCATGTTGTATGGAGCGGAGTGTTGGCCAGTTAAGAACTCGCACATCCAAAAGATGAGGGTGGCAGAAATGCGGATGTTGCGCTGGATGTGTGGGCTGACTAGAGGGGATAGAGTTCGGAATGAGACCATCCGGGAGAAGGTTGGTGTGACTCCAGTGGATTGCAAGATGCGGAAAGCCCGATTGAGATGGTTCGGACATGTGAAGAGGAGGGGCATGGATGCCTCGATCCGTAGGTGTGAGAGGCTAGCGTTGGATGGTTTTAGGCGGGGTAGGGGTAGGCTGAAGAAGTACTGGGGTGAGGTGATTAGGCGGGACATGGAGCAGTTACAGCTTACCGAGGACATGACCCTAGATAGGAAGGTCTGGAGGACGCGAATTAGGGCAGAGGACTAGGGCCAGTTTGAGTCGCTAGTGTAGGGAATTACTTGGTGGGGGTTTTTTTCTTGTTAGGAGTCCGTGTTCCATGTTTTATTATAAATCTGTGTGCTTTCCTCTGTTTTATATTACTTATGGGTGCCGCATTTATGTTATGTAATCTTGTGCTGTGCTTTACTATGTGTTTGTATGGTATCTCGTGTCTTGAGCCGGGGGTCTATCGGAAACAGCCTTTCTACTTCTTCAGAGGTAGAGGTATGGACTGCGTACATCTAACCCCCCCCCCCCCCCCCAAGTCCCTACTAGGTGGGAATACACTGGGTTTGTTGTTGTTGTTGTTGTTGTGTAGCCTATGTTCAGTTCAATAAATCATGATTAGTGTCTTTTCAGAAGGGAGTAGAAATTAGCACTGAGTGAACCCAAGGATGCGGACACACTATCAGATAAAGGTGTGATCCTTAGAAGTCATCCTTTCATTCCAAAACTATGTAGCCAGAATAAGTTGAGACATCAACACTTTCCGATTAGGGTTGATGAGGTGGATAAGCACGGTCAGATAAGGGCTCCACCATTCTCGTATAAGGGACACTATCAAATGAGGATCACCCATAGCTTATCATTACCAAAGGCATGGTATTGAAACCCTTCTAATTAGAGTTACAGATTAGACCCCAACTCAGCCATAATGGTGTATTAGTGGCATGTCGGTTAAATACTACTTCCCATAATTTCATGTTATAGAATCAGGACTGTTAGACACAGTCAATCAGTCTCAATAATAGGACATAGATAGTTCTTCAAATTTCAGGACTGTCGATACAGTTAACTCAGATACAGTATAAAATCAGATAGTTACATTAGATTTAGGACTGTCATATATGGTCACTCATGTTATCAGTTATATTAAGATATAGTTATTCATGTTTTCAGTCATGTCAGTTATTAGTATGCCATTTTTTCAGTATACAGATTTAGAACTCATGCTTTCACAGTATTAGTGTCAGTTCTTATGTTTCATGCATGTATTCTCACGCTCATCATAGTCAGTCTGTTATTATTGTTCATGCATATGAACCCCATGCATTTTGCCTACCTCAAATGAATACCAGAACATTTAAAGTACTAACACATTCGCGCTATGCTGTCTCATAATATAGGTTTAGAGACACGAGCTCCAGATCAGCAGTAGATTTAAGTATCAGTAGTCAAAGCTAGAAGTGAGTCCTCATCTTTCGAGAACATAATCATTTGTTTTTCTTTGTTATCTCATTAATTAGTTTATTAGTTGAAGTTAGTTGATGACATGTCCTATCAGCTCCTTACTCATTCAGACAGTCATGTTTAGAGGCTTTCTAGACTATCATTTTCAGACTTTTGTATTTTTTTAGTTTTTTTTGGGTATTCTATTACCCCACTCAGATATTATATTATTCAGATTATGTTTAGTATTGAACCTTATGGCCTTTCATTACATGTTTCAGCATTATTATGTTATATTATCCAGTGTACAGGTACAGATATCAGTCATGGATTAGCTTATGATCCTTTGGGGTCATGAGCATCATGTAGCATTCCGTGTGCTAGATTTGGGATGTTACAAACTTGGTATCAGAGCTAAGTTTTGATCCTGGGACCTGTAGGTTATAGGCCCACCACGCTTCCATTGCGCCACTCTGATATGTAGGAGGCTATAAGATGGTTTAGGAATAGTTTCCCTTCTTTCAGTATTCAGGTCATGCTAGTGAGCATAATCTCAAGTTAATCTCTCAGTCTAATCTATTTTTTCTCTTTATTTCAAAACATGCCTCCTAAGAGAAGAACCCAACCTGTCCAAGAATATCCCTAGGACGATCATGTTTCTCATGCGGAGTTCAGGGCTGCATTTACCACTCTTACTCAACCAGTAGCTACCCATAATGAATGACCAACTGTCATTCCATCCAACCCAGTGGCCAATTCAGATATAGCTAGGATTTGAGAATTTCCCCAAATAAATCCTCCAACCTTTCTCGGGTCTAAAATAGATGAGGACCCTCAAGAATTTCTAGATCTGGTGCAGAAGGTGACAGACATCATGAGGTGACTACTGTTGAGAGTGTTGAGCTAGCTGCATATCAGTTGCAGGATGTTGCTCACACTTGGTTCAAGCAGTGGAAGTCCGAGAGGGAAGATGATGCAGGGTCAATTGAGTGGGAGGAGTTTACTTCAGCTTTCCTTGATAGATTTCTTTTCCCCTAGAGCTTAGGGAAGCTAAGGTGCCAGAATTCATCAACCTCAGGTAGGGAAATATGACAGTGAAAGAGTATTCTATTAAGTTTACTCAATAAGCTAGATATGCCCCCTCATATGGTTGCAGATAGCAGGGCAAGGATGAGTAAGTTTGTCTCAGGGGTGAATCATAGCATAGTTAATAAGTGCAGATCTACCATGCTGAATAGTGACATGACCTTAGCCAGACTTATGACCCATGCTTAGCAAATAGAGAAGCAAAAGATTATGATAAGGGAGAAGCAGAATAACAGAGCAAAAACAAGTAGTTTAGACTTTGCTTATCACAAATCAGAAGGAGAAAACCATTCTCAATTTTGTTCTAAGTCACCAGTTCCAGCTCCATCTTTAGCCGGTGCTCCGGTTCCTAAGGTTAGAGAGGGAAATAGAGATAAGGCGCCAGGCTCTAATACCCAACGAAGTGTTAGCAGTGCCCGAACTAACCCTCTTTGTCAGACTTGTGTTAAGAACCATAAAGGTGTGTGCAGAGTGGTCAGTGATATCTTTTTTGGTTGTGGCAAGCCAGGCGACAAAGTCAGATACTACCCTCAATCAGGTTACCAGTGTCATCTCTGATCTTTAGCTCAGTTCAGTTGGCCAAATCAGTAGGGTGACACCTTCAGTGCTACTAGTGGGCAATGCCCAAATCGTCTATATGCTCTTCAGTCCTTACATGATTAGGAAAATTCTATTGATGTAGTTACAAGTACTTGATACTGAGTTTGTGATGAACACTGAACATGAAACTGAGTAAGCGTAAGTAGGATTGTTACCTTGAGTTTGATTTCAGTCGGTGGAGAAGAGGTGAGGATACTTGGTACGCATATCTGCTTATGCTTCCCAAGTAGCTCCCTCAAACTTTATCTAGAGGGACTTCTTTGTTCATTAATCTACGAGTCTGATAGTCTAAGATTTCAACTGGGATCTCTTCATAAGAGAGGTTATTCTAAACATCTATGGGTCTGAATAGGGACTACCACTAATGGGTCACATATGTACTTCTTGAGCAAATCAACATGGAAGACTGGGTGAACTAATGCTAGATCTGAAGGTAACTCGATCTTATAAGCTACTCTGCCAAAACGATTGAGAATCTTGAAAGTACCAACATATCGAGGATTGAGCTTTCCATTCTTGTCGAATCTCTTTACTCCCATCATGATAGAGATCTTTATATAGACAAAATCTCCAATTGTGAACTCGAGATCCTTTCTACGAACATCTACATAAGACTTCTATCGGCTCTGAGTAGCTCGGGGTCTTTCTTTAATCAACTGGACTTTTTCTAAGGCATAGAATACTAAGCCAAGCCCTATGACTGAGGCCTCACTAACTTCAAACCAACCAATCAGAGATCAAAATTTCCTACCATAGAGAGTTTTGAATGGAGCCATTTGAATACTAGAATAACAGATGTTGTTGTAATCAAACTCAATCAAAGGCAAATGGTCATTCCAAGTACCCTTGAAATCAATTGCACACGCTTTTATCATATCTTCAAAAGTCTGAATGGTCCTTTCTGCTTAACCATTTGTCTGAGGATGAAAGGTTGTACTAAGATGAACTTGTGTACCACAACCCTTTTGGAATGCTTTCCAGAAATGAGAGGTGAACTAGGTACCTCTATCTAAGATAATAAATAACAAAACATCATGCAATCTGACCAACTCTTTGATGTAGAGTTTGGTGTAATCCTCGGCTAAATAAGAGGTATGAACTGGAACAAAAGGAGTTGAGTTGGTCATTCTTTCTACAATGACCCAGACTGAATCATACTGATGACGAGTTCGAGGCAAACCCATCACTAAGTCCATGTTCACAGCTTCCTACTTTCAAGTAGGAATAATGAACTCCTACATAGGACCACTAGGCTTCAGATGCTCAATCTTAACCAGGTGACATGTAGACCACTTAGCTACAAATTCTGCAACATCTTTCTTTATCCCACTCTACCAATAGATTTCCCGTAAGTCTCGGTACATCTTCGTGGACCCTGGATAAATAGAGTAGCGTGTACCATGCGCTTCTGCAATAATTTACTACCTTAAGTCATCTACACCTGGAACATAGAGACGACCATGACAACGAACAACAATATCTCCCCCTTGGGAGAAAACCTTTATTTTCTGATTCCGAACTGACTTTTTCAACTTGACAAGGCTAGGATACCTATCTTTCTTTTCTTTCACTCAGAAACTAGAGAATAGTCTAAGATAATTCTGAATATGGATAAAAGTCAGATGTCAAACATCAGAATCAAGCAATACCAAAATTAGGATTTCAACTTCACATCTACAACATATTACAACAACTTAAACCAAGGTTGAGGTGAAGGACAAATGAGTATCACACACTGCATTAAGGGAGAAGCATACCTATTCAACTTACACTCTTCATTAAATCCTTTGGCCAGATTAATAAGGAAAATGCAGCGGGCTGTTTGAAAAACAATTAAATCACCTTGACGTAACAGTAAATACTCACTTACTAATCTGGTTTGATGATGATGCATTCAGAGGACTTTTTGTACTTGGCTATGGAGTTTTCTTGCGAGTTCTTTTGTTTATGGTTCTATTAATGAGGAGTTGAAGACGTCTTCATGGAATGGATTGACTCGGCATTTGTGAGTGTTTTTGAATGCCGATTGAGCAATCCACCCAAATTCTTCAAGCAAGTATCCATGGTAGAAGAAGGAATTGATTTATCTCTTCAACATGTCAAGCTCTTAGTCCTCTGTATTCTGATCTCAAATTTTGTCCTTTCTTCACCATGGAGAAGAGGCGCTTGTTTTCATTTCATTTTTCTTTTTTTTTAAAATTGATTGTTTGTCTTTCTAATTTATCTTCTTCACAGGATCTTTTGGTCCTTTTTTGTTCTTGGACTCATTTTATTGACAGGAATAAAATACTTTAATTTTAAAAAAACCACAAATCAGATAGGTCTTTTGACATGAATGATTGGGTGTATTTGAAGCTACAATCATACAGATAAAGAAGATCGTGTGTTAACCGTGAAATTGCAGTAATTATAAAAAGAGAAGGAAGAAACTTACAAAATTTATTGAAACTTCAAAAACATTACAAACTAGTTACAAGAGAGAGAGATTGGGCACAGAGAATTTCTTGGTATTGGAAATTTTCGGGGGATATACTCTTCGTTTTCTGCTCGAATAACGAAAAGGCTAGGGTCGCGCCGAGTGTGTTGAGGAGGACAAATTTCAATGTCTATAAGCTCTTTCAACAAACTTGCTACTAAGTACTATGGTCCTTATATGATAAATACAAAGGTAGGAATTGTTTCTATAATTTTTTGTAGCTTAGTGATGTTCTCATACATCCAAATTTCATATATCTTAATTGAATAAGTGGCATGTCGTATGTCCAAGTAAAACTTACCCTCCTGTATTTCACTTGTCTATCCCGTGCTACTCCATACCCGAAGCTACGTTGGATAGAAGCCTAGTGAAAAAAAGGAAGTAGAGTTGTGGAGCAAGTTCTTGTTAAGTGAACTGACATTGATCCTGAGCTTGCAAATTAGGAGTATTAAATATTTAATACTAAAGAGGTTAATATGTGGAGTTAGCTCAATTTATTTGTGTTAATTTTTATGATACAAATAATTATCAAGTATTTATATCAAATTTACAGATCTTATATTTAAGGTAAGTTGATATATATATGTATATATATGTACACACACAAAAACACATATTGATAGTTTGTAGGCGTTATATTATTTACCTACATTATTCACATCACATAGGCACATACAACAACAACAACAATAACATACCTAGGATATTTTGATAAAGTAGGCTCTGAGAAGAGTAAGTGTACGGAGTCCACACAATTATCTCAAAGGTGAGACAGAGAGGCTATATCCCAAACACGCCAAGCTTGAGATAAAAATAGTCTAGAGAAGAAATAGTAAGGCAACTAGAAATAATAGGTATTGGCACATCAAATAATAACAAAAACAACAACATACCCAGTGTATTCCCATCAAGTGGGATCTGGGGAGGGTAAAGTGTACGCAATCCATCCCACTACCTCAAATGAAGTAGAGAGATTATTTCTAATAGACCCCCTACTCAGGAAAGATAACAATATAACAAACAAAACACATAAAAGCATATAACAACAAGGTAATACTATAATAACATATAATAAAGAATAATAACAGAAGTAAGACATGCATAAGGTAATACTAAGAAATATCTATTTTTAAAATATAGGTATCACCAATGCATCACAAACATACTCCTACATACTAAACTTCTACCCTAACCTATGTCCTCTACACCTTCTTAATAAGGGTCATGTCCTGTATAAGCTGTAATTGCTCCATGTCATGTCTAATTTAAAGTATGATAAAAATAACAATAAACAATAGCGAGAATTTAAAGTATCTGAAACAATGATTAGGAGAAATCGAGGGTTAAGGCATCTTGAACAATCCTACAAAGTTATACAATCTCCTTGGTAAAGTTAACTATCTTGGTTGTTAACTCACAGGGTTAATATCATGATTATGGCCTTCCAAGACTCTAATCATCTATTTAAATTAACCACACAACTACATCATTGAGTAGGTAGTGTAAACTAATTTAAACACATTTATATTTCATCCCGTATTTGAACTAAATGGGACAAAATAGGTATATTCCAGTCCTAAATCCTATCTATAGTTAATCTAAAGACAAGAAACCATTTCATATATTCCATGTTCTAACCTAATAATACACCTTTCGGTCTCACAATATAAATATACATGTATTCTAAAGGTCGCATGTAAATAGAATAGTAATTACAAGAACATATGAACAATCAGATATAATAATCAACTTTAGACCAACTTAAATGTATGCTAAAAATAATCATTTTCATAGCCTAAAACCGAAAAAGAGGGTGTTATAAATTTATAGTCATACAAATAAACACAATAATTGAATTTGTAAGTGAAAACTACAAGAAAACCACACTTGGAAGAAGAAAAACCCCAGAAAAGAGCCTAAGAAGCTTTTTCCTCTCTCTAATCTTATGTTGTTTCAGAAGTGAGTTGTAAATATGGATAAGTACATATTATAGTTATTTATGTATTCCATAGTATCCCCCATACTAAAAATATTCATTTACAAATTTTCCCCTAACTTAAACCATGTAAAAATCAACTTTTAGACGTATTTGAGAGGGACAGAATAAGTCTCATGGCCATTGGAGGGCCCCTTGGTGTGAGACACAGGGCCATTGTAGGGTAAAATAGTATCACCATGATATATTTTTATCATATAAAGTCTCCATACCCATGATATGGGGGGTGGATTGCAAGGGTGCCTCCTCAAGGTAAGATATCGGTCAATCTTTGTTCTCTTCTTCTCGTCTACTTGTTACTTGTTTCCCCATTCCTTGTGGAATGTTTGTGGAATTAATTCAGATTTTATCTCACTTAAAATGGCATACAAAAAGATCATATATCAAATATTAGTCCATACAATACAATAGAGCTCACCACAATATACTATAATAAGCACCACGTAAGCTAGCTTAAGTAGTTTTCTCGTCTAAGCTTTATTTGATCCTTTTGACTTGTTACTTGCATCAAATTTCCCTTAAACACTCTAGAAAGGCAAATTAACACCTAAATACATAACTACACCCTTAAACCCTCATTAATCACATCAATAAGTCCTCAAAACTAGGCTAATGTGCATAGATAATGACACTTAGGTGTATAAATATGTCTAGGATCACAACCCCACACTTAAAGTTTTGTTCATCCTTGAACAACAATGTACATTAAAAAGCATCAAGGAATATTTTAACGTCACTATTAAAACTAATACACTTAATCTAGAACCATAACAACCACATGAATAGCAAGTTTTACATTCAGTATGTCATATTACAACTTGCTACACATAAATACTACTTCAAAACTTCCTAGCCTCAAGAATTAATTCTACTAAGTTATAAAACTCATGCACATTAAAAAATCATACAATTCACCTATCCATCATCACACATGCAACCTCACTACAAGATATTCGCCCATATTCACTCACATATGCAATTTATCCCAAAAATGGACGTACGAATCAAATTTCGCTCACTCATACAAAGTATTCATTTATCACATAAAATGAACCATAAGTTTATCCTTAGTGTAGTACTCCACTAGTATTAGAATGTAAAATCTCAAGATAATGTTTGACTTGAAGGGTTGCAATGTAGTCTAAGGGATGGGTATGAATTATTTTGGCTAGTAATAGAGGCTATCTTTCCCAAAAGCTTTAATGAACTACACTTTACATTACTCTCATCTCACACCAACCTATTTAGTACCATTTAATATTCACTCTCTCTTTCATTTTGCCCATATTAAATCAAGATTACACATTCTTTAGTAGGGAGTGTTTTCCATCAACACATGATTCACTTTTTTTTATCAATATTATTAAGTACACTACTCCCTACCAACACACATAAACTTTTTAACACACCAAAAGCTATTTCGTTGGGTCTTCACTTTCACTTTTTCCTTCTTCAATTTTACACCCCTTAATATCTTAATTTTTTTCAACAAAAGCACTTATGAGTTTTTGATCAAATTATGGTCAACTGAAAGAAAAATAATAAGCTACATATAAGGCTAGCATAGAATAGGCTAATGGCTCAATGGGGCTAACTAGGATCATGCATAAAATGTAGATAAAGCATATGTAAAATAAGGTTTTCTAATAAATACCTATATCATCTCCTATGCTCATCATTCTTTATATTGCTTGGCACACACACCAGGCAAGTTCTAGATATCAATATTCACCAAGGATATAGCAAAAATCTCACTCACACATTGCAAATGTTTGATCCAAGAAGAACCTATATATACTCTTAACCAAGCAATATCAAGAATGAAAAACTAATCCAACATCACACAAGAGTCAAATAAATGAGCCTAGGTTCTTCATATAAGTCATTAACTTTCACCTCATGTCGTAGAATTTAACCCAACTTGCATTAAGTAATCATGTGTAGCACCTATATGAAGCATTTTTTTATTCCTATTTACAAAATATTTAAAATTACTCCAAAAAATTAAAAAGAATTTGGTTCAAAGGTGTCCCCCTCAAATAGAACCAAAAAGAAAAATCGAGAGGTGGGTGAGGTACGCTTCTCTAAACAAACCAAACAACAACTAAAAATAGACAATGATAAGAAAATTTTATAATTTTTATAATTTAATTGAAAACTAGACATCCTATAGAGTACTTCACCCTCAACAATAGGAAGACACCCACACTTAAAATCACATTTTGTTCCCAACGTATAACTCAAAGAATAAGGATAGAATACTCTTTGATGCCGCTAGGCCTAGCTAGTAGCATAATATCCATCAATGGGTTTCAAAGGACCCCATATTTTGTTTTTGCTATGCTCCTTAGCTAAGATCTCTGGTACTCAGATTCTTCTTCAACTTATCAACATAAAACAAAAGGCAAAACCAAAGGTGACAATAAAAAAAATGAAAAATGAAAATAACTACCTTAACTTAGGTTGCCTTCCAAGTAGAATTTTGATTTATTATCACGGAATGACTTAAGTCACAACATTTATCCATAATCTCTCATTATTTTCTACCTACTTGACACCCATCTTCTTCTATATTTCTGACCTTTTGACTGCTTAATCTCAAGATCTATAGCTTTTCCTATACTTACCTTTTCAGAATTTTCTTCAAGTTGTTCAAGTTTAGGCTTTTTTATCAATATGGGCAACTCCATGAGAGAATCTAACGAGGTAATTGGAAGTTTGAACTTCTCCACCCTATACTCATGCACGTCCATAGTTGAGAACATGTACAAATTTTGGTAGTGTGAAGGTGTGTTGAGTACTTTGTATACTTTAAGACCACCACTTCATCATTCAATCTCATTTTGAGAGTGCTATGCCATCTCGCACATCTATCAATGTTTCTCTAGTATCTAAGGATAGATGTCCCAATCTCGCATATCTATCAATGTTTCTCTAGTAACTAAGGATAGATGTCCCAGTAAGATTGGTACCCTATCATTTGCATCATTATTAGGAATAATAATCAGTATGAATAATGAACTTACCAACCTTAATGACAAAATCCTCAATGATTCCTTCAGGAACTACTATTGTTTTGTCAATCAGTGTAGTACCATGGAATAGGGACTAATCTTTCCTAAATCCAATGTTGTAAGAACCAAAAGGAGAATCTAACTAATGCTTTCCCCTAAATCACTCAAAGCATGGAAAACATCATTTTCATTAATTTATTTGGGGAGAGTGAAACGCTCTAGGTCCTTGAATTTTTTTGGCATCTTGTTTAGAACCAGGGAACTACACTGTTCAGTAAGTGACACACTCTCAATATCACCAAGATTTCTTTTTTTACCACCACATCCTTCTAAGTACTTGTTACCACCACTTCGCGCATTGTACAATGGGTTGCTTGTTGTGAGTCATGTATGACTGCAAAAATGGTCTGACCTTGTTTAACTTGTAGGATTGTATAGAGAAGTAATGTTTCTCTCCTCAATTAGTAAAAGCTTCACTCAAGTTTGAGATGTGGTTCACCCAATCCCCTCACTCTTGTCGCCTTGCTTTAGATTCCAAAATGTACCTACAAATTTAGTTGCTAAGATCAAGTTATCAGCACTTATCAAATAGGATAGTAAAACTAAAAATTAAAGAATTGTTAACTTTTCAAGTCCCTGGAAATGATACCAACAACTTATTGCATCAACATCTCTAACAATTACAACACATGATCTGAAAATTCGATCCACTACTAAAGAATCACCCATGGAATAGATACACATAATGGCACGAATAATAAATCATAAGATAACTTTAATCGTGGAGTATAATAAGCAGATATATAAGAATAACTGGATCCCTAATCAAATAAAGCAAGGGCAAACTGACGGCATACCAGAATCGTACCTATGACGATAGCATCTAAAGACTCGTTCTCGAGTCTAGAAGGTACTGTATATAACTGACCATGCCCGCCACCTATGACAACAACATTTAAAGACTTTATCAGATGCTTTCTACCTTTCTATCCAGACTTGCTCTTTCTTTTTTCCTTTTTCCCACTTTAGTTACAAAGTTGGCACCAGCAAAAAGGAAAACAGTAAGAAAACAAGTGTTCGCTTACTGTGAACTATTTTATTGTACTCTATTAAACTGTAGCACTGGGAAAGAGATTGAAATAACATCACGAAGAGCAACCTTTTACTCAGCAAGTTCCACAATAGCATTAGTATCAATTATTTTCAAGAACCACAGACAACCTAGGGAATATCTTGTGCTGGTTTACATTAGAAACATTGTCTTCTGATGCTGACAAAGCTACTACATTAACCCTAAAAGGCGCCTCTAACATCCAGTATATAAATAAAAGATCAATTTTTTAGAAACCCCACCTAGCAAAATGCATTTGAACAAAAATAATAAAAAACTATAATATAAGTGAATTTATAAAACAACCGAATCCATTAAATTTAATGAACACATATGTGTGTATTCAGTAAATTTAATTTTGTCAATACTTTTCGTCTCACAGATTTTTGTTTCTCCTACCAAATTATAGTCAAGTTTTATAGAGTATGGGCATTACTCTTAAAATTTATTAAATGCAAAAGATCATGCAACTCAAAACTTCGCCTCTTAAACCTAAAAAGGACAAAATTAGCTTTTAAGAAAAAAATAAATTAATTCAAAAGAAAAGAATATAGATTACAACATGAAATTAGAATTCCGCCAATATGATAATATTAATTAGCAAGTAAGATCAGTGTTGAAGAAGGACAAAATAGAAATTGACAGCACGTGAGGGTTTTTAGAAGACTAATGTAGTGTTGGATTTTAAAAAAAAATAATTTGTAAGTTGAAAATCTAAATTATGATTTTTAAGTGAAATAAATCATAAACGGGCTCTAATATGGACTGCTTTGATGCATCTTTAATGCAGCCCACTATATTGAATTATGCAATAGAAAATTTTACAAAAATAATATATTTTAAATGCATTGTTTATTTTATTACGAACTATAGCTTACTTTTATTCTTAATAATAATAGCTTCCCCCTTTACCCACACTCTCTTCGTCTCCTTTCTCTCACCATTTCTCAAATCTGTCGTCCTGCTATTCCTCCCTTGTGTATTCTTCGATGAACACTATCTTTTGGGAAAATCGGGCAATTTTCCCATTGAAATAGAAATAACCAAAAATATACCTGACAAATAGTATTAAATACTAAAATAAAAAGACACCAGAAAATTTGATAATGGAGTTCAGCCAAATAGGCTTAATCTCTGAGCACCTAACATTTTCTATTAATTGTGGGAGAAGTGAATTTGGAATAATACAAATGGGAGGAAGAAGAGTTATTTTATAGCTCTAAACCTCCTCCCCAAATGGTAAAATGTTGATGTGGGACAAAAATGAGCCAACAACCAATAAATATCCACCTTGGCTCAATTTTAATTCTACCAAAATACAAATATTCTAAAACAAAAAATTTAAAAAAACTTTTGCGGTGCTTCTAATTTTGCGCCGCGAGGCACCAACTTCAAATTTGATGGATATTAACCAAGTCTAAACAGTGTCCAAACTTGGCCCTTGTAACCAACTAGGTCAGCATATCTGTTGGATTCTCCGTAGTGTGAATCTTCTGGAGAAGTATCTCCTCCTCTTCGAGAATTTCCCGCACATAATGATAGAGAACATCAATATGCTTCATACGTGCATGAAAGACTTGATTATTTGCTAAATGAACAGCACTCTGACTGTCAGAATATACCTCAAGTTGTTTCTGATCAACTCCCAAGTCTTTAAGCAACCCATGAAGCCAAATTTCTTCCTTTACAGCCTCTGTAATCACCATATACTCTGCCTCCTTTGTTAAAGTGAACAAATAGCCAATTTTAGATCGCCGCTTATCCAAATCACCAACATAATCAGAATCACAATATCCAACTATGCATTGACCAAGTGTTTTATCCCGCTCGAATGTCAATCCAATATGTATGGTATTTTGGAGATACCGCAGAATCCATTTCACAGCTTGCCAATGACCCTTGCCCAGATCATGCATGTACCAGCAAACAACACTAACAGCTTGTGAAATATCTGGTCTCATACACACCATTGCATACATCAAGCTTCCAACTGTATTTGCATATGGAACTTTTGCCATGTATTCTCGTTGTTTATTAGTTGTCAGAGATAATCTGCTACTCAGTTTTAAATGAGGAGCAAGTGAGGTACTTACAGGTTTTGTATCATTGTGCATACCAAAATGTTGTAGTACCTTCTTCAAATACTGCTTCTGTGATAGCAAAAGTTTGCCCCTCTCTCTATCCCTGCTTATCTCCATGCCGAGAATCTTCTTGACTTTCCCTAAATCCTTCATCTCAAACTCATTACTCATTTGATCCTTTAACCTGTCAATCTCAACTTGGCTCTTTGCTGCAATCAACATATCATCAACATATAAGAGTAAGTAGATACAGGAACCATCTTGAAGCTTGTGGAAATACACACAATGATTGTATTTACTTCTCCCGTACTTCTGACCCTTCATGAACATGTCAAATCATTTGTACCACTATCTCAGAGATTGTTTCAGTCCGTATAACTATTTGCTAAATTTGTAAACCCAATCTTCTTTACCAGCAACCTTATATCCTTTTGGCTAAGTCATATAGATTTCCTTCTTCAAATTTTTGTGTGAGAACACGGTCTCCACATCCAGTTGAGCTAGCTCTAAATTCAACTGTCCTACCAAGCCTAACAAAATTCTAATAGAGGAATGTTTTACAACTAAACAAAATACCTCATTATAATCGGTTCCCTCCTTCTGAGCATAGCCTTTAACCACCAATCTTGCCTTGTAGAAAATATTCTCTTTATCAGGAAATCCTTCTTTCTTTAGAAATACCCATTTGCACCCAATTGCGTTTCTGCCTTTTGGCAGTTGTGTCAGTTTCCACGTCTCATTATTCTTAAGAGATAGCATTACTTCTTTCATTTCACCTTACTAACTACTAATTTCTGTGCTTTGAATGGCCTCTGGGCAGGTGGATGGAACATCTTCATCAGTCACTGAAAGTGCATAAGCTACCATGTCAATGAAATGAGCAGGCTTCTGAATTTTTCATCTCTGTCTTTTGATTGCAATTGGTTCTGATTACTACACAGGTTCTTGGGTCGGAACCTCATCCTCATCTGACTCTTCTTCTGTCATAGTAGAGTCATTGGTAGTGCTTCGTGCTGGGGTCACCACTGTTTACTCAAACTCCACCTGCTTTGGATTACACTCCTCCTGCTTCATAGTACTATCATCTTTCTTTGGATTTGCCTTATTCAACATGGCAGATTCATCAAAGGTAACATTTCTATTGATAATCATTTTCTTTTCCTCAAGACCCCACAAGCGGTATCCCTTCACTCCAGTATTGAAGCCCATAAAAAAGAGCCTTCTTTGCTCATGGATCCAACTTTGATTCAATCATATGATAATATACAATAGAAAGAAAAACACGCAAAGTATCATAATCAGCAACAGATTTTCCAAACCATACTTCTAATGGAGTTTTTCCACCTATAGCAAATGATGGAAAATGGTTGACGAGATATTGAGTGTACGTCACAGCCTCAGCCCAAAATTTTCTGTCTAACCCAGCATTAGACAACATACAATGAACTTTCTCCATAAGTGTATTATTCATATGCTCTGACCCCCCATTTTGTTGAGGTGTTTTTCTAACAGTGAAGTATCAAACTATGTCATAGTCCTTGCATACCTTCAGGAATGGATCATTCTTGTATTCTCCTCCGTTGTCTATTCGGAGAACCTTGATCTTTCTCCCTGTCTAGTTTTTAACTAGAACTTTCCACTTAAGGAAAATTCCAAGCACTTCATCCTTATTCTTCATAGTAAACACCCAAACTCTCGTTGAAAAATCATCAACAAAGGTAAAAAAAAATAATGCCTACCTCTGATGGATGGAGTTTTGGCAGGTCCCACACATCTGAGTGCACATAATCCAAATAACCCTTGGTATTATGAATTGCAGTGCCAAACTTCACTCTTCACTGCTTTCCTAGAACACAATGCTCACAAAATTCAAGTTTCCAAGTCTTCGTACCTTTTAAAAATCCCTTCTTGGCAAGAATTTGCAAGGACTTTTCACCATCGTGTCCCAACCGCATATGCCACAGCTTCGTTGCCTCAACATCCTTCTTGGTGCTAGAAGTTATAATTGCTCCTATCCCAAACACTGTACTACCTTGGTAGTAGTACAAATTATTCTTCCTCACATATTTCAACATCACAAGTGCTCCTAAGGTTGCTTTAAGAACTCCATCTTGTATCGTCACAACTAGGCCCTTAGATTCAAGAGCCCCCACTGAGATGAGATTCTTTTTCAACTTTGGTACGTACCGCACATCCCTCAAAATTCTGGTGGATCCATCATGATTCCACAACTTAATCAAACCTATCCCGATTGTTTTACATATATTATCATTACCCATGTAGACAACCCCATCATTGAGTTCCTAAAACTCAAAAAACCATTCCCGAATGGTACACATCTGATAGGTACATATTGAATCAAATATCCACTCATCTCTATGAGATGATTTTAAAGGCATAACAACTAAGGAAACATCTGATTCTACATCACTTTTGCATTCTGCAAAATTTGCATCTTACGGCATATTTTCTTTCTTTCTCAAATTCGGGCAGTCTTTCTTCCAGTGCCATTTCCCATGATAGAAAGCACACACATCTTTGGCAACAGCTCAGCCCTTTGATTTTGACCTTCCTCTTCTCCCCTTAGTCTCGCTTTGCAGACGACCCCTTGGCACCAATGCTTCTTTGGATATTGATGATTTGGTTTCCATCTTATCCTCCTTTCTCAATTCATAACTATATAAAATAGAACAAACTTCATCTAATGACACATTCTCCTTCTTGTGAAGTCACGTAGTCTCCAAATGTTCAAATTCATCTAGAAGAGATGATAACAACATTCAAGTCAGATCCTTATCCTCAAATTTCACATCTAAATTCAATAAGTTTTCTATTAATTGATTAAACATAGTAATATGTTCATTCATAGTAGTACCTTATTGATAATCAAATTAGAACAACCTTTTGTTCATAAGGAGCTTGTTCTGACCACACTTTTTTGAAAACTTGCCCTCCAATGCCTTCCATAATTTGTGCGCAGAAGTTTTATTTTTGAAAGCATACTTCTGCTCTCTGGATAGGCACGATCGAATTATTCCACATACCAATCGATTTATGATGTTCCAATCTCTTTCTTCTACCTCATCTAGTTTCTTTTCCTCAACTGAAATATCAAGACCCTGCTGGAAAAGAAAGTCCAAAACCTCTCCTAGCCACATCCCGAAATGGCCAGTACCATCAAATATTTCCACTGCCAACTTCAGACTAGACAACGGGAATCTCAACCATGATGACGAGGAGCCAGATGCCCCAGACGTAGGATCCTTCATTTCTTGATCTTTATTTGCCATTATAGACTCAATAAAAAATAATCAATATTACAACAACTGAAACAACCCAAGAGGACCAAAGTAATTTTTTCTGATGTGGAAGATCAGACAAAGCTGCAACCACAGAGCATACTCAGACAAAACCTTAGCCTGGGACAAATCTTTGATTCAAAAGGACCAAAGGAATTATTTTATGATGTGAAAGATCAGAAAAAACTGCAACCACAGAGCATACTCACACAAAAACTTGGCTCTAATACCACTTATTGGGAAAATCAGATAATTTTTCCATTAAAATAGAAATAACCCAAAAAATACCCGACAAATAATATTGAATACTAAAATAAAAAGACACCTGAAAATTTGATAATGGAGTTCATCCAAATAGGCTTAATCTCCGAGCACCCAACATTTTCTATTAATTGTGGAAGAAGAGAATTTGGGATAATACAAATGGGAGGAGGAAGAGTTCTTTTATAGCTTTAAACCTCCTCCACAACTGGTAAAATGCTGATGTGGGACGAAAATGATCCACCAAACAACACTATCAAAATAGTTTAAGAGTCCACCGTCCACTACTAATGTTCCAAAAGATACCACACCATCACTATCGTCCTCTTTTCTCCTTCGAATCTCCAGCTCCAGTAAACAACATCCTCACCGCCCCCATTATTATTATTAATTATATATCTCAACATGTATTACAATTGATGTTTTTTATTCTTTTATTAAGAACTAGTGAATATGACCGCGCTTCGCGCGATCATTAAGTGAAGGAGATTAGGTTGGGTTACCTATGTGGGACAATCCGAATCTATATATATATATATATATATATATATATATATATATATACAATTATGTATTTATATTAATAAATAAAAAGAATGAGACACAATTATTTAAAAAATTATGGCCTTTTAGAATTATAAAAGAATTCTCACAGGAGAAATCAGCGTATCTTTTCATTCTTTGTAAGTAAAGGCGGAGCTACACTTAGGATGAACCCCCTTCGACGAAAAATTATATTATATATATGGTTAAAATTAATTTTTATGTATGTATAGTAGATATCAAACTCCCTTCAGTTAGTTCGTATGTTCACTTGTAAACCCCTTGATAAAAATCTTGGCTCTGTCACTGTTTGTAAGAACAAAAGAACATACAAAACTTCTCTTCTTCCTTATTCAATTCCTTGAAATGCGCATTAAGATTTTTTGAAGATTGCTTCTCCAAAATGTGTTGAAATAAATCTATAACAAAGTATGATTTTAGACGGTGGCTATTTCGGTGTAGTTCGTATTGTATATATATGATTACACCATTAGACTAGTGAAACGAATTCAATGATCCTGCAAACAGGAGCGATTTTAGGGGCCTGAGTGGAAGTTCTGGGGAACCAGTAACTTTTGTGTGAATCACTTATTTATATAGAGAAATCTAGTAAATATATAAAAAATTATAAATTGGGAGCTCATAAATAAAGTGTATTATTAGTTTAGTAGAGTAAAGGGACTTGTAAAAGTTTTATTTGCCTCTTGGTTATGGGTTCAAATCTCCTAATTACCATTTGATATTATTTGAATCTAACCATAAACTTTAAATATTGAATCAACCTAGCCTACAAATTAAGTATTTGATTAGATTCCTCATTGATATTAGTGCCTAGAATTTTATTTTTTCTAGTCTCTTTTGTTTTTCTTCGCGAGAACGTTCTGCAGGGAAAGTGTCCGCTGCTATCTATCACAAAAAACTCTTTATTATTTTAAATGTAAAACAATATTGTTACCTCAATCTAATATTGAATTGAAAAGGTGGGTTGACACAATGGAATCAATATTTTGTAGTTGATAAAGATTTTATGAATATTTGTGTCAAATGCCTACGATGATTGTTTTTTTGTGAATATATGGTGTTCAGTTCATTCTTGGACTTATTGCATGTTAATCACCGTGATTCATTTTAAAAAAAAAAAAAAGATAAAATCAATTGCTATACATGAATTTTTGGGGCAATGATTTGATAACCGTTAGTTATATCTCGTGATTTCTTAAACTTTTCGTTGTCTACTGCCTTATATAGCGTTGCAATCCATATGCGGCATATCAATTTTGCCATATAAATCATATGACCGCATATCAATTTTGCAGCCTGCATGGCTGCATATGTTCTTAATATTTTGTTTAGCCACTTTCATACATAAATTTTTGTAGTAAAATTTTACTGTCAATCTTTTGATTATATACATGTGTGTATATGTGTGGTATTAATACATAGGTATGCATGTGTATATGCAACATAATTCTAATTTAATGTCACAATTCAAAATTTGGGGTCATTATAACACTTATCGCTGCTCAGTCTTGATAAGTAAGCTCAAACACAAGATTTAAGAAAATTCAAAAACTGTAATAGAATAAAGCACGACGAGACTTCTAGAACGAAGTCAAGCCTAAAAAAGAAAGTTTGAATAAATACATAAATGAATTCAAAAACCTGGTATCATAAGTATAGCGCATCTACCAATACAAACTAAATTTGAAGTACATATTTATCTCTAAAATTGAAAATAAAGACATCTAGATAGATAAGAGAGGTTCAAGGTCACTCTGAAGGCATAGAGCAATCGTGTAATGCCTTGAGTATCTGAACCGGAATGCTACACGATGCTCATGCTCCCGAAGGACCACAAGCTAACCCATGACTGATATATGTACCTATACACTGCATAATATGACATGAAAATGTGGAGACAGACACTGAAAGGTCATAAGGTTCAATACTAAACAAAACTGAATAATAGTAACGTCAGAATAAAGTAGTGTCACAATACCAAAACAAAATTGAAATATTGAAATCTGAAACATAATAATACTATAGTCGCCTAAAAGCCTCTAAGAAAATCAATAAAACCAGCGAGCCATTGAGACATGCCCCAACTGACTCATAATCAGTTATGAAATGTAAATAATTTTGTGAAACCAACATCAGACATCACGTCCTCAGAACATGAGGACTCACCACAACAGAGGATGTAGAACAGCGTGCCCAAAAAATCACTGTCGAACCAGGAACTGAGCACCTGAACCTACATTCTGAGAAAGTGCAACCCACATCCGATGATGTGGGTCAGTACCATGGAAAGGAATCGAGTATATGGGGGTGTATGCAGTTGTATAAACATCATCATCATAAATATTTATAAGAAATATGTTGGATGTCTGAAAGACTCACATAGCCCAAAGAAAATTATCATAATCATGAGAGGATGAAATAAGTACAATAACACATGTGAGTCATCATCTAATTTGTCAATCACTTTCAGTTCATCAAGAATATCAATTCTCATAATGTAAATATCATTTAAATCTTTCGAAAGAATAACTTTCACAATTCCACTTTCAAATCACTTCACCATTCACCAAAGACACAAGGAAACACACACACACTGGGAGATCCTATAAACGACATAAACCATGTGAGCTACATGGAGTCCAACGTACAACCCACATTGGGGAGAGCTGTCCTATCCTTGCCATCAGAGTAGGACTATCGATATCAAATCCACATAAACTAGTGATCACTATATAAATCATCCTCAGGCTCACTCCTATGGGGGCACGTAGTTCTAGGGAAGTAAGGTCGCTTTATACCTCCCATTCAGTGCTAAAGATTTCTCTCGAACTTAGCTCAGATCATTTCAAACACAATCCACAACAAAACAATTTCAATCATATATAAATATACATCGGGAGCCATCATGCTTTCCATCTATCAAAATCAACCATGTTTTGGATTTCTTTCACACTCGAGTTCAAAACAACACCATTAGGACCAAAAGGTCAAATAATTCAAAATATCTCAAATATTCAACATCAACGTGCTTATAACACACACTTTCTCAAAAAAAATACAATTTCCAATGGGGATTCACGACCCAAATATCA
>NC_061113.1:24395789-24539652 GCF_002878395.1 Capsicum annuum | reverse complement strand
AATAGGCTTTAATATAGGGTTTGGATGGATTTTGGGTGAGGGGGAATGACCAAAACTCCCCTAAAAATCAAATAATTCTCGAATCTGTCCTTTGGTTGACTGTTTTGATAGTCTGAAGTAGATCAACCATAACGTTTTACTCCGATATTCAAATTGGATGAAACCAATTTCATTATAAAGAGAACTCTCATATATTTCCGTTGATATATAGTATATCACCTAGATCATGGTGTACGAGGAGCTATGATCGTTTGAAGTTGATCCAAAAATTTGCTTTTGCTAGGCTGAAGTTGATCGACCATAACTTTTTGCTCCGAAAGACAAATTGGATGAGACCAATTTCATTGGAAAGAGGACTCGCAAATATTTTCGTTGATATATAGTAGTTATATACAAGGAGTTATGATCATTTAAAATTGGAGCAAAAATACGCCAGGCCTCAGTACTTTTTCCTGCATGTTTTACTGTTCACTACTATTCACAGTTTGATCGGAATGTTCATAACTCGTCGCTCGGGTGTCCGTTTTGGATGATCCACATATCGTTGAAAAGATTATTCGATACTCTACGCAATGGTGGGTCATAATCTAAGACCTTCCTCATGGAAAATTTATAGTTCATTCTAGAAGGCAGAACCCAACACGTTTACGCATAAAATTTCAATGAAAAATTTCCCGGAGTATTTTATCATCCCCCACTTAAAACATTCATCCTCGAATGATGTCATACATGACAAGATTAGATAAGGAAAAGAGCACACAGATGAAACCATTCGTTAGACTCATCACAACATCGTTTCTCACTCCGAATGCAACATAGAATGCATAAATTCAAGAAACTACAGCTGAACACATAATAAATGACAGCTAAACTGCTGCAACTTTTATCAAAAGTGCATGATTTAGGAAAGAATGGTACCTTCGGATTGATCGGAGTTCGCAGAAAATAGGTGCGGGTACTTGGATCGCATATCCGCCTCAACTTCTCAAGTTACACCCTCAACAGATTGGTTTCGCCACAACACCTTGACCAAGGGAACTTCTTTATTCCTCAGTCTTCAGACTCTGAAATCAAGAATCTCAACAGGAATCTCATCAAAAGAAAGATTTTCTTGAATGTAAGCACTCACAGAGGAATCCACTACCACAGCATCGCTAATATGCTTTCTAAGCATGGAGACATGGAATATTGGATGAACAGAGGACAACTCGGAAGGCAACTCGACCTCATAAGCTACCTTACCAACACCGCTAAGAATTTTGTAAGGACCAACATAACGAGGACTAAGCTTTCCCTTCTTTCCGAATCTCTTCACCCCTCTCATGGGTGAAATTTTCAGATACACTAGGTCACCAACTTCAAACTCAAGGACTCTCCTTCTAACATCCGCATAAGACTTCTGACGACTCTGCGCAGTTTTCAACCTTTCCCTAATCAACTGAACTTTTTCCATAGCCTCAAATACTGAATCAGGACCACTCACAGCCGCTTCACCCACCTCCAACCAACCTATGGGTGATCTACACTTCCTCCCATATAAGGCTTCAAACGGAGCCATGCCAATACTAGAGTAGAAACTGTTATTGTAAGCAAACTCTATCAACGGTAAGTGATCATCCCAACTTTCCTAAAAGTCAAGTGTACAAGCTCTCAACATATCCTCTAACATCTGGATGGTCCGCTCAGCCTGACCATTGGTCTGTGGATAAAAAGCAGAACTCAAAAGCACTTGGGTACCAAGACCCTTCTGAAAAGCTTTCCAAAATTGCAAAGTGAACTGAGTACCCTTATCTGAAATGATAGACAAGGGAACTCCATACAGTCTAACTAGCTCTCGAATATACAATCTAGCGTAATCCTCAAAAGTATATGAAGTATGAACAGGTAAAAAATGAGCAGACTTTGTCAACCTATCAACCATAACCCAAATGGAATCATGATGGCGTTGGGAAGGAGGTAAACCAATCACGAAGTCCATATTTATCTCTTTCCACTTCCAGGTGAGAATACTAAACTCTTGCATCATACCACCAGGTCTTTGGTGTTCAACCTTAACCTGTTGGCATGTTGCATACTTAGCTACAAACACTGTAATATCTTTCTTCATGCCACTCCACCAATAGATTTCCTGCAAGTCTCGGTACATCTTGGTGGCACCAGGATGAATAGAATTTCGTGCCCCGTGCGCTTCAGCCATAATCCTCTATTTTAGATCATCAACATTCGGGACACACAATCTACCCTGCAATCTCAACACACCATCTCCCCTTTAGGAGAAAACCTCTACTTTTTGGTCCTTGACTGACTCCTTCAGTCTGACCAAACTAGCATCTAAGTATTGCTTTTCCTTCACTTTCGAAACCAAGGAGGATTTGGAACTACTCTGAACCCCTATACTACCTTCAACAGAGTCAAACAACTTAACCCCCAATCTAGCCAAACAATGTACATCACGAGCCAACTCTTTCTTACCTTCTACCACATACGAAACACTACCCATAGACACTCTACTTAGGGCATCCACCACAATATTGGCCTTGCCTGGATGGTACAGCACACTCATATCATAGTCCTTTAATAATTCTAACTATCGTCTCTGCCTAAGATTCAATTCTCTTTCGGTAAACACACACTGCAGACTCTTATGATCCGTGAAAACATCAACATGGACACCATACAAATAGAGTCTCTAGATTTTTAAAGCAAACACAATAGCAGCCAACTCAAGGTCATGGGTGAGGTAATTTTTCTCATGGGGTTTCAACTGTCTAGAAGCATAAGCTATCACCTTACCCTTCTGCATCAATACGCAACCCAACCAAACTCTCGAAGCATCATAGTACACCACAAAACCATCAACACCATCAGGCAAAGTCAAAATAGGGGCTGAAGTGAGTCGAGTCTTCAACTCCTGAAAACTCTTCTCATAAGATTCGGACCACAAGAACTTTACTTTCTTTTAGGTCAACCGAGTCATAGGAGACGCTATAGAGAAGAAACCCTCAACAAAATGGTGGTAATAGCCAGCTAAACCCAAGAAACTTTGGATATCAGTCGGAGAAATATGTCTAGGCCAATTTCTAACAGCTTCGGTCTTTTGGGGATCAACTTTAATACCCTCGGAAGAAATGATATGACCCAGAAAAGCAATTGACCTTAGCCAAAACTCACACTTACTGAACTTGGCAAACAACTTGTGATCTCTAAGGGTTTGCAAGACAGTTCAGAGATGATCAAAATATTTATCCTCACTACGGGAGTACACCAGTATATCATCAATGAACACTATGACAAACATATCCAGATATGGTCTGAACACTCAATTCATGAGGTCCATAAAAGCTGCTGGGGCATTAGTTAACTCGAACGACATACCAAGAAACTTAAGATGGCTATAACGAGTTTGGAAAGCGGTTTTTGGGATGTCACACTCCCTAACTTTGAGTTGATGATAGCTAGAACGAAGGTCTATCTTTGAGAAATAACTTGCACCTTACAGTTGGTCAAACAAATTATCTATTCTCAAAAGGGGGTACTTATTTTTTACGGTGACTTTATTCAGTTGGCGATAATCAATGCACATACGTAAAGAGCCATCTTTCTTTCTTACAAAAAACACAGGAGCACTCCAAGGATAAACACTGGGCCTTATGAAACCCTTATCTAGTAGATCTTTGAGTTGCTCTTTCAACTCCTTAAGTTCTGCAGGGGCCATACGATAGGAGGAATAGAAATGGGCTGAGTATCGGAAGAAGATCAATCCCGTACTCTATCTCTCTATCATGAGGTATCCCTGGGAGATCATCCAAAAAAAATCAGAAAACTCATTGACGATGTTAACAGATTGGAGAGTTGGAGTCTCAGACTTAGTATCTTTGACTCTAACTAAATCATAAATACACCCCTTGGAAATAAGCTTTCTAGCTTTGAGGTAAGAGATAAAATAACTCTTGGGTGACACAGAATTCCCAGACCACTAATACACGGATGCAGCCGAAAACTGAAACTCGACCACTCGGGTCCGGCAATCAATAGAGGCATAAGAAGAATACAGTCAGTCCATACCCAAAATTACATTAAAATCTACTATGTCTAACTCAATCATATCAACCAATAAGACTCTATGAAGAACGGTAACAGGACACTTTTTATACACTTTCTGGGCAATAATCGAATCACCCATTGGGGTAGAAACTAGGATAGTCTCAGGAATAATCTCAGGACTGATTTCAAAATTCACAGCAATCAAAGCTGTAACATATGAGAAACTGGATCCAGGATCCAAAAAATTATACATATCAATTGAAATATACAAAGCATACCAGTAACAATATCGGGAGAGTCTTCCTGTTTCTGGTGGGATGGTAAAGCATAGAATCTATTCTAGCGCTGCCCGCTAGCATTTCTAGAAGAGGCGCCCTGAGCTAGGGATGGGCAAGTCGCTGGAACTGGAGCACTAACAGTCTGAGTCTGGGTTTAAGGGCGATAGTCACGACACCCTTGTCCATCTTATGGACAATCTCTAACTCTGTGACCCATGTCACCACACCAGAAATAACCCCTGTTCCTACCCCAACACCCACCCAAATGAGCCCTACCATACTTAGTACACAGGGGATAATTTGGCTTACTGCCAGCACGGTATTGGGACCTATATACATATGACCTGCTACCTTACTCCTGCCTAAATCTAGGCACGGGAGCACTAGAAGATGACGGTGTTGGCATAGATGAACAATCCTGATACTGAGGGCGACTCCCTTTCTGTGATATAATCTGACCCTGTCCGTGCTGCTCGGACCTAGCTCTCTTATTTTCTCTCATTCTATCTCTCTCCTTAATCTTGTCTGCCTTAATCTGTTGGGCATGAGTCATTAGCCTAGAAAGATTCATCTCACTATTTAGCATAGCAGACCTACACTCCTTAACCACATAACTAGAAACTCTAGTCACAAACTTACTCATACTAGCCTGATTATCAGCCACTAAGTTAGGAGCATAATTGGCCAACTGATTGAACCTTAGATAGTACTCCCTAACAGTCATAAAGCCCTGTCGCAGGTTCATAAACTCTTCCACTTTCGCCTCCCTCATCTCCAAAGGGAAAAACATATCCAGGAATGTATCCTGGAACTCTTGCCAAGTTGTAGGGACAGCTCCCTCACCTCTACCTTTTCTCCAACCAACAACCCAGTCATAAGCAAGGTCTTGCAACCTATACACAGCCAACTCCACACTATGTTCCTCAGTTACATGCATCACCTGAGTAATCTTCCGCACCTCTTCTAAAAATAATTGTGGATCCTCATCAGACTTGGACCCATAGAAGTCCGGCGGATTCATCCGCATGAGGTCATGGATCCTAGCAGCAGCTGAATCACCTCCCTACTGCTGTGGAGTCGGTGCCGGGTTGGCCTGAACATTTGCAGTAATAGCTTGGGCCAGCGCCTGATAGGCTGCCCAAAATTCAGCATAAGACACGTTTTCATTCAATAGATCAGCGAGTTAAGGTTGCTGACCATCATCTTTTCTTCTAGATCGACATGGAGGCATATTTTTTAAAGAGGAAAGCACGAATCAATAACAGAGAGAGACACTTTAAGTACGATAGACTTCTGAAAGAAAGAATCACACTTTTTCCTAAAATGTCTTATAGCCTCTTGCTTATAGATGTGGTGCGCTACATACCGATGATCAATACTCTACTTAACGTGGCTTGTCAGGCTCCCTAGGACACCTTAAAACCTTAGGCTTTGATACCAAGTTTGTAACCCCCTGAAAAACGGGTCCCGGAGCATCACACAATGCTTGAGGCTACTAATAGCCCCAAGCTAACCCTTTGAGACATTTTTATTCAGTTCAATACAAATCAACGGGGTTTCCATAAATAAACCTCAAATATCAACAGAGTAATCATCATCTAAGAATAAAAGAATTTTAGAAAGATAACAAAATATGAATTATTAGTCAACTCCCAATAGCTATACTAGTCTGACAAGCCTCTAAGAAAATTAATAAAACCAGCGAGCCATAGAGACATGACCCAACCGACTCATACTCAGTTATCAAATGTAAACGATTCCATGAAACCAACATCAGACATTACGTCCTCAGAACATGAGGACTCACCATAATAGAGGATGTAGAATAGCGTGCCCAAAGAATCACTGTCGAACCTAGAACTGAGCACCTGAACCTACATTTTGAGAAAATGCAGCCCACATCCGAAAATGTGGGTCAGTACCATGGAAAGAAATCGAGTATATGAGGGTGTATGCAGTTGTTTAAACATCATCATTATAAATATTTATAAGAAATATGCAGGATGTCTGAAAGACTCACATAGCCCCAAGAAAATCATCATAATCATGAGAGGATGAAATAAGTACAATAACACATGTGAGTCATCATATAATTTGTCAATCACTTTCAGTTCATCAAGAATATCAATTCTCATAATGTAAATATTATTTAACTCTTTTAAAAGAATAACTTTCACAATTTCACTTTCAAATCACTTCACCATTCACCATAGACACAAGAAAACACACACACTGGGAGATCCTAAAACCGACATAAATCATGTGAGCTACATGGAGTCTAACGTACAACCCACGTTGGGGAGAGCCATCCTATCCTTGCCATCAGAGTAGGACTATCGATATCAAGTCCACACAAACTAGTGATCACTATATAAATCAGCCTCAGGATTACTACTACGGGAGCACATAGTTTTAGGGAAGTAAGGTGGCTTTATACCTCCCACTCGATGCTAAAAAAAATTTTCGGACTAAGTTCAGATTATTTCAAAGACAATCCATAACAAAACAATTTTAGTAATATATAAATATACATCGGGAGCCATCATGCTTCCCATCTATCAAAATCAACCACGTTGTAGATTTCGTTCACACTCGAGTTCAAAACAACACCATTAGGACCAAAAGGCCAAATCATTCAAAATATCTCAAATATTCAACATCAACGTGCTTATAACACAGACTTTCTAAAACAACGTAATTTCCAATGGGGATTCACGACCCAAATATCAAAATCATGATAAATATCGTTCAAGATTCATGTTTTATATCTCCACACATGTAAATTCATCTTTCAAAATCATAAACATCAAGATTTCATAATAATCATCATAAGATATGGGTTCATGCTTCAAATTCGTAAAAAAATCAAATAAGAATCTTGCCTTTGTAAAGAAAATTACTTTTGGGCCCAAGAACGAAAGAGAGTTCTTGTTGAAAAATCCCACATACCTTGAATGATGAACTTTAGATTGATACTCGTTTTTGAGATATTAATCGTGCCTTTGAATGATGGTTCTTGGAGTTCTTGAACTAGGAACTTGGAATCTTGAATAAATTTGCAGAATTAATGGTGAAATTTGGAGGTTCTTGAAGTTGGATGCAGGAGCTTAGGGTTTTCTGTTTTAGTGAATTTCATGAAATATAACATATAATGCTTCTAATAGGCTTTAATATAGGGTTTGGATGATTTTGGGTGAGGAGGAATGACTAAAACGTCCCTAAAAATCAAATAATTCTCGAATCTGTCCTTTGGTGGACTGTTTTGATAGTCTGAAGTAGATCAATCATAACATTTTACTCTGATATCCAAATTGCATGAAACAAATTTCATTAGAAAGAGGACTCTCCTATCTTTCCATTGATATATATTATCTCACCTAGATCATTGTGTACGAGTAGTTATGATCATTTGAAGTTGACCAAAAAATTCACATTTGATAGGCTGAAGTAGATCGATCATAACTTTTTTCTCCGATAGACAAATTAGATGAAACCAATTTCATTGGAAAGAGGACTCGCAGAGATTTCCGTTGATATATAGTAGATCACCCATATCATTACGTAAAAGGAGTTATGATCATTTAAAGTTGGAGAAAAAATACGCCAGGCCTCAGTACTTTTTCCTGCACGTTTTACTATTCACTGCTATTCACGGTTCGATCGAAATGCTCATAACACATCGCTCGGGTGTCCATTTTGGATGATCCATATATAGTTGGAAAGATTATTGGATACTCTAAGCAATGGTGGGTCATAATCTAAGACCTTCTGTACGAAAAAAGTTATAATTCATTCTAGAAGATAGAACCCAACACATTTATGCACAAAATTTCAACAAAAAATTTCCCGGGGTATTACAAAATCCATTAGTACAAAAGAATGTACTGAGTATATATCAAAGGTGGGCTAAATACATGTACATGCATGAATGATAATAACTAACTGGGTAATATGAACGTGAGAGTGCACACAGGAATACATAGTAACAGAGATTATGAGAACATGATAACTGAATCTATATATTGATGACATAAATTTACTGATATCTAATATAACTGATAATGAGTTCTAATAACTGATAACATAAGCGACTGTGTCTGACAGTCCTGAATCTGATGGAACTATCTAAGTTTCATACTGTAATTGAGTTGACTATATCTGACAGTCCTGATATATTTAAATCTGAAAAACTATCTAATTTCTTTTATGGAGACTGATATTGAAACTGTAGAAAATATTCATTTAACTGATATGCCCCAAATGCGCTACAATACCTGAGCTGGGGTCCAATCTGTACCCTGATTGGAAGGATGTCAATACCGCACCACTGGTAAGGATAACTATAGGTAACCTTCATCTGATAGTTTCCCAAAAGAGAATGGTGGGTCCCTCATCTAACAATGCTTATCCACCTCATCAACCCTCATTTGAAAGTGTTGATGTCTTAACCTATGATGGCTACATAGTTTTAGAACACAAGGATGACTGCTAAGAATCACACCCTCATCTGACAGTATGTGTTCCCATCCTTGGGTTCACTCAGTGCTAATGTCTACTCCTATCTGAAGAGATTGAACATGATTAACCGACTGTACATGGACTGAGTTACTGACTTCTATTGACTAACGGAATATTACTGCTATCTGATAGTTAACTGAGATCATGAGATTTCCTGAGTCACATGTCTGACTGAATTCTATGGAACATGGCTTGACTGAGAGTATTGTGAAAACATAACATGGCTCTAGGCACACAACTATACTTTTCGGGTACAAGTACCCCTAGGATTCGATTGAAGAAAACTGACGTAACACGACACCTTGATCATAGGACTAAAGTCCATAATTCATAATATCATAACTTTAGGACTTCATACAACACGTGGTTTCCAACATCTTATACATGAAAGGGAATTCATATGACATGTAATCACTTGTATAACTTCAACGTCATGAGCATTCCATATCACAATAATCAACACACAATCATAGCATAGAATTCATGTTGAATAAAAAGGGATAGAGCATAGACGTATCATTTAAACACTATTGAGTCATGAAAACATGGTTTTTATCATTCTAGACATTTCATTGAACACCTTACATGAATAACTTTTGGCATAGGTGTACTCAGCAATTTAGCAATCTCAAACCACCCAAATTCATGGATTTTCAACTAACATGCTCACATACTTCATGAAAATACATTAAAATAACATAATCAAAATCCATTATTTAAAACATGATTCTTGAGCTCCATGGGTGAAGGAATCCATGAATAAACACTATGCATACCTTAGTTTGTGATTTAGTGAAGATTAACGAAGAGATTCTTGAAATTTCATGGTGAATTCCCATTGAATTAGACCTCCTATGAAAACCCTAGGGCTTGTTCTTGAGAGTTTTTTAGAGTAATTGAGTATAAGTTGTTGAATTATGGCCAAATCTCGTGTTATAAGGTTTATATAGGATGGGAAAATTTACCCTTTTAACCCTAGGACACGTATTTAATTTCCAAGAAAGTTTTTCGATTTCCATACTTGGCGCGACACTCCATTATTGCGCCAAGTCTCTGAAGAGTGACAAATGGAAAATTACACGTTGGTGCAACGTGGAGCTATCGCGTTGCCACCTTGTCTGTGACCAGAAAGTTTGGCGCGGTGCGCCACAATCACGGAGAAACACTGAAAGTTGACAATTGCCATTTGAGCTATCTCCACGATGCACTTAAGGCTCGGGTGCTACACTATCTCACTAAAAAGGCTCTAACTCTTTGCCCGGGAGTCGTATTTCAGAAAACTTGGTATCGATAGAAAGCTTATTGAATTTTCTACATGAAAAAAGTAAAAATATTGAAAATTACTCATGTAATAATCATCATTAACTTTAGAGGCTAATGCTAGGCATTCTTGGGCCAAAATGATCTAGGAAGAAAAATTCGAGGTATTACAAATCGATACCTCGTGTATCACCAATCAATAACATGATCTAAACCTCTGTGGATAGTGCCCGTACTGGGATCTACACCAAAAGGGTACAGTAGAAATGAGTATGATCCACTTGTACTCAATAGTTATCATAGGCTAGCTGAGCAAACTAGAAAATCAGATAAATAAAAGAATAAACTATGAGCCATCACATACAAACAAAAACTTCTCAATTGATAGCTCACACCATATCTATTAAAAATTTTATTAAAAGTATGAATTTTAAAAAATCAAGTATACAAATAGATAGATGGATTGAACACACTTCAATTAAACAAAAAAATGACAACACCAAAAATGTAAATGTATATGAAATGCAATGATAATGATGATATGAATGGTTGAGGGTTATTGAATTATGAACTTATTCAGCCTCAGTGCTACCAAAATAGGATCCACGAGAGCTCACAACCAGTATACTATCTTAAGTATCAATCTCAATCGCTATCACAATCTCACCTTCCTGGCTAATGTTCACAGATCAAGGAAATGCCTCATTTTCTTTAAATAATTGAGTTTCCTCAATGGTACCAATTTCTCATGAATGTATGTATGAAATGAGGATTTAATGCTCATAATCAATCAGTATTAATATTTCCAATCCATTCAATACATGTATAAGTGAGCTTGAAAATTAACTCAATATGCCAACAATCCATGATATCTGTCTAAATAGGCACCATTGGAATAAATATGCTTGTAAGAAATCATTAATATCATATCAACTCATAACTTAGGTATTTCTATCATGATAAAGGCAATCAATACTCATTAAGTCCAATAATTATCTATTCAAGTCCCTGCACGGGCATCAAATCAAGTGTAAAGGCATAAAAATGCACAGATGAGGCCAATGCTGTCAAATAGAGTCCCATCCTATGCAACACGTAATATATCAAGTCTCAATCTGTAATAATGATAACATAATTCCCCACTCAGTCACACCACCAGATAACAGCAGATAAGCCACTTTTACCTATTTATTAACTATCCAATTCAGTCTAAAAAATTTAAGTCATAAACTACCTGAAAGCGACAAACACCTAGTCTAAAACCCTCAACACAGCACATTTATTTATTTTCTCAATCTAAAAACATCAAAAATACCATCTACACATCAAATAAAATCAACAATACCCATCTTGACCAAATTTAAGACAAGATCAAATTGGGCCCCAAAATGGGTTTTAAAAATAAAAGAGTAAATAGAATTTCTTTTTTATTGTATAGAAATACATTCCCCATGATTAAATGAGTCAATAATAAAAAATTCAAGTGAAAACGAGCTTAAAACAAGGTTCAGATCAAAGAAAAAATAGTTTTAAGCTTCATCGACAATAATTCCAAAATTTTATCTTAAAAATCGGGATTAAAGAGTTTTTTCAAAGCCAGAATCAACAAAAAATAATAGGAAGATAAGTTTGGAGCTTACCCTAGCTCAGATGGTGAAGAAATCCTCAATAATCGATCAAATCTGAAGCTGAAAGGTTTAAAAGAAAAGGGAAAATTATGAAAATGGATTTTTAAATTGGTCAGTGAATAGTACCTCATGAACAAAATCAACTCTTTGAGTTTGCAAGGGTCAAATCTGACTGTCCAATTAAATTTTACCTTCGCATTAGCTGTCAGGGCTTCACATTGATGAAGGTGTAAGACCCGAACCCTCGCATTCATGATCGCCCTGTCGCATTCACAATGACAGAACTTTGAGCTGACCCAACTTTATTACTTTGTGATCGTGTCCATATCGTTGTTTTTGTGATGAAAAAATTATTCTCTCTGTTTGTGGATAGAGGCCCCTGTTCGCAAAGAAGATATGTCTGGTAGTAGATATAAGCAATTTTGTTGATTTTTGCCAATTTCTAAATTCTCTTATCAAACCATCAGGATTCATTTGGATCATGAAGAAAATAAATCAGATATGATGCTAAGCTATTTCTGATGTTTCAAGCCCAATAGAAACAATAGATTTTCAAAAAAGGATCCCCTGGCCTTATTTTTATATTTTTCCAAATCGAGAATCATAATAAGATCTAAAAGACACGAAATAGAACCAGCCCCATCACTAATTCAAATTTAATAATTTTGATCTGTTGGTGTAGTCCATTTTGTCATACGATACTCAGATCTCAAAATATTGGTCAAACTTAACTATTGTTTCATGAAGCCTCAAAATGATCTCAAACTCATTAAAAACCTTCTCAAAAGCCTTGAAAATCATATCAATCATCTCTGCACCCAAAAATCAACACATAAAAATTATGAAGACGGTCAAAATTATCAAAACACATAAAAAATTATCTAAATTCAGGCCATTAAATTTAGTTCTTTGAATTGTTGTTATTACTTAATGGTACTCTAGTTGTTATAGAATTTATGCATGTTTAGTTTTGAATTTATGTGATTTAAGTAAGTGATTTTGTGATTGATTGTATTAGATTTATGTCATTTCTTCCATATTCACCTTTGTCTATTTCTTTGAAGCAGAATCATTTTCTTATCCTTGTTAATTATTCTTAGACTTCTTTGAGACCTTTTATTTTCCCTTTTTTTGAAAAATTCATCATTCTTCCATTTTTCATCACGTTCACATTTTGGATGTGTACTAGTCACATACGCATTTGTAATGGCATTGTCAAAGAGATTGGTACCTGTAAACTTGAAATGTGTGTTGACCGAACTTTATATCTACATGATGTATTATTTACCCAATCAAAAAGTCAAAATATAGTATCTGTGAGAATATTAATTAAGTTAGGATTTAAGTTATTCTTTCATGAACATGGTATAAATTTGTATTTGGACAAGATAAAATATGACACTAGTTATTTTTATGGTTGATTTTTTGTATTGGATATTGTTTAAAGTACCAATAATAATAATATTAGTTTTTTCTTGTTTATGTCAGCTTCAAATTATGAGAATAATGTTAATATACGACATGCTAGGCTTGACCATATTGGTCAACAAAGAATGAATTGATTAGGTCTACTTGGTACAATAAATAAAGTAGACTTGTATACTTGTGAATCTTACCTAGCTAAAGACACTACAATAAACCATTTGAAAAAGGTACAAGAGCTAATACGCAATTGTAATTAATTCATTTTGGTATTTATTGTCCAATGAATATAAGAAAAGACATGGTGTTATTTACTTTATCACTTTTATTGATGATTTTACTCGATTTAGTTATTTATATTTAATTTCTCATAAATTAAATATTTGAGTTGTGTTATTAATTTTATAACCTCAGTTGAGAGTCAATTGGATAGAAAAATTTAAGCTCCATGAACTGATTGAAGAATGGAGCGTTTTTCTGATGAGTTCAACTGATTGTGTGATGAAAAGGCAATTCAAATACAAATAACTACTCGTTACACGCCAGAATAAAATGGTATTGTAGAATGTTGAAACAACTTTATTAGAAATGGTTAGGTCAATAATATTGCCCATGCCCTATTAGTGTGATTTGTTGCTCATTGTTGTATTTATACTTAATTGTGCCCCTTCAAAACTAGTTATAATTACACTGTATGAATTATGGACTAAATGAAAGTCCGATTTGAGAATTTTAAAGACTTAGAATTGTGTTGATTTATTCATAACCCTTCTTCACAATATGAAAAATTAGGTTAAATGGGAAAGAAGTGTATCTTTATAAGATACTCTGAACAGTTTAAGGGTTATGTGTTCATAGGTGAGCAAGATAGTGGCACTGTAACTGAAGTTGAGTCATGTGATATTATATTCATAGAGAATGAATTTTCTAAGAAGGGAGAGATAGACCAGGACTAATCTCAATATGAAACTATGGACCAGACAGGTTCCACTATCGACGTTCAAATGGAATTGAATGGGAGTTATGTTGATGATAATGGCTAAATTTTTATTTTCAAAAATTTAAGTGATATTGTTGGTCCAAGTGGGAGTAACTTATAAATTGATAAATAATTTTTCAATCTCTCAACCTCAATGAACAAGTTATCCACAAATTCCCCATCATCAATTTGAGATCAAAGGGAAAACATGTATCGTTACTGGATGATGAAGAGGCAAGAAATATAAATGAGGCTCCTACATGCCTGGTAAAGAAAAATGATTAAAAGCAATAGGAGAGGAGAATAAGTCAATGAAATATAACCAAGTGTGCAAATTAGTTGATCTACCTATAGGTCAAAAAGCTACTAAGAATAAGTGGATTCTCAAAAAGATGATAGTATCAAAAGATTTAAAGTTCACCTAGTAGCTAACAGGCACACACAACATGAAGAAATTCATAATAAAATTTTTCACCTATTGTAAGATTTACTTTAACAAGATTAATTTTATCTATAGTGGCAATATTCGATCTTGAATTGCATCAAATGAATGTGAAAACTTTATTTCTCAATAGAGAACAATCAAAAGAAATCTATATGAAACAACCTATAGGTTTTGTGAAAAAAGACGAAGAAAAAATGTATGACGACCTTGAAGGTTGATTTATGGCCTTAAAAGATTTTATAAATGATGGTACTTACATTTTCATAATGCATTAATATCATATGATTTCACTATAGTTCATGAAATATCATTTGATATATATCAAAAGATCCAAAGATAAGGTTGTGATCTTATCAGTGCATATAGACGACATACCAATAGATACAAGTGACATTGAGTATGTAAAAGAAGTAAAAGAATGGTTAACATAATTCATTAAAAGTGAAAAATGGGATGTCTATTGGTAGTGTTTCTCATATTGAGGGAGACAATAAAAAGTTAGTCAGTGAGGTTCATTGATCTTGGGCATATTTATATGTCCAAACACCGCTATTTACCCATATTTGAACTTATTTTAAGAATAAAAAATATGCTAAAAATATCAAATTGCTTGAATAATTGTATTTTTATGGTTAACCGATGTGATTAGAGAAACAGGATTGATTTTCCATAGATTTGGGAGAAAATGGAATGCATACCATAATGAGGCAAAAGGACCATGCGAATTGAAGACATAAACAGATAGAGATACACTAGAGAAAAAAGAAAAAAAAAAGATGAGAATTTACGAGATGAAGGAAAGAGACTGGAGAAAAATACTGGTGACACGATGTGATCTCAACACATCGCGTCAACTAGTAAGATATTGTGCCTTAGCCGGATGTGGAAGAACAACTTCCAGTGCATCGACGCGATGTCAACGTGTCGCGTTGATGCATGATTTTTCTGAGTTAGATGAAATTCCATGTGCAACTTTCAGTCCATCGATGCAATCCTAATGTGTCACATCGATGCCTCAATTTTTGATACTTAGTTGAATATTGAGGTGCAACTTTCAGAGACACGATACGATGTCAACGCGTCACGTCGTATGGTAAAAAATGGACTTAACCTGATTTTAAAGAAGGAATTCTAGTGGAACAATGCGATAAGGGCGTGATGCGTTGGTTTGTCAACGCAATTTAGGATGCGTCGCATCAAGAGTATAGATCTGAAGATTACAATAGTATAGATCTGAAGATTACATTAGCACAATTACAAGGGCTTTTTTTGGCAAGCATAGAAGCGGTGAAAACACAGAAAATTCTCTCTTTTTGGGTTCTTAATATTCTTTTTGAACTTCATTATTTGAAGAATCACTTTGGGGTATGATTAATTTCTTATTTTGGATGTTGAATTCAAACACGAGTGGCTAAACACCCTATTTCTGGGGTTGAGGCTAAGAACATGATTACTTTATTATATTCTTATTCATAGTTTCTATTGGATTATCATCTTGGTTGTTCTTAATTTCTTGAGCTTACTATTTTTTATGAATGGCCACTATTAGAATAAATCTATATTTCTATGTGCATCCAGGAGGAGAATCATAGAATAGAACGAAGAAATTAGGGAGAAAGGTTCTTATCCTTTTATAAAATAAGGGATTTGAATTAGTATCTAGGATAGGGACATACCTAGAAGCCCTTCTTGGTTCAATTACAAGAAGATAACTTTATGAATCTAGAAGCATTGTTGTATCTCTATGGGAGTTCTATCTACAATATTCAATCGTTAGAAGATTTTAGGTCGGGAGACCAAGATCGTGGCATAAACCTTGCGAATAAACGACTCGATAACCAATTAGCCTATGATAAGAATAGAGAATTGTATGATTGTTCAAAATGTCTCAACCCTGGAATCCCCGTTACTATTGATCACAACCGTTGCTTGCTTTTCCCTAGTCACAACTAGTTATTTCTTGTCTAATAATTTACACTTTTTATTAACAAATTTACAACCATCTTGATACTTTATAACTCTTAACACCTCATTGTCATAAACTAAAAGTTGATTAAAATTCTAGTTTATTAGTCCTCATAGGAACGATATCTAACTGTCTAAGTCTTTATACTACTTTTACGATTACTTACACTTGCGTGTGCATAGATACACACTATTCATCATCTTGCTAGATTACATGTGAAGTTGGTTGATTCAATAGAAGGTAGTGTATGGGTTCAGAATAGTTCAAATTTTTCATTGGTTGCTGAAGTAAAGGAAAAACAAGATAGGGACCCTAGTTTTGTTAAGTTGAAGGAGGCAGTTAGAGATAAAAAAGTAGAGGTTTTCTCCTAAAGGAGATATGGTATGCTTTGGTGTCAGGGCAGGTTATGTGTTTTGTATGTTGATGGTTTGAGATAGTGAGTACTTATGGAATCACATGGTGCAAGCTACTCTATCCACCCATAGCCACTAAGATGAACCATGATTTACGAGAAATTTATTGGTGGAATGGTATGAAGAAGGACATTGCAGAGTTTTTGCCTAAGTGTTCAAATTGTCGGTAGGTTAAAATTGAGCACCAAAGGCCTAGTAGTACATTGCAGGAGTTTTGCATCCCTACAAGGAAGTGGAAAGGGGTAAACGTATATTTTGTGACAGGGTTACCTCATTCTTGTCATCATCATGATTCGATATGGATCGTTATGGATAGGATCACTAAATCAGCTTATTTCTTACCTGTTCATACTTCATTCTCAGCTAAGGATTTTGTAAGGCTTTATCTTAGAAAGTTAGTGAGGTTGCATGGGATTCCTTTGTTTATCATTTTAGATAGGGGTATTCCATTTACCTCTCAATTTTGGAATGCTTTTCAAAAGGGTCTAGTACCCAAGTTTATCTCAGTACTACTTTTTATCTTCAGACATATGGTTAGAAAGAATGAACCATTCAAACGTTAGAGGACATATTGAAGGTGTGTGTTATTGACTTTAAAGGTAGTTGGGATGACCACTTACCTTGGTTTGAGTTTGCCTATTTTAATAGTTATCACTCCAGTATTCAGATGGCTCTATTTGAGGCTCTATATGGAAGGAGATGTAGATCTCCCATTGGTTAGTTTAAAGCAGGCAAGGTTGCTTTGATGGGACCAAAGTCCATGTTTGAAGCGATGGAAAAGGTTCAGCTGATTTTGGAAAGGTTGAAAGCAGCCCAAAGTCATCAGAAATATTATGCAGACATAAGGAGAAGGGATCTTGAGTTTGAGATTAATGATATGGTCTATTTAAATACTTTTCCCATAAAGAGAGTAAAGAGATTTAGCAAGAAGGTGAAACTCAGTCCCCGCTATGTTGAGCCTTACAGAATATCAAACCATTTTGGAAAGGTAGCTTATGATCTTGAATCGCTTGCATATTTGGAGTCAATACACCCGGTGTTCTATGTTTCTTTGTTAAAGAAATATATCAGTGATTCAATTGTTGTTTTTCCTTTAGAAAGCATAGATGTTCAGGATAGCATTTTCTATGAAGAAGTCCCAATTGAGATCCTTGATTGTCAGACTCATAGGCTAATGAACAAAGGAGTTCCCTTGGTTAAAGTTCTTTGGCCGAATTTGTAATACCCCGCAAAGTCCTCTTCCAGTCTGAGCCTTAAGAACAATTTTAGTAAAGCGAAAATCCGAGTCTAAAAGTTTCAGTAGTATCTTCCCAAGTATGGAATACTTTGATTCTTGTGGAATTGAATAAGATTTACATCGGTACCAAATTTTCCCAAATCGGAAACTCAGGTGAAGAGTTAGATCCATTTTAGTGAGATAGTGTGCCACCTGGCACCTTAGCGCATCACGGAGCCAGCCAAAATGGCAATTGTCAAATTCTAGTGAACCTCTATGATTTCACCGCGTCGTGGTATATTTCTAGTTCGCAACCAAGGGGGCAATGCGATTTCCACCACGTTGCGCTGTTATGCAATTTCCTAATTGTCCAAATTCCAGTGAACTAGCGTGATTATGGTACGTCGCACCAGCATGTAAAATCGATATTTTTCAGTTTAATTCCAAGGACAACAAGGGGCTTTTTCCAACCCCTATATATACCCCTTTAAATGAGAATTGGCCTCATTTTCTCTCTTTCCACTCCAAAAGCTAGGGTTTTCAAAATCAAAACCCTATTTCTCCTTCAACCAAAAATCAAGAAATATTAACAAGATCAAGAGAAATTAAGAAATCTTCTAAGATCCTTCAAGAAAAAGTTACCCCAAGGTATGTAGATGTTGATTCTTGGGTCTATTTCATCCAAGAAGCTCAAGCACCCTTTTTAAAAACTTAAAAATTTTATGTTTGTGAGATTCCATGATTTGAATGAGTTGAAATTGATGATACATGTGTCGTTGAGTTCTGATTAATGTTTGTTTACAAGATTTATGGGCTTTGACCCTGGTATGTGGAATTTATATGATGATTGTGATGAGCCCTGTTGAAGTTGTTTTCTATGTGATGTGTTTATGATATTAGGTGTAGAAATAGCTGAATAAGCAGAGCATATCCCCTATAGGTTTGATGAAAATCTTAGGTGAAGTATAAGGGCCATTACAGTACGTTGAATAGGAAACCTCAAATTGTGAGCTAGTCCATGCATGCCTAGTGTTTGATAAAATAACTTAGCAAATGAATTATGCCATAATGGTATCGAATCCCCAAGTTGGTCGAAGACCGGACATGTCTAGTGGTTGTTGAAAGACCTTAGTGAGTACGTTGAGAAAAGATAGTGGTAAATTTCCCAAGTATGTGCTCTTTGATATATGCTAAGCTTTTAATACATGCCAAGTAGTTAGTAAGTAAGTTATGACATGATAGTATTAAGTTTCCCCAAATCAAGTGATATCTAAATATATGTCAAGACTGATATAGGTATGAAGTACTTGATGTAAGACCTTTTTAAATGGGGTATAATCTAATAGCATGTTTCCCCTACGCTAGTATAAGTTGATGATTCCTAAATGCTCAAAGAGACCCCTTAATGGTTGTGATGATGAATAAACATTTGTGATCCCTAAATGTTTGAAGTGATGTCGCAATGATTATGAGGATTAATGTATGTATGATTCCTAATTGCGTAAAGAGATGCCTTAGTGATTGTGATAGTGAATGAATGATTGTGATGATGATAGTGAATGAATAATTATGATGATGATGATGATGAATGAATGATTGTGATGATGATGATGAACAAATGGTTGTAATGATAGAGGAATGATTATTCCTTATTTTATGTTATCGAGTCCTAGGGGTATTTATACCCAACAATAGAGCTATTGTCTAGAGCCGTGTCAGTTTCTCGATAATTCAAGTCGATCCATGATTCTTAGATCTCAGTGAACTATAGAACTCTGTATCCTCAAACAATTGTAGAACTTAAGAAAGCTCAGTAATCTCAGTTATCTCTATAATCTCTGTATCGCTAGTAATTTAGCCTCAGTCCTGTAATCAGCTCAGATCTAATAGTATTCAAGTGATTTTAGTTCTAACCTCAGATGCGATTCTAGTAATCTATTCAAGCTCTGTATCGTTAGTTAGATACCATGAGTTGACACCATTTTCGACAGAAACGAAACTAAGTGATCTCAGCAAAACTAAGTCAGATCTTTTGAGAAACATGATCAGCATTAGATTCAGCTCAGTTGTGTTTAGTTAAGAATTCAGTCAGAGGTTTTTAATTAGGAGTAGAAACTAGCACCAAGCGAGGGAAGGGATGGTGGCTCCTCCCGCCAATGAGAGAGTGGTTGGAGTCGTTAGTAGCAATCCCTAACCTCTAAAACTGTATAGCCAATGCAGGATGCAGAAGTCTCCATCAGTAAAGGCTATCACCTACAGAGAGAGAGCATTTGACTATTATATTGCCTTAGGTCAACTTTCTACTGAGGGTCATCTATCAAAGAGGATTGACAAGAGAGAGGTTTTTACCCATGGCACGGTATTAATACCCTATCAGCTGGGGTTAAAGGTTGGACCCCACCTGTGATAGGTTGGGGCATGTCAATTAAGTAACTACTTCCAATAGTTTCATTTTAAAATTTAGTCTCAGTTCAGAATCAATCTTTAGAAATCATGACTGTCAGATATAGTCATTTATCTTTATGAGAAACTCAGATAGTTCCATTGATTCATAGACCATCCCGTCAGATAGACTTGGTCTTACATACAGTTATTTTATATCATATTCAAAGATATGCCGTAAGACAGGATTAACCACAGTATCAGACTTCTATTAAGTATCCTTGTTTCTCAGAATAATCATATTTCTTATCATTGATAAAGCTTCCAAAATCATCTATTAGAAAAGTTGGTCTCTAAACCTTTTTAGTCGAAAGCAGTAAGCACAGAATTTTGTCCTTGATGTAAGTATATCCATATTCTTAGTTATCAATATCAGATGAATCAGTGATTCGGTATCTCAGTGTTAGTAGTGAGTTCAGTCAGCAGTAAAGTGGCATCCGAGTTTCAGTATCTAGAGTTTCGATGATTGTGTTCATGGTCTGCGCATTCATGTATGTGTTCTCGTGCGGTATTTTTAGTGATTATTTAGTTTAGATATTGAGCATGCATGAACCTTTCCATTTAGCCTTACCTTGTCTACATACTCAGTACATTCCTATACCGACGTATTTGCTCTATGGTGTTTTATTTGACACAATCAGTTTAGAGGAACAGGATCCAGAGTATCCTCAGCAGATCAATCCCAGTCAGCAGCAGTCTTCTTCTTTCGAGGATGAATCTAAGTTTATTATTATTGCACCAGATTCTATTTATTTTTCAGTTGATAAAGTTAGCTGGGAACATGTCCCATCAACTCCACAGTTCATACAGTTTATAGGCTTTTCATACGGATGTATTAGTATGTATTTTTAAGTTTGAGTATGTATAGATGTGTTGAACCTTATGGCTAGTTTCCGTATTTATTTCAAATATTATGTAGAGTACAGGTATAGATATCAGTAAAGGATTAGTTTGTGGTCCTACGTGGTCATATGCACCATGTGACATCTCGAGATGGGATCTCGGTGCGTTACAGAATTAGTCCATTGAGGGAGCTACTTGGGAAGCATAAATGGACCAAGTACCCTCCTTTTTTCCTTGCAAACTCAGATTTAGCTTGAGGTAATTATTTTTTCTTAGATTGACTCCTTTTCATTCTCAGTTTTAGCTATGTAACCATTCTCATGTCATTGCATGCATTCACAAAATTACTCCAATCAAACTCTATTATGTGATTATGTCCCAAGCCATGCATATTCAGAATATGACCTTATTTTCTTTAGCATCGTTAGTCTAATCAGTCTCATTCGAGGATAAATATTCTCAAGGGGGATACATTATAATACCCCTTAGTATTCTAAGCTTGATTCAGCTCTTAGTAGCATGCTTAAGGGGTCCAAGGCTTGAAAATTTCACTAAGTGTTGAGGATTTAGTCATTTTCAAGACCCCTAAGCTTTTTGGATTTTTAATTTGGCTTTCCTGGCCCTAAAATATTGGTTTTAGGGTTGGATCCTGTTTAAGGAGGTTAAAAGTACATGTCGGGAGAGTTTTGGGACTTTCAAATGAGGTTTGGGACGTATTTGGATGGCTTAAATAGGAAAGCCTCATAATAACCTTGCAGCGAGGGTAGATCTACAAGGGAGAAGGTTCATGGTGCGGTGGCTACTTGAACTTAGCAAGGGTCGCGGCGCACCAAAGGTATCTTTCTTAGGGTCTTAATCTAAGTGGAAAGGGACATTTGAGTCATTTTCCCTAAATCCAAGTCATCCTTAACACAACTTGGGACTTCTAAAAGGGCATTATTTGCCCCTTTCACTCTAAATTTATCTCAAGAAACCCTCATATTTCCCCAAGAACAAACTCAAGCTATTTCCCTATTCTAGCTTCCAATCCAAGAAAATTTTCAAGAATTCAGTTATTAAGGTATGTGTGGTGTTCATCCATGGGTTTTTTTCACCCATGGATCCCCAAAAAAAACTCTTCTTTGGTTAAAATATGAGTTTATCCTTCATTATGAAGTTGCATGTGTTCACAATGAGTTTAATTCATGTTTTCCCTAGTATTTTGACTCAATTTATGTCCTGCTATGATTCCATGGAAAGTTAGGTTATGTTATGTTTTAAGTTTTCATTTCCCATGTTGTATTAGAATTGAATTTCATGTCATAATATCGTATTATGAATTTAGCCATGAAATCATGTTGTTTTCTCATGTTTTAAGACATCCTCATGTTCAAAGCCATGTTTTTCACTTAATTGGTAGGGTGTTTATGTTTTGGGTCTTTGAACCATGATCCTATACTAAAGTTTTAACCTTTAATATTGTATTTTATGATTATTCAATGTTGGTGGGTTATGAACACCCGATACCTATGTGTTTTACATAATTTTTTATTTTTGAGTAGTAAGTCGGTTAAGCCATGAATCTTATCCTTGTACCCAGATATTTATGATCATGATGAGATCAATCAGAAACAATGTTCAGTTAAACTTAGTTCAGTTCAGTACCAGTGTCAGTTCAATCGGGTGTAGGATTTAGAACCGAGTGAACCCAAGGATTGGGGCTCACCAACCAGTAGAGGGTGTGACTATTAGTAGCAGTCCCTCAGTTCCAGAACTACATAGCCAGCATAGATTTGAGATGTCTTCCTGACAGTTGAAGGTTGACATATATCTCGTGAGAGCACCTGCCAGTAGAGGGTGACTCCCTAGACCTTTGGGACATCACTTGTGGATCCATATCGTCAGCCATATGTTAGTACCCATGGTACGTTATTGACACCCTTCCTACTGGGTTTATAGGTTGTGTTGACACCTACTTTTTGCCCTCCACAATCCAATTTATTTTTGAGTTTCTTCAATTTTAAAATAAAATCACAACAATTATTTTGTTCAAATAAATGTTGGTTTAAATTACTTATTCAATTCACTTATATCATTTGATTGACATTATACATTTGGTTATTTAAATGAACGTGTTCATTAAAATAAAATTTTTATTGATTAAACTTGAAAGTTAATCTAAAGGGATAAAATCTTGATTTTAAATATATTTTACTCTCAAAATATTTTATTTGAAGCAATATTTGTTGGATTCTTATCAAATTAAGAAACTCAAGGTTAATTTGTCACTTGATTTGTGCCAGATTGCGATTCAATTTAGCAAACAAATTACATATGACCTTAATTGAAATCAAATTGGCCCAATAGTAATGCAATTGACCAATATATATTCAATCTGGTTATAATTTAAATAAGTCGTTTAAATCGTAATTCAATCTTGATCCCAAAATTCACCGTTTCTTAATTGAGATAATTTTAATCTGATTAAATTTAATTAGAGTTATTTTTAATCTAATTAAATTTAATTTTGATTATTAGAATATAATTAAGTTTAATTAGGGTTATTTAATAACCCAATTAGATTTATTAGGGTTATTAAATAACCCAATATTTAACCCAATTAATAAACCAAGCCGGCCCAACAATAAAGCAATTTCAGCCCCAAAATTTTCCTGACCCGGCCCAATATCTTTACTTCCTTGTAACAGCAACATCAACCATGGCAAATCTAGCCATAATATCAAAAAGCAACATCAACAAACAAAATCTCCTCTCAACACAAATCCAACGCCCCTATACCGACTTCCACCGTCAACTAGAACCAAACCCAACCCGTCAACCATAGACAACCCGATACCGGTGACTCCAAGCACAGCGCCGGCGGCCCGAGTTCGGTAAACTCAATAGTTCAACAATTTTCACGAGTAGCTCTATGCCCAACAACCTGACCCTGCAAAACTCAATTTTGATTTCCCTCTCTCCACATCAATCCCAATCTCCTTTTCTTTACTTATAATTGTTGAACTGTCTGGGTTCTAGAAGAACCCAAAATTGGTAACGTGTCGTTAAAAACAATTGGTCCTACCTCACAATTTTAATTTTGTACCATGCAAGTACAGAGGTGGACGTTTTTGATTGAATTAAAAAGAGTTTTGGATTTTTGGGGATCTTGATCTTAATTCAAAATTCAAAATCTCCACCGAAGAATTCCAAATTGGTTCCTGATTTTCCTTTATCCCACAATGATGGGAGCACAAAAATCAACCCCTTCCTTCTCCTATAAGAGGGTAACATTAGAGCAATTTGAAGTAAATTTCGAAAGATGGAAAAAGTCATTCTGAGCAAAAAAACTAGTATTTTTTGGTTTAAGCATAAAATCTTCTTCTTTTCGAGGAAGGTTGGGGTGGCTCAAAGCTTTCCGAGTCAATAACATCAAGCTCCCAGTGGTAATAACTGTGCTGATATCTCGTCGTCCTGTTTTGCCGCCCAGGAAGAGGTAAACGCACGCTCTTCCCTTTTAATTTTGTTGTTTCCTGCTTCATCCCACTTTTTTTCGTAGAAGTAGTTTATCTGTTCAAAATGAATGAGGGTGGGTTATCTGCTGTAGGGCCCAAAAAGCCGTAGGATTCTCTTCTCTTTAGATAATACAATATTTGGTCTCGTTCGTTATATTTGGATAACCTTTGCCGTGATTGACTATATGCAATCTTTGCTAATTTCACCTTAGATTTGAAATTTGTCGCTTATTCTTGCTATTACTGATGAATTTGTTATGCGACTCTACTGCTTGAGATGAATAGTTGGTTCTGTGACAAAGATTCATGCTTTGATTTTGTTTCGGGCTATTGGTATTTCATTAAGCTATTTTTATAGTCAAATCTCTTGCTTGGAGTCAATTGAATAGTTTTGGTTTGATGGTTGTCAAGGTAGCTATCTTTTTGGAGTAAAGCTGAGTGCTTTGAGCAAGTTTAATAGTTCCGGGTTACTAGAGTTTTGTTAAGGATGTTTACACAATATTTGAAGCAGCTAAGAGACAAAAGTCTCATTTACTATTTCATTTTGTTAGATTAGTGTTGTTTTTATTATTTATTGCTTGTTTTATTTGTTTATTCATTCATTTGGGCCTTGAATCCAAAGTTGTATTTAATACAGGTGAAGTGAAAACTCGAGCTAAAGAGCTCGAAAATATAGAAATAGGACAGGTGAGAGGAAAATGGGTTGAAAACCCAACTAGATTAGGACAGGTTTAACAGTTTGGACTTTAAAGCCTAAATCATTAATTCTCCTCCATTTCCCTTTCTTTTAATTATTTGTTTTGCATGCCTTTTACGAACATAGTCAAATCCCCTAATGAGTTCACTAGAAACTAATCTTTGCAAACTTTCAAAATATTTCTAAAATCAATCACTTCTCAACAAATCAAATTTCAGAAGCTAATCAAAGACATTTCAAACAGTCCGGATAACTACAAGTTAGCGGACGTTTTAGATGCCTAACACCTTCCTAAACCGTTAATAGGAACCACTTACTCAGAATCTCTAACTTAAAATGATTTTCCTGTTTCGAATCATTTTGAGTAACTCTCTAAAGGTTTCTTAATTTCTTTTCAAAAGTAAGTGGCGAATCTCTTTCAAAAAGTCAAAATTTCTCCGCAAAAATAGAAATGGCAACTCTGCTGGGGATCTAACTAGGTTCTAATGAAATGTTTTATTTCGTCTTTGATTAACTTTTTATGTGTTTATGTGTTTCGATTATGTAAAGTTTAATCATCGCATCTCATAGCATTTCTCGTATCTTATAAACTGTTTTGGGGTATCGTAGATGTCCCGGCCCTTGTTGTTCAACTCCAAAATGGGTTGGAAATACGAACAGCTTATCAGCATGTGAGTCGTCTGACGCTTTTTGTATTTTCAAACTCAAGGTGTCCGCTTGAGAACCAGTTTCCAAGCCCACTCGAGACACCGAGGATAGAACGAAACCAAAACCCTATTTTAGGCATGTGCCTAGGACGACCCAATATCCGAGCGGGGTATTGGACCCATTAGAAAACCTGACCTATGTCTATTTGACCCCGATTCATGAAAACCTGCCCTATGTCTATTTCACCCTGAGTCAATCACCGACGAACCATGCTTATGTGTTGAAGAAATATATGCTTGTCTAAATTCAATCCATTATCATTTGGGGCCAGGGAAAGGCTTATTTTGTCTTCTTTTATGTAGATATGGCTCAATTGCATTCTCATGAAAAGTTCAAGATGGTCACCAAACCCGACGATTACCTGAAACTGTGGTGGGATTACATGGGTACAGAAGAGAGAAAGATTGTGAGAACACACATTGGCCATCTTCCTTCTTTGATCGAGATGGACGCTTAGCCCGAAATGATCTATGTACTAAAAACTTTTTGGGATGATCAGAACATGGTATTTCACTTCGGGGATGTTGAATTGACCCCCACCATTGAAGAGGTATTGATTTGCTACGAGAGTACGAAAATGTGTTTTAAGAAAAAGAAGACACCGAATAAAAATATTTTAGTCCCGGATGTGTGGGATCGTAAAAAGATCAAGGAAGCATTTTTAACTTATGACGACACCTGGATAGGAGAACGGGATGGAGCAAATATCACTTTTCGTGAGTTGTACCATCGGTTCGGAAGATTCAACTCTTTTCACAAATTTGGGCATAAAATGGAGTCTGAAGCAAAATGGAAGGAAACGAGAGCTTTTGCATTCGCGGCAGGCCTACTTGGAACCATGGTGTTCCCGCAAGGGGAAAATGGCACAATTCATCCGAGGGTTGTCACTGTGAACCATGCACTCTGGTTTGGAATGGAATACAATTCTAAAAGAGTATTCCACAACTTAGCCCCCATGATTGTCGCTGACATATATCGCGCTTTGGGAATATGTCAAGTTGAGAATCGTTTCTTCCAAGGCTGCAACCTTATATTATAATGGTGGATGATGATGCATTTGGTGAAAAATCCTAGAACGGCAATACCTGATCACAAAACAAGGAGAAATCTGCTAGAATCACACGACATGTGGTTATTTTTATACAAGTTCAAAAGGGAAGCATCCCACAAACTTTGGTTTAAGACTCTTGGAGCATTAAGATATGGCGATGTCCAATGGTCCCTTAACTATCTTTGTTCAGGGAAATACATCATTCGATGGGGCGAATGGCCTTTTTTAGTGCTCCCGGGCCTCAGGGGAACCCGCCCCTACAATTCTAGCAGAGTTCTTAGGCAATTCGAGATCAAGCAGAAGACGCCTCAAATCGATTCTATGCTCAGATTCTTCACCGAATATGATGAAAGTAAGCCCTCGCACAAAGACTACATGATAAATGGATGGAGAAGGAAAAAGTAGGTAAAAGTCTCTTTCCATATAGGGTATGAACCTGAAGTCAGCAACACTTACAAGGAGTTATTGAAAAAGAGCCTCGTCGGAGCATTGAATCCGAGACCAAATGTGCCCACTCGGGTTGTGGATGTAGAATCCGAGCATCAAATTCGGCTTTACAGGCTTCAAGATGAGTTCCAGAAAAGTGAAATTGCACACCGGCAGATGCACATGGAAGACGCTTTGACCATACGTACATTGAGGGAAGAGTTGAAAAGAGCTACGCAAGAAGCTGATGATGCCAGGCAATGCCTAATCGATTTGGGCGATGGCATGGCCTCCCAACTCGACAGCATAGGAGAAATGGCTTATGACTGCAAAGCACAATTATGAAAGAGTCACCATATCATCAATAGGTATCAAATAGCACATGAGGTAAACAGGGCAAAGAAGGCGAAGCAGACGAAGAAGCCTCCAGTAGCTAGCTTTTCTATTCTCTCTGCGTGGGAATTTATCTTCTTTCATGTTATTTCCCTTTTTCCCTAAAAATTGTATCCATGTTTCGTTATCTTTTGTAGGCATTTATGCCCTTTTTGTGTCTATGTGGGTTGGGGGTTAATGGATTGACTTTGAGGAAGCATATATTTTCTTCAAAAAATCATTAGGCCTGAACTCTTGGCCCAAATCCCCAACATCATCTGGAACTGCCATGTTTTCTAAGAAGAAAAAGGAAGAGGTAGGTGGGGTTTCTGCCAATTCTGTTATAAAATTGAAATAGCGGTTCAACTCTAGAAATATTTTATCTTCCCCGCCATCACCTAACCTTTCGCACGCATTCTACATCCACCCCCAATGCCAGATACCAGTCCCAAACATCCCACCATTATACCAAGCTCCACAGCCAAATATATTTCCCAATACCCAGTTCCACCTCCAAATTATCAGTCTCATTTCCAAACTACTCTCCCAAATAACCGAACAAATTTCCCAACACCTCCAGATTACCACCAAGTACCCCTCCTACATACCTAAGCTCGTATAACCCTCAGCGTCCAAACCAAGAAAAGAAACCTCCCCAAAACTTTACCCCACTAGCTGAAAGTCGCACCCAATTGTTTGAAAGATTGAAGAATGCTGGTCATTTGCAACCAGTACAGCCAAAGCCTGTCAATCCTAGCTCCCGATTTTATCACCCAGATCAAAATTGTGCCTATCAATAAGGGGTAACAGGGCATAGTACCGAGGACTGTCTTATCTTGAAACACAGAATCCAAGATCTGATTGATCAAAAGGTCATCATGCTCCAGGCACCTACGCCAAATGTTAGCAGTAATCCACTGCCCAACCATGGGGGATCTACAGTTGACATGATTGAAATAGAAGGCAAATAGTCATCTGGCAAGACCATTACCCAGGTGAACTCCAAAAAGTGCAAAAGGGCGGAAGAGGTAGGAAAGATAGAGAAAGTTGTGGCTGCCTTAAGTATCAGCGAGAAAACCCCATTTATAGTGCTAACTGGACCGACTCAAGTATATGCTCCCCCTCCAAAGAAGGAATTTATTGTGCAAACCGCCGCTGTCTAGGGGATGACGCGATTAGGACGATGTTACATCCCTGAGGAATTTACCAACAAGAAAGATTCACAAAAAAGGCCAATCACTGAAGGAGAGGCTAAAGAATTTTGGAAGCGTATGCAACCAAAGGATTACTCAATTGTCAAACACTTGGAGAAAATGATAGCCCAAATCTCTATCTTGGCACTAATATTGAGCTTGCAACACCACCGACAGGCTCTGTCGAAGGTCTTAGAGGAAGCGTATATTTCCGTAGGAATGAGTGTTGAGAACCTGGCTACAATGATAGGGAACATTGTGGGGAAACATCATATATCATTCAGTGACAACGAGTTGCCATTTGAAGGAGCAATGCACAACAAAGCCACATATGTCATCGTCATTTGTCGAAATTATGTAATTAATCAGGTATAATAGATGATGGATCTGGTGTGAATAGTTGTCCTCACTCCACGTTGGTCCAAATGGGCTATGATTTGGGGAAGATTCGTTAAAGTCACGTAAATATGAGAGCATTTGATGGAGGGCAGAGAGATACCATAAAAGAGATTGATTTGCATACCCAAATGGGGCCTGCTGAGTTTAAGACTAAGTTTCATGTTATGGATATCCATCCTAGCTGCAACCTGCTTTTGGGAAGACCATGGATACATGGGGAAAAGTCAATTTCATCACCCCTTCATCAATTATTGAAGTTCATTTGGAAAGATCATGAAGTAGTCATCCAAGGAGAAGGAAGTCGAGCGGACTATCCCAATGGTTATGTACCGGTGATTGAAGATGTTCCAAAAGGTAGCAGTTAATATACGGTGTAAATTGTAAACGTTGCGGAAAGAGATTAGACACCCAAAATATCAATTCCTTCTATCTACAAAATGATTGCAACTGTGATGTTAAGAAATGGGTTCGAACCTGGTCAAGGCTTGGGCAAGAATTAACAAGGAATTATCAAGCCTATTGTGATCCCACAGGGAAGCTCTAAGCACGGGTTAGGGTATCATCCTACCAGAAAATATAGGGTTGAAGATGGGCCAGAAAAGAGTCTATTTAGGCCCTTACCACTCCTGTTCCAGTCATTTCCCGTACGACAGATGTCAGATAATGATGGTTTTGGGGATGGGATAGGAGATTTGTTTGAAAGATGCAATGTTGTACCAGAAGATCTCCCAGAGTCCAGCGAGGTGAAGCAGATTGCGCCAGGGGAGGCCTTTCAAAATTGGACCTCCACTCCACTTATAACCCATCGCCTGTTGTGGTAGATGAAAGGGCAATTACTAATAGTTTAGAAATCGGTGATGATCCGAAGAAGGCCCCGCGATCCATATTTTATATCTCAAAACTTTATTTTTGTATCTTACTGCTTTCAAAAGGCGATGGCTTGTATTTGTGCAAGTCATAAACCATGGTTTTGTAATTATTTCCAAATTTCAATGAACATGCCTTCATTTATTTAGAAAACTATATTAGTTCTAAAACGTTTCTAGTCATATGTTTTGTTATTATTTTCTTATTATCTACCTTAGTTTGTTTGTCTATTACAGTAACAGTAGCTTAAAACCTGCCAATGTTGTGTCATGTCAAAGCCTGAATGAACAAAATAAAGGGAACGATGATGATTGGAAGGGTGATGATGAGGAACGGTTAGTTGAAGATATGGAGGAATTTGAGAATCGAGAAAAACCAAACCTAAAAGAAACTGAAATAGTCAACTTGGGAGATCATGATGAAATCAAAGAGACCAGTATCAGTGTCCACCTGGCGGTGCCACAAAGGGAAGATCTCATCTACCTATTGCGGGAATACATCGACGTGTTTGCTTGGTTCTATGATGATATGCCCGAGTTGAGCACTAGTATTGTGTCACATAAATTACCGATAAATTCTGAGTTCTATCCAGTCAAGTAGAAAATGAGGAAATTCAAGCCCAATTTAAGCCTAAATATCAAGGAAGAAGTGACAAAATAAATTCAGTCTAAGGTTGTCGAGGTCATGAAATAACCGACATGGTTGGCCAACATCGTCCCTGGGCCAAAGAAGGACAGCAAGATTCGAATTTGTGTTGACTATAGACACTTGAACAGAGCCAGTCCTAAAGATAATTTTCCGTTGCCCAACATCCACATTCTCATCGATAACTGTGCAAAACATGAAATGCAGTCATTCGTTGATTGTTTCGCCGGCTATCATAAGATACTGATGGATGAGGAAGATGTTGAAAAAATGGATTTTATTACGCCCTAGGGTGTTTATCATTCCAGGGTAATGCCGTTTGGTCTCAAGAATGTAGGTGCGACATATATGAGGGCCATGATGACGATTTTCCATGATATGATCCATAAGGAGATTGAGGAGTACGTGGATGATGTAATTACCAAATCAAGCGAGAGTTCGGATCATCTAACTTATCTAAAGAAATTCTTCAACAGATTAAGAAGGTACAGTTTAAAGTTAAATCCTGCTAAGTGTGCTTTTGGTGTGCCACCAGGGAAGTTGTTGGGGTTCATAGTCAGCAGAAGAGGGATCGAGCGAAATCCATCCAAAATCAAGACAATTCAAGACTTGCCACCGCCGAGGACCAAGAAAGAAGTTATGAGTTTCCTGGGTTGTCTAAATTATATTAGCAGATTCATTGCTTAATCAACAGTCATATGCTAGCCAATTCTCAAGATGTTGAAGAAAAATGCACTGAATGAATGGACAGAAGAATGCCAGAGAGCTTTTGATCGTATCAAGGAATACTTATCTGCACCACCGATTTTGGTCCCACCAAGAGAAGGAATTCTATTATTGTTTTACCTATCAGTCTTAGAAAATTCTTTTGGATGCATCCTCGAGCAACATGATGAGACCGGCAGGAAAGAGAAAGCCATTTACTACTTGAGTAAAAAGGTCACACCATATGAAGTCTGTTACACTCTTATAGAAAGGACATGTTGTGCTTTGACTTGGACGGCACTAAAGTTGAGGTATTATCTGTCGTCCTACACAACTTACCTCAACTCAAAAATGGATCCATTGAAGTATATATTCAGAAGGTCATGCCTACTAGAAAGCTAGCCAAGTGGCAAATGTTGCTGAGTGAGATTGACATTATGTATGTAACCCAAAAAGCAATCAAGGGGCAAGACTTAGCAGTTCATTTGGCTGAAAACCCAGTTGATGAGGAATACAAGCCACTTGGTCCTACTTTCCAGATGAGGAAGTTTTGTTCGAAGGAGAAGATATCACGGAAGTCTACCCCAGATGGAGGCTATTTTTTTATGGGGCGGTCAACTTCAAAGGTTCAGGAATTGGAGCAGTTTTGGTGTCAGAAATGGTCCAGCATTATCCAGTAACTGCTAAGTTACGTTTTCCATGCACCAACAACATGGCTGAATAAAAAGCTTGCATCCTGGGGCTCAAATTGGCACTTGATATGCTAGTTCGAGAATTGCTAGCCATCAGAGATTCAGATTTGCTGATTCACCAGGTACAAGGAGAATGGGCGGTAAAAAACTCCAAGATTACTCCTTATGTAGAGCTGGTGCAGGAATTATGTGAAAGATACAAAGATGTTGATTTCAGACATATCCCACGAACACAAAACGAGTTTGCTGATGCTTTGGCCACGATATCTTCCATGATTCAGCACCCAGATCAGAGTTACATCGATCCTTTGGAAATAAACCTGAAGGAGCAACCCGCGCATTGCATACACGTGGAAGAGGAGCCTGATAGAAGGCCTTGGTACTATGACATTAAGAGGTATTCGGAATCTGGAATATATCCTGAAGAGGCTAGTAACAACCAAAAAAAGACAATCCAGTGTTTGGCAAAGAATTACTTTCCAAGTGGAGAAATTCTTTTTAGGAGAACTCCTTATTTGGGATTCCTAAGATGCATCGATACGGCGGAAGCCAATAAGTTGATAAATGAGGTACACGCTGGAGTTTGTGGGGCCCACATGAATGGGTTTGTCCTTGCCAGAAAGACCCTGATAACCGGTTACTTCTGGATGACTCTGGAAAATGATTGTAGTAAGTTTGTGCAGAGATGTCCAAAATGTCAAATACATGGAGATCTTATTCGAATGCCTCCACAGGAGCTTCACGCAATGAATTTTCCTTGTCCTTTCGTAGCTTGGGGCATGGATGTCATCGAATAAATAGACCCACTAGCATTGAATAGGCATAGATTTATTTTGGTTGCCAGTGATTATTTCACTAAGTGGATCGAAGCTGCATCGTACAGACCTATCACTAAGAAAGTGGTTGCAGATTTTGTCAGGAATAACTTGATTTGCCGATTCGGAGTGCCGGAATCAATTATTACTGATAATGGGCGAAACCTAAACAGTCACTTAATGAAAGAAATTTATGATCACTTCAAGATTATGCATCGCAACGTGACAGCGTACCATCCCCAAATGAATGGAACCGTAGAAGCTGCTAACAAGAATATCAAGAAGTTCTTGAGAAAGATGGTCGAAAATGATAGATCATGTCACGGGATGTTACCTTATGCCTTGCTAGGGTATCGAACAATAGTTCGAACCTCCACAGGAGCAACTCCCTATTTACTAGTTTACAGGAATAAAGTTGTGATACCCGCTGAGGTCGAAATACCTTCCCTAAGTATTATTCAGGAAGTTGGACTGAGTAACAAAGAATGGATCCGTGCTCACTATGAACAATTCATGTTAATTGATGAAAAGAGAATAGCCGTTGTATTCCATGGTCAGCTGTATCAACACAGGATGGTTCGTGCCTTTAACAAGATGGTAAGAACACGAGCATTTGAAGTGGGGCAACTGGTTCTCAAACGAATATTCCGTCACCAAGAGGAGTACAAGGGCAAGTTCTCTCCAAATTGGAAAGGTCCATACATAGTTTGCAAGGTGCTATCTGGAGGAGCTCTAATTTTGTCTGATACGGATGGCACAGAGTGGACCAAAGCAATCAATTCTGATGCGGTAAAGAGATATTATGTTGGAATGACTTTCTAGTTTTTGTGTTTGCTTAGTTTGTTTGTAATCACCTTTGTAATAGTGTTGTTTGCTAGTGTGTAACTGCCTAGAATTCTTTCCCTTTATGTATGAACTACGTTTGACCTGAATTCTCAAGAAAGGGATACGTAGGTGGCCTATGTCAGCTTCGGTCAACCCCTTAGGATAATTTATCGTTTCTCTTTATGTATGAACTACGTGATGACCTGAATTCCCAACAAAAAGGATACGTAGGCGGCCTATGTCATCTTCGGTCAACCCATTAGATTTTTCTATACATATCCCTAGCTTAGGCTTGAACTACGTTTGACCTGATTCCTACTTCAACGGTATACTTAGGCGCCCCGATGGCTCGGTCATATAACCCTAGCAAATAGAAACTGGGGCAGAATTTTTGAGAAGGAATCTCAAAAATTCATAAGAGAAGATCGACATCCAACAAAGAGAATGAAGATCAGCAAAGACTTCAGATCCACTCAGATTGATATTATCTCAAACAAGTTTAAACTGGGGTAGAAATTTTGAGGAAGACCTCAAAATTTCCACCAAATGCCAAAACATATTTCAAATTCCCCAGCACCAAAGGTTAAAGCTTTGGAAACCACCAACTGTAACAAAGTCTGGGTAGACTCAATTATTGGCTATGATAGAACTACTTGAAGAAACCCTCCAACAATAATCATGAGTTTTGGAAACCATCCATCGGATATAGTCAGAACCGCGAGGAAGATGTTCATTGAGTTAGTACATGACATGACTGGCAGAAATTTTCTAAAACTTCATAGAAGTTTTCAAAATTATTTTCAAAAATTTAAGACTATTTTCAAATATCTAACGACTCACTTACTTAGTACTTGCCTAGACATCATTTGGGATAGAGTGTCAGGGTGGAAGTCTCAATATGGTGGAATGCCCAAGAGATGGAAAGGAGCAAATCAAGGATCGAAGAAGGTCAACATGGAGTAATTTCTTTCAACGAATCATTTTAAAGTGGATGCATGGGTCAATACGCAAACTGAGAGTCTCTTTTAAAAATCCCTGAGCAAATTGGGAGCCACAACAGATCATTAATGCTCAAGAACGTTATTTTAGGGCAGCCCTAAAAATAGGTTTAATGCCCATTTATTGAGGACCTTTTGATTTGTCCATCTCATTTCTTAAGATCGTAGGCAACAAACAAAAGCACTTTGTCTTCTTTACACGTATCGTATTTAGAAGTTTCCTAAAAATAGTCACTAGCAAAAGCAACTTTGTGTCTACTAATCGTCTACCTTGAATACAGGTACATGTAGAAAGCAGGACACTGACAAATGAAACCAGGTAAAATTATTTTATCACTGCCACAATGGCCATTGCATATCATTGCTGCAAAGGCCATCACATATCATTGCCGCAAAGGCCATTACATTTCTGTTGATGCGCTAGACACAATGCTGGCGTCGAGGATATCATCAGCATCCAATATATCTGTCGACATGCTAGCCACAACGCTGGCGTAGAGGATATCATCAGCATCTAATATATCTGTTGACACGCTAGACACAACGCTGGCGTAGAGGATATCATCAGCATCCAATATATCTGTCAACATGCTATACACAACGTTGGCATAGAGGATATCATCAGCATCCAATATATTTGTCGACACATAAGACATAACGCTGGCGTTGAGGATATCATCAGTATCCAATATATCTGTCGACAAGCTAGACACAACACTGGCGTAGAGGATATCATCAGCATCCAATATATCTGTCAACACGCTAGACACAATGCTGGCGTAGAGGATATCATCAGTATCCAATATATCTGTTGACACGCAAGACACAACGCTGGCGTCGAGGATATCATCAGCATCCAATATATCTGTCGACATGCTAGACACAACGCTGGCGCAGAGGATATCATCAGTATCAAATATATCTATCGACAGACTAGACACAATGCTGGCATCGAGGATATCATCAGCATCTAATAAATCTATCGACATGCAAGACACAATGCTGGCATAGAGTATATCATCAGCATCCAATATATCTGTCGACACGGTAGACACAACGCTGGCGTAGAGGATATCATCGACATCCAATATATCTATCGACATACTATACATAACGTTGGCATAGAGGATATCATCAGCATCCAATATATTTGTTGACATGCTAGACATAAGTTGGCATCGAGGATATCATCAGCATCCAATATATCTGTTGACACGCTAGACACAATGCGGGTGTAGAGGTTATCATCAGCATCCAATATATCTGTCGACATGCTAGACACAATACTGGCGTAGAGAATATCATCAGCAACCAATATATCTGTTGACACGCAAGACACAACGCTAGCGTCGAGGATATCATCAGCATCTAATATATTTGTCGACATGCTAGATACAACGCTGGCATAGAGGATATCATCAGCATCCAATATATCTATCGACACGCTAGACACAATGCTGGCATCGAGGATATCATCAGCATCTAATATATCTGTCGACACACTAGACACAACGCTGGCATAGAGAATATCATCAGCATCTAATATATCTGTTGACATGCTAGACACAACACTGGCGTAGAGAATATCATCAGTATCCAATATATCTGTCGACACGCTATACACAATGCTGGCATCGAGGATATTATCAGCATTCAATATATCTGTTGACACATAAGACATAATACTGGCATCAAAGATATCATCATCTTTTCATGAATCGGCATCTAAATACATTAAGAGCACACGATTTAGAGGGACGCCATTAAGTCGCGATCTAAGGATGAATGATATATAAGATTTCCTAGTAATTGACAATTTGAAGGTCATCTATAAGTCATATTATTTGAAATAGGATAGTGTGCAAGATCACCTATGTGTTGATAGCCTGTAAGTCATCCGTAAGCCACAATAAAATCCTAACCGGATAGTGTGCAAGATCGCCCAAAAGTTGATTGTTCAAAGGTTAACCATAAGTCGCTACTAAATCCTTACTAGAGGATATGCAAGATTGTCAAATTGATACATCCAAGGGTTCTCTATAAGCCGCTTCATATCCAAGATCGATTATGTGCAGGATTACCCAAAGATGATAAATTTGAGGGATTATCTATAAGTCATATTGTATCCAAGGTCGGATGATGTGTAGGAACACCTAAAAGCTAGCGATTGGAGGTATATCTGTAAGTCATCTCTTATCCCAAGTCGGATGATGTGAAGGATTACCTAAATGCTAGAAATTCAAAGGATATTTGTAAGTCGCCTCATCTCCAACATCAAAATAATGTGCAAGATCATCTGAAGATTGACAATTTAGGGAAAATTTATATATCGATCATCGGCTACAATCGGAGAGGTTATCATTCCATATACAACAAGTGATATAGGTAACCAAAAGGGCCACCCCACTTTGAAAATATATTTACCCGACAGATGAGCTAATTATACAACAACCAAGAAGGTTGTTGTGTCTGTTATTGCGAGTTATTTCCCATTAAATAGGTACAATAAAGGATGATTTTGCTTTTCAGGCCACAACTCACGTGGAGATATGGTAAAAGATTACTTACCTCTTTCGTGAACTATGTTTAACACTAACACTTTTTTCCTAAAGCATTGTCGAGAGAATCTGAGAGGATGAAAATCTCAAATCAAAACCACAGCTGCGGATGACTCCAAAAAGGATGCAGCACAACGTGGAATTCTTTCTCAGCAGTAAAATGGGACATAGTCTGGAGAGGGATGTCAAACTCTCTAGACGCGAGCTAAATAATGATAACCATCACTATCCAACCACGTCTCTATTAGAAGGCATGTGGGTATTTTGGATATTCTGTTCTCACCTTCACCTCTGGGATGTTTGTTAATTCATACTGAGAGGAACTTTCTTTTTCTTTCAAATTCGGGTGGCAACACACTTAGAGTTTTGGAAATTATGTCCGGGTAAGTTCTTACCTATGGATGTGAAGAGCTCCACGTTCATGGTTAAGAGGTTACAAGCCTCTTTTCCACAACTTGATTAACTTGTCACTCATCCCAAGCTAAAGATCATCTAAAATAAAAGACTATCTTTTCTACCGATTGAATCGAACTACAAACAGTCTGATTCCCTGAGTCTTGGGGATATGTAAGCTGGGCCCTATGCAGAAAACTCAACCGCATTCCAATCTCCCCCTAAATCCCTTTATTCCCCAGCTTCTCGGTTCAACCAAAACACTCTAAAACCGTGATAGTTGGTGAATTTTCTTAAAAATTGTGCTTAAAATCAAGCTTTATGAACTAAAAGTGGCCTGAATTCTCACGAAACCTAAGATATGTAGGAAACCTGATATCGAGGTTCAGCCATAACTCCATGAGGCTCGTACAAAAACCAACCTCTCTTAGATACAAATTTGTGGTCGGCCAAAATTAGGAAAGTCAACCTCCCTTTGCACAGGATTACTTGCATCCATCCTACCCAAAGGGAGGGGGCAGTTGTTGACACCTAATTTTTGTCCTCCACAATCCAATTTAATTTCGAGTTTCTTCAATTTTAAAATAAAATCACTAAAACTATTTTGTTCAAATAAACATTGGTTTAAATTACTTATTCAATTCACTTTTATCATTTGATTGAGGATTATTCATTCGGTTATTTAAATGAACGTGTTCATTAAAATTAGATTTTTATTGATTAAACTTGAAAGTTAATCCGAAGGGATAAAATCTTGATTTTAAATATATTTTACTCTCAAAATATTTTATTTGGAGAAATATTTGTTGGATTCTTATCAAATTAAGAAACTCAAGGTTAATTTGTTACTTGATTTGTGCCAGATTGAGATTCAATTTAGAAAACGAATTAAATATGACCTTAATTGAAATCAAATTGGCCCAATTGTAATGCAATTGACCAATAGATATTCAATTTGGTTATAATTTAAATAAGTCGTTTAAATCTTAATTCAATTTTGATCCCAAAAGTCACCGTTTCATAATTGAGATTATTTTAATCCGACTAAATTTAATTAGAGTTATTTTTAATCTAATTAAATTTAATTTTGATTATTATAATATAATTAAGTTTAATTAGGGTTATTTAATAACCCAATTAGATTTATTAGGGTTATTAAATAACACAATTAATAAACCAAGCCGGCCCAACAACAAAGCAACTTCAGCCCAAAATTTTCCTAACCCGGCCCAATATTGTTTCTTCCTTGTAATAGCAACATCAACCATGGAAAATCTAGCCACAACATCAAAAAGAAATATCAATAAACAACAACTCCTCTCAACCCTAATCCAACGCCCCTATACCGACTTCCACCGTCAACTAGAACCAAACCCAACTCATCGACCATAGACAACCAGATACCGACGACTCCAAGCCCAGCGCCGGCGACCCGAGTTCGGTGAACTCAACAGTTCAACAATTTTCTCAAGTAGCTTTATGCCCGACAACCCGACTCAGCCAAACTCGATTTTGATTTCCCTCTCTCCACATTAATCTCAATCTTTTTTTCTTTGCTTATAATTGTTGAGCTGTCTGGGTTCTAGAAGAACCCAAAATTGGCGACGTGTCCTTAAAAACGATTGTTCCCACCTCACAATTTTAATTTTGTATCATGCAAGTATAGAGGTGGACGTTTTTTATTGGATTGAAAAGAATTTTGCATTTTTTGGGATCTTGATCTTAATTCAAAATTCAAAATATCCACCGAATAATTCCAAATTGGTCCCTGATTTTCTTTTATCCCACATCAGTGGAAGCACAAAAAGCAACCCCTTCCTTCTCCTATAAAAGAGTAATGGTAGAGCAATTTGAAGCAAGTCTCGGAAGGTGGAAAAAGCTATTCTGAGAAAAAAAACTAGTATATTTTTGTTTAAGCATAAAATATTCTTCTTTTTGAGGAAGGTTGGGGTGGCTCGGAGCTTACCGAGTCGATAACATCAAGCTTCCAGCGGTGATAACTGTACTGATAGCTCTTCGTCCCATTTTGCCACCCCTAAAGAGGTAAACGCACGCTCGTCCCATTTAATTTTGTTGTTTCCTGCTTTATCCCCCTTTTCTTTGTAGAAGTAGTTTCACTATTTGAAATGAATGAGGTTAGGTTGTCTGTCGTAGAGGCCCAAAAAGCCATAGGATTCTCTTATCTTTAGATAAGACAATATTTGGTTGTGTTCATTATATTTGGATAACCTTTGTCGTGATTGACTATATGCAATCTTTGCTGATTTCACCTTAGATTTGAAATTTGTCGCTTATTCTTGTTATTATTGATGAATTTGTTATGCGACTCTACTGCTTAAGATGAATAGTTGGTTTTGTGACAAAGATTCATTCTTTGATTTTGTTTTGGGCTATTGGTATTTTATTAAGCTATTTTCATAGTCAAATCTCTTGCTTAGAGTCAGTTGAATAGTTTTGGTTTGATGGTTGTCATGGTAGCTAGCTTTTTGGAGTAAAGCTGAGTGCTTTGAGCAAGTTTAATAGATTCCGGGTTATTAGATTTTTCTTAAGGATGTTTACACAATAATGATTTGAACTTTGGGTTTGCTTAATAATTTCGGGCTAACGATATGTCGTTATAGCTGGTTTTGGTATCAAGGTCCCAAGATTTAATCTCAATTGAATAGTTTTAGGTGGTTGTGTGCGATCTAGCTAACTCTGTGCCAAAGTTCTGTGGTAAAAGTTTTAAATATGCTTATATTTCCACAGATCAATTTCTTATTTGCAAGTCAAAAGATATATTTTCAAAAATGTTAAGTAACGCGAAGTCTTTGTCTGGCATAATGTGACGCTTTTCTTGATTTAAAATAAGGTGGTTGGGTCAAATTAAGGTCCAGTAGGAAATGAAGTTTATGATTTATATGTCTAGAAGCTTGCTTTGAGAGTGTTATATGATGTTAATTGTATCCTGTTTAAATTCATTTGAATAGTGGTGGTTTGCTTTGCTTGCATTATAATAAGTACGGCTTGGTCATAGTTTGCTTAGTCTGAGATACTAATTCTAACTTGTTTGAATCCATTTATTTAGTCATAGTTTGCTTAGTCTGTGGATTAGAGTCAATGTAAACTGCTAAGAGTATTTCCTGTTATTCATGCTTATGAGGTGTACCTGTTTTACTATTGGTAGTCAGTTCTAGGGATTGTTTACATTAGATCGGACTAGATTTATATTTCATGATGCAAATTGTGATTGGGTTGAGTACGCTAATCCTTATTATAGCTTGATCTTGATATCCATGCTGCTACAATTCCTTAAGTTAGCCTATTCACTTGTGGGCTGAGGTTCATTAGGAACCGTTTTACTTCATCCCCTATTTGAGAGAGCAGTATGGATCGCGTACGTTCTGTGCTTGGGATACATCGATTTTGTGGTTATTATTGTTGGTTTCTATGCACGATGCATGATGAGAAGTTTCCTTTAGTAGTCTGGTTTGGCATATTTTTATAACGATAATTTAGTAATCATTTAAATGATAACTATAGGATGTAGATTAATTATTTTTCTTTTTCTTTTGCATTTGGATATGATTGAGTCCTATATGGACTCCCTTGCCTATGCATATCTATCATGGGCCATGGGGGCCCTAAAACCACAAGTTGGTTCCAACAGAATTTCCAATTATCCATCGCGTGGTATACAGGTATAAGGAGGGGGAAGAAGCAGAAGGGATTAAAGTCCCATATTTGAAGCGGCTAAGAGACAAAAGTCTCATTTACTATTTTGTTTTGTTTAATTAGTATTGTTTTTATTATTTATTTCTTATTTTATTTGTTTATTCATTCATTTGGGCCTCGAAGCCAAAGTTGTATTTTATACAGGTGAAGTGAAAACTCGAGCTAAAGGGCCTAAAAACATAGAAATAGGATAGGTGAGAGGAAAATGGGTTGAAAACCTAACTAGATTAGGACAGGTTTAATAGTTTGGGCTTCAAAGCCTAAATCATTACTTCTCCTCCCTTTCCCTTTCTTTTGATTATTTGTTTTGCATGCCTTTTAAGAACATAGTCAAATCAACTAATGAGTTCGCTAGAAACTAATCTTTGCAAACTTTCAAAATATTTCTAAAATCAATCACTTCTCAACAAATCAAATTTCTGAACCTAATCAAAGACGTTTCAAAAAGTCTAGATAACCGCAAGTAAGTGGACGTTTTAGGTGCCTAACACCTTCCTAAAATGTTAATAGGAATCACTTACTCGAAATCTCTAACTTAAAATGATTTTCCTGTTTCGAATCATTTTCAGTAACTCTCAAAAGGTTACTTAATTCCTTTTCAAAATTAAGTGGTGACTCTCTTTCAAAAAGTCAAAATTTCTCCGCAAAAACAGTTTGAACCCCGATTAACTCAGATTGGGGTATTTCAATTACATGATATATACTACAGTTTTAGTCAGCACCTCAGTGTATTTCAGCTCAGGTTTTCTTGACCAAGTGTACAGTTTGACAGTTATTCAGTGTTACAAATTTTTGTCTTTCTGATCACAGATTATCCCAGTAGTATTTATATATATATTTCGTCTTGCATTCTCAGATATTACATGTTCATACATTCATGCTCAGTTTTCTTAGGCATATTAGCCATTCCTCATCTCATATGCTAGTACATTCAAAGTACCGACCACATACTTTTCTTTACGCTATGTTATTTTATAACATAGGTTTGAATGCTTAGTTTCTTGACCGTTCTTAGACAACTCAGCATTATTCAGCAGCAATAATGATGAGTCCTCATCCATCAAGGACACGATTTATTTATCCCAATTATTTTGGTATTACCTTATGCAGTCAATGGGAGTTAGTTAGGGGTTTGTCCCATAAACTGCTCATGATGATTAGATTCTTTCAATTAGTTAGACAGACAATTATTTATTTCATTATTATCAGTTGCTTCAGACAGACAATTTGGTTCTTAGTATCTCATTAGATATTTTAGATATATCAGTACTATGTATTTCAGTATTCAGATTTAAAGTACCTAATCAATGTATCTTTCACATATGTATTGTATTACTATTTTATTAAGTGCTTATAGTGTGTACCAGTTCATGAGTTAGCTTGTGGTCACTTTTGGCTGTAATCACTATTGTCGCGACTAGAAGGTAGCCTTGGGTCATGACAAAACGCGGTATCAGAGCCTAAGGTTTTAAAGTGTCCTAAAGAGTGCGAAAGCTTGTTGAGTAAAGTCTTGTGAATGGGTGTGAAGTTCTTCACCTTTATGGAGTAGAGGCTACAAAACATTTTTAGGGAAGTTTTCCTTCTTTTAGTTTTCATGTCATGCAAAATTGTATAAGATCAATAAATTTCTCTTTCTAACTCATCCGTACTTTTATTAAAGACAATGCCTCCTAGAACAAAAATCGAAAGAGAGAATGGCTATCATCCTGTACCACCACCTATTCAGAAAGATCCCCTGAATGAACATGTCTCTCACGCTGAATTCAAAGCTGCTTTTACTACCCTAGCCTATTTTTAGCTGCTCAGAACAACCAGCAGGCTATTGCTCCAGCCAATTTAGTTGAAAATATAGATGTAGTTAGGTTTTAAGATTTTACTCGGATAAATCTCCCTCTGTATTTGGGTTCTAAGTCTGAGGAGGATCCATAGAAATTTCTGGGCACGGTGTAGAAAGTGACAGATATCTTAGGCATCACCTCAAGTGAGAGTGCAGAGTTAGTTGCATATTAGATACAGGATGTAGCTCACATCTGGTTTAAGCAGTGAAAGAAAGGCTGAGGTATTGATGTAGGACCTATATAGGGGGAGGAGTTTGCCACATGATACACAAAAAACAATGGAATGCACAAAAACAGCCAAAAACAAACTAGTATGAACAACACAAACCGAGAACAAGTGGAAACAATCCCCAAAACGTGAAGAGCACAAGATTAACGATTTGACAAAGGTTTAACAACACCAAAACAGCCACAAAACGAGATGAATAAGATGAACAACAGCAACACAAGTTTTGGATACAATAAAGGACCCAAAACAGTCCACTACACAAGATAACAATAACAAAAGTAAAGGATAGATAGTGAGACCAAGATTAATACAAGATTAAGAACCAAGAGTATATTAAACTCAAAAACCCCTAATAAATGTAATAATTAAAACCGCACTCTTACGGTGACCGCCATGGGAATCAACTTACCTCAAGATCCACCATTTACAATCAAAGAACAATATTAGCTTTTGCAAGCCCTATACTAAGATTGCTCTTCCAAGCCTAACTAAAACTACACTAGGTGCTCTACTCTCAAGAGAGAAGATTTTCAAGTGTTTCAAATTATCATCTTTCATAAACTAATGAAAATAAGGCTAAAGGAACCTATTTATAATATATACAAATTAAGATAAAAAGATCACTTTGCCCTTAATAAGAGGGGTTGCCACGTGTAATGTCTAAAATACCCTTAATGAAGGGACTGCCAAGGTGTATTATAACTTGAATAAATGGCACCTCTTCAATGCTCTCAAAAACCAAGTATGGTTCATAATTCAAGGCTTGTGGTTCTCAGGTTAGCATTAATTTAAGAAACCAAGCAACCTTCCACACATGGGATTTCTTTAAGTCATGCTCAAAATGACCCTTCCTTGCATATTCTTATGCTCTTGGGGTGACCAAGTCTTGAGCCTTTAGGTGTGGGCCACCAAAGATGTCATCAAAAGCTAAGGTGGCCATTTGACTTGTATCATCCTCCCCTCCTTGAAAAGGATTCAACCTCGAATCCATACTTTGCAAAATAAGAGAAAGGACAAACAAACACAACTTCCTCATGGCATGAGGGTTAGAGTTAGCACAATAATAAATATCATCATGCCAAAGCGGGACATACTTGAAATATAAACATGAATCTGTTGTGTTAGTCATGAAAATCTTAGGAAAAACATCACAAAGGTCATGGTTAAGACAAGTATCAAGAGATAAAGAAACTACAAAGGACTCAATGGTATCCTGAAGTCCCAAAGGTAATGCTTCCCGTAAATTAGGGACCATAAATAACAATTGTTTCATTACCTCTTCAAGTGACCTCATCAAAAGTGTCCCACAACACACATAGCATAGTCATTAGAACAAGTGGACCAGCCAACAAGTTTCTTACCCCTACATAATATAAATCCAAAACTAGCATGGATGTCATCATAGGCAAAGAGGTAGTTTAGGAAAGAACCAAGTGCAAAGGTATACACAGGTGGAGACAAGGCATTTCTTTCCTCAAAAAACATAGGCAACTTGGCATCCTCAAGTCGATATTCATGCAATGTAAGAACAAGTGTGTCAAGAAAGGATACACATTTAGAAATATTACCCCAAGGATTCAATGACACCTTTTCCCTCGGGTTTTCAAGACTACACATTTCTTACCTTTAATAGTACTCTTATCTTTTAAAACGGGATTTCCATCTTTAGGAGGGATGTGGTTACACAATAGTGGATTAGCATATTGGCTATTGCTTCCAAGTCAAGCTATACCATCATTTTCACTACTAGGTTCATTAGGAGTATTTATATCATCTTCAAACAAGATATTATACCTAAAGAGAGCATGATCTATCCCGTGGGTAGATTTGGAACAAGTAAGTTCACTCTCTAAAAGTTCATTATCAAGTTTTAAAGATGTCTTAAGCATATAATTATCCCTATGATCTAAGAAAATATTACAATTAAAGGGCAAGCTCATGGGTTCACTCTTATTCCTTTGATCAACATTTTCAACATCATCACACACTTGAGGTTCATCAATCACATCATACACATCCTCAAATGGTGGGCAATTTTCGCATAAAAGTTGATCAACACAAATTTCAAAAGATAATGTACTTTCATTCAACACAATGATTTCAACACTAGGTGGACATAAATCGATCTTAAAAGAAGAGTTGATTATATCATCAATAGGATCAAATAGTGTATCTGCACTCACAACATATAAATCATCATCAAGTGGCAAATAAACAATAGACTCACATATAAGCAAGCTACAACTCACACTCACTGGGCTACTAGCTACACAATTATCAATCACATGCACAAAAGTGTAAGAGTTAGCTATTTTACCTTGAAGTCCTTGAGTAGATTCTCTTTTATCATGGTGTGAAGGTTCTCCACAAGTTTGGGAAGCAACTTCATTTTGGCATTGTTTGCCTTCGCTTGCCATGTTTGTACCTATACAAATGTCCTTAGAAATAGAAGGACAACCAATGTTAGCACCTGGTGGTAATCCCCTCATTTTTCTCCACACAACCTCTTCTTTTTCCACTCTCAGATTACCAACTTGCACTTCCTTACTCCTCTCAATCTTTTATCTCTCATAATAATTTGGATATGAGTAGGTAATCATTTCTCTTCGCGGTTTGGGCAGCAAGTAAGTCATGAGGCGATTCCCTCATTGGTCTCTTACAACATTAGGCTAATTTTGCATGTTAGGAACTTGATGTCGTGCAAACCAATCGGAACCTAAGTATATATAACCGTAGGCCAAGGGAAGAATATCGCACCACACCTCCTCATGGTATTCATATTGAAAGAAGACAATTTTTACCCTCTCAGTAACCTTGAACCCGTCCAAGAAGTATGGAACAAGTAAAGGCTCGCAAATTAACCCCAAGTAGTCAACCATGGATAGAACGATGTAGTTTTTATAGTACCTATCATTTAATACAACGAGGCATCCCGGTATCCCAAAAATGATCAGCTTTCCGAAGTGTACACTCCTTCTCAGATCAACATTGTAAAGCATATCAGTACCCCTTGGTTTTGGAAATGCATACCCTTTTCTTCTCATTGGAAAACCTCCACTAGAGATAGTATAACTATCCAAACTATATCAACCTTGATAAGAAGTACTACAAGGTTGAGAATATGAATCTTCACACTCCTCACATCTACTATCATCATAGCTCTCATAAGCTTTGCGAACGAAAGGGTTATACCTAACACCAAATCTAGGTTTGGAGTGAGAAGTTTAAGACTCCTCATATGCCCCAACATCATCATAAGCTTCATCATGAGGTCCTACATCATCTCCAAAGTCACCATAAGCAATAGGCACTTTATTCACCTTATTTTCTCACTCAAAATAGTAACTTTCAAATCTTCCCATGTTTTGGTCATGCCTTTTTTTATAGCTTCCGCAATCTCCCCCAACTTATTAGCCATGAAAACCCTCACTAAAATCATAGTCTCCCATATTATAGTCATAATAATCCATGGCTATCGAAGATATGTTCCCCTTATATCACCTTTGTACCTACATAATGAACAAACAAGATTAGTAGTAAAAGTTTCTCATTAACACTCGTATACATTCACCTTTGTGATTCTCACAATTGGAGCAGCGACTATTGAAAGTTGGTTATACTCTAATAGTCAATAGAATATCAATTCTACTTGGCGACCGAAATGGATTCTTATTTGATCGGCCCAAGACACAACATACACAATTTACTTACGAACTTGAAACAAGGAGTTACTACAAGTTAAAAATAAGAAAAGCACACAAATAACGAATACACAAAAGAAATGGATTCAATAATTAATCTATAATTAAGTGGGTGATTACTAGTTGTTAATTAATTCTCGAATCAAGTAATGAAATTAATGAAACTAAGAATCTAAAATTTGAACTTAAAATTATTGCTTGGACAGTAAAATGGTGATGTGGCAGTCCACTATGGGTTGCGAGATATTGTGAAAATCTGAAATTTTGAACTTCAAGGCTTCTGGGACATGGAAGATGTAGCACTTCGATGATGTGGCAACTTGGTAATGTGGCAGATTCTTTTTTCTTTTGTTGGCAATTTGAATTGGTCAAATTTAATTTGGAAGATGTGGAAATCAACCTTGGGAGGGAAAAATACAAGACTTGTAGCCTTTTTCAATATTCAAAAAGGTTTGGATTCCTTTCACCTTTTTTGAAAGATACCTTCTTTTTTAAAGGTTGTTGGCTCTTTTGAAAGTCTTAGTCCCCTCTTTTGGGTAACAAGACTTTTTGAAAGCCTTCTTGTCTTCTTTCTTCTTTTATAAGTCTTGGAATATGTTTCAAGACAAACATAGATCACACTTCTTTCTTCTTATTTTTTTATCAAACCACTACTTTTTGAACGTTCTTCTTTAACAACATATAAAGAACATGAAGAATACCAAGAACATTCAAAATTGGGACCTAATTTAAATGAACTCCAAATTGAATGATTTTTGAATTTTAAAGCACACTTTGAACTCCCAACAACCAATATCACATTTTCAAGCCACAAATCCTCAATAAAAGATGAAGATTGGTGAAGAACACCAAGAACACAAACTTTTGAATCTTGGATTCTAAGGTTCAAGTTGGTCTCACACTTCAATCAACACTTTCTCAAGTCCTACCTTTCAACAACAACCTCAACAAAATGTTTCTTAGGCCACCAATGAACAACAATATCACGTGGCCAAGCTTAGAACACCAACAAGAGGAAACACATAAGGCCAAAGCATTCCACCACAACAATGTTTCAACAACAATTCGTCTAAGTCTTCTGTTTACAACAACAACATCAAAATACAAGTTCAAATCAAGATATAAACTCAATATGTTAGTGAGGAAAAAAATTAACACTTAAAGACAACAAAGACAAGTAAAAATCTTGGCCAAGACACAACAAAAAACTACAATTTTTGGCAAGAACACAAAATGGATAGATTGCTATTTTTCTGGAAATTTTAGTTTTTAACACTTTTTTTTTGCATTTTTTAATTTTTTTCAAGTGATCTAGCCCAAGATTTGATCTTGTAGGAATTAGATCAAGCCATGCTCTGATACCAAATGATACACAAACAATAATAGAATACACCAAAACATTCAACAATAAACTAGTTTTAACAACACAAACTGAGAACAAGTAGAAACAATCCCCAAAACATGAAGAGCACAAGATTAACGATTTGACAAAGGTGTAACAACACCAAAACAGCCACAAAACGAGATGAAAAAGATGAACAACAATAACACAAATTTTGAATTCAATAAAGGACCCAAAACAGTCCACTACTCAAGATAACAACAACAAAAGCAAAGGATAGTTAGTGAGACCAACATTATTAAAAGATTAAGAACTAAGAGTATATTAAACTCAAAAATCTCTAATGAATATAATAATCAAAACCACACTCTTACAGTGACCTCCAAGGAAATCAACTTACCTCAAGATCCACCATTTTCCAGCAAAGAACAATATTAACTTTTCCAAGCCCTATACTAAGATTGCTCTTCCAAGCCTAACTAAAACTACACTAGGTGGTCTACTCTGAAGAGAGAGGATTTTCAAGTGCTTCAAATTATCATCTTGCATAAATTAATGAGAGTAAGACAAAATGGGACTATTTATAATATATTACAAATGAAGATAAAAAGACCACTTTGCCTTTAACGAGAGGGGCTTCCATGTGTAATGTCTAAAATACCCTTAATGAAGGAGCAGCCAAGGTATGTTATACCTTGAATAAATGGTGCTTCTGATAACGCTCAAACTACACTCTTGAATAGGTGTAGGCGATCATTGTTAATATAAAATCCTAGAGGGAATAAGGTGTGAACTTCGAGTTGTTTACGAAATAATTTACTGGTATTTTATTATTTCTAAATATGGGGGTTTAAGTGTCATAGAGAGTCAATTTTCACTTCTAAAATTATTGTTTCTGACCAAGATTTTATGAGATAACCAGGATTATGTTCACTAGGGCTTACGGTGCATGACAGATATTAAAATTTACTCAAGGTTATCACGGTGGTTAGGATGGAAAGCTATCTCTATCGATGGTATGCTCGAATGTCTCTCAACTTATTTAAGCGTCTAATTTCTTAATCCTCTCAAACTTAGGGAATCGCTTATCACTAAACAAATTTTACCTCAGGTAAATCAACCTTGTTACCGGGCTGAACATTAAACGAAGTCTTTCCGAGTCCCTGTTGATAACTCACTTCCTACTGTTTATGATTTCTTTCTCAAGAAAACCAAAGTAGGTAAGCCTATTGTTTGCAACCAACAGACATAAATTATAGTCTCAGAATCATCAAGAAATGCTAACACCTATTAAACCTTGAGTAACAAATTAAAACCTTATCATGACCTAACCCTAGATCCCACAATCCAGGTTAAAGGAGTTTAGCTACTCATGACGCAAGAAATAAGCATGCAAATTGAATTCATGACTAAAAGAATTAACTTACAATGATGAATGGAATCAAAAGTGCACTTCTATTTGAATCACAAGGCAAAAACACTGAAAATATTATTCTTGAGATAAGTCCAAGGAAAAGTCGTATTTTGTCTCTCAATAGTAGCTGATTAATAATGATAAAAACCCTAATACAAGTCTTTTAAATTGTCAAACCTAAATAAGGAAATAAAATTAAACTTTCTGATTTTCCTTGAAATAGGTGACGGCGCCTGTGACGGCCTTTCATGGACGCCGTCAAATTCTCTTTAATTTCAATTCCTGCTGCCTAAGGTTGATGACAATGGTGACGCCCTATCATCATCTTGACGGCGTGTCATGGTTGCCGTCATAAAACTTCTACAACTTTTCATCTTCTGTTAAGGTTAACGACATCCATGACAGCCTATCACCAGGTTAACGGCGTGTCATGAATGTCGTTAGCCACTTGCACCTTCTTATTTGCTTCTAATTTCTGGTATTTTGCTCCCTTTATTTATGGTTCTTCCTATTCTGTACTTATTCTATAAAATCAAAGTAAAATAATCAAAAAACGACTAAAGTTGCTCAATTCTTTGCAATTATTTAGAGTTAAAAGTTTCAAATGTGTTAGCATGGTCTCACACATCAACACCCTCAACTTAAAAAATTGCTTGTCCTCAAGCAACCATAACATAACTAAGAGTATACAAAGTATAATTCGGCAGCTAACTACTCATCTCAGTTCAAAATACATGCACCATTTCCATGATCATTCAAACTAAGATTAACTGTGTCTAGTATTTAAAACAACTATGCAACTCACAGGCATCTAGATATGGCAAAAATCTCACCAATAACAACCCAGCGCATACCCAAATTACATTATCCGAACAAAGCAGTTATTGGCAACATACATGATACGCCCTCACAATAAAGAAATCCCTTTTTCACTTATCTTTACATGTTAAAACATAGGGATAAATGTAAGACTCACTCTCAGAATGAAGTTCCAATATTTCACATCAAATGCCATAGGCTTTCCGTTATAGTCAGCACCTAGATCTTCAGACAGGTCAATTAGGATCACTATAGGGCTTTTCTTAAGCTTGTAACGTAGGCTAGGGGTTGTTATGATATTCATGGTATTTCAGAGTGACTATACCTCCTTGGCACTACATTAAATCTTGGGTTTCAACTTTCGACCTTTTTTACTTTTCTCTTTTATTTGTCAAGCATGCTCAAAATGGGTGCTATCAGTTCAAGAATCATATTATCTTTTCTCAACTTTTTCAGTTCTCTCATGTTATATTTTTTTTACTGCACCCACTTCTTATTCATTTTTCTTCTTTTACCTCTCTTCATATTCATAATGCATCACGCACCCCTATAATAGCCACTCTCAACTTAGGTTATTTACCTAAGTCGAGGTGCACAGTGTCCAAGGAGGACCAGGGCTAAGATAGGTTCATTGTGATATAATAGGAAGGTGAAAGGTGTACAAGAACGAACTAGGCTATTTAGGATCAAAAAGGGATCAAGGGATATTATTCCCTTTGTGATAGTGATTTAAGCTAAAGTGGGCTAACATGCAAAAATAGCCTATGAACCTTTCCTAATGCCTATCCTATGACCATGGTATGACTACTTGGGCAAGTTCTAGATTCAACACACAATGGGAGCTGAGCAAAACCTTACACGCACGTGGCACACACGTAAATCGCATATCACTACTGATCTATTTTATGCATTTGGTTTCTACAGGCTATTCATTTGCCATATTAATGCCACAAATTGATACACAACAATCACAATGGATGCAATTCACATAGTACACAATAGATTAGATCACTGGAGAGGTACTCAAAAATCATAAAATAAGCCAATCCCCTCAAGTAATTGTACTACTTCTAATTATCTATAGAATATGTTACAACAACAGTTTACCCTATACCCTCAACTTAAAATCAAAAAAAATGCACTAAGGGTTAGGGTATACTTGAAGACTGTCAAGCATGTAGATCCTGGGTCCCAGACCCTACTACTGTATCATCTGTTGTCTTCTCCCCATCCAGAGCTTCTGGCCTGATGGAGACTGGGGCCTGGCTAGATGAAGCACCTGTAGCCTTAGCCCAAATGGTTGCTTCCTATTTTTGATTATCAGCCATAGACTCCAACCTTGCCCTTTTTATCTCTTCTTTTTTTGCCTTCTTCTTAGCTTTTCTTTCTTCTTCACTAGCTGGCTCTTCTCTCTTCTTCTTGCCTTTCTTTTCCCCTTTGTCTTCTTTTTCTTCGGGGAGTCCGCAGTAAGATCAAGTAAAGGAATTTCTTCCTCTAACTTTGCATAACTGAACCTGTTAGCACCATAATTTGGTGCTGCTGTAGCATCCCAACCTCGGCCTTCACCGTATCTAACTCAGCTTTGAATGTGGCAAGATCGGCACCTTTCATCTCTTTTGCTCGGGCATCGAATCTACTCTCTAAATCTACAACCCATCCAGGTAAGGTTATAAAAGGTTCAAGTGCAGCCTTGATTCTCTTGTCCATAGTAGCAACAAACTATTTGGCAAAGGCATGAATCTGGGCCTCACACTTTTTTGCTTTCTTAGCCACCTTCATAATATCAATCGGCTGAAAGGCCAAACCTGTTGCTGCTGGAGGAATTGAGGGACTGGCTTCAGTCTCACGTACTGATGCTTCCTGTGCTAAAGAATCATGTACATCTACATGAGGTGTTGCTCCTGCATCTATAATCGGTGGGTTCTCTGCTACCTCTACACCCCTATTAAGTCTATGTCCCGGCTGAATCTCATCAAACCGGATAGGGTTGTGAGTCTTCCGGGCACAAATGTCTTCATCAATGCCCATAATCTTTGGCACCTCAACAGCTCTTCACAGCTCTATAATAAGACACAGAAAAGGATAAGCAGTGTCTACCCTCGATATCCTGATCTTCATCATATCCGCAATGATTTTCCTGAAGTTTAAGGGAAGCTGTTGCATCAAGATGGCTACCAAAATAGCCCGATCAGCACCCAGAATATTATCTTCCTCTGTGGGCATTAGCCAAACTCGCACAATGCCCCACCAAAATTTTGCCTCCTGAGTCAATAAACACTTAAAGATTCTCTTATTTGGGTTTGTCACCCAAGTCGGTTCTCCGTCAGCGATGATGTTGGCCAACCAAGGATGTTGTTTGTCCTTGTCCTTTATTCAAGCATAAAATGATTGTGTGGTGGTCTGAGGCATGAAGTCAGGGTCATGAAAGAATTTTTTGATGGATCTAGTCGACACATCAATGCTTACCTTAACCCAAACTCTCACAAGAAGAGGTTGATCTGCTACTTTGTCACCTGGTTTGCATATATTCTCTAACTGGGCTTGGTAGTTCACATAGAATTCTCAAACCAGTGTGGGGAAAAATAAACCTCCCCCTTATACAGTCCATCCTAAGCCATATTTCTTGAATTTCTTCTCCACTTTAGGGTGTCTGCTCAACCCTTTCGTGATGATCATCTTTTCTTCTTGGATTGGTCTCTTTGCATTCCTTCTATCAGTTCTTTACAACTCAGGAATATAGAAACCTTCAGCTCTAGGAATTTGCCATCTAGCATTGTTCCTCACCTCTGGATTCTTACACTTGATAAGAGTCCTCCGGGGTGGAGACTCTTCATCCTTTTGTTGATCAGTGGATGGGGACCCAGAAGTTGTCTTCTCGAACTCAGATTCTTCAGACTCTTCTTGATCCCCTTCATCAGCTTCAGCATGTTCAGACTCCTTTTACTCAGAAGCTATGGTTTACTCAGTATCATCACTGTCCTCTACCTTAATTGGTGGATGTGGTGCAGTTTTCTTTGGACTCTGCTTCTTCTTTTACTTTTTGAGCAAGGGTTCCTCATCCACATAGTCAGATTCCTCGTTGAGGAGCTTACGAAAAACATCATCTTTGCCCGTTTTCTTTGGTTCTGTTGGACTCTTTCTTTTTGGTGCCATTTTGATGTACCTAGAAACATTAGTTAACCTCAAAGATCACAAACACCAGTTCATTACTCATTTAGGCTCACTTATATTTTAGGCCCCAGGTGTGATGCCAATTTTTTATAAGCCATCATGATTGTGACGACTTGTCACAATTGTCGTCAACCTTAGGAAGAACTCAGAAACTTTTACCATGTTGTGATGACATCCGTGATAGTCCATCACAACTATTATAGCCTGTTATGATTGCCGTCAGCTCTAAACAGAACCAACTTTCAATTTTTTAGGGTTCGATGACATTCCTGATAGGCCATCACAATTGTGATAGCCTACCATAGATGTTGTCACACCTACCATAACCCATTTTTGACTTTAATCAAATTTTTGGTCCCCATTTTTGCTCAAGATTCACTTCAATTTACTTTTTGAGCTAATTTTTCAATCTTTGGGCTTGCACGGCTAACCCTAGGTGAGCTTTTAGCCCTTTGTCTTATTGATCTTGATTCAACATCTTGGGGACTTGGATTAACTTTCATTCATCATATTTGTAATAAAAGAGAGAAGTTGAAGTAGAGAATACCTGATGAGCTTTTAACTTAGTGTCAAGTACAATAGGAAGAGTAAAGAAGAATTTTCTTGATTATGGATTCCAAACCACTCATAAGGTAAACTTGTTTTGTTCAGAGTGTTTTGCTAAAGATGGGAACTACTCTTAACTAAGGAAAGAAATAACTCAAAAAAAAGAGAAGTCTATGATAGTGGGAAACTAAAATGGCTCGCTACTGGGACGGGTCGGATTAGCTTAAAATTAGGCCCAGTTGACAAGTTTTAAAACCTTAGGCTTATTGCGCCTGTGAAGGCTTATCACGATTGTGATAGCCCATCATGATCGCCATCAAAGAAAGGAAGACAATTTCTCAAATTTGGTCTAGCAGACGTCCTTCATGATAGCTTATCACAAATGTGACGACTTGTAATGGATGTCGTCATGACCCTCCAGCTGTCCCTTTTTATTTTTCACCGTCTCTATACTAAATCCTAATTTAAAAATTAAAAACACTTGCTTAAATATAAAAACTTTTGGTTGCCTCCCAATAGCGCCTGATTTACTATCGTGGCACGATTGGGTTGTCTTGACTACTTAGACTTTGCCAATACAACCTGTTGATCCCCCTTTTCCATCATCATAAAAGACATCGACAATCGAGAAGATATCCAGATCTTTTTGTTGTGAGATGGGTTGATGCATTTTAAATTTTGCCTCCTTTTTACCAAGCCTAAACTTAAGCTCGTTCAACTCTATGTCAACTATCACCCTTTCTGTTTCCAAGAATGGTCTTCCCAATATAATGGATACCTTAAAGTCCACATCACAATCTAATACCAAAAAATTTGAAGAAAGAATAAAGTCCGCCTCTTTCACCAACACATCACGCAAAATTCCAATGGGCTGCTTTATTGACCTATCTGCCATCACCAGTCGCATGCTAGTAGGTGTTGGATCTTCTAAACCCAGCTTCTCACATACATCAAGTGGTATCAGATTCACGCTGGAACCCAAATCACATAATGCCTTTGCATCATCCAGAGACCCAACTTTGCACGGAATAGTGAATGCACCTGGGTCAGCCTTTTTTTGCACTAAGAATCATGTGGAAACCGTGCTACAATGGTGGAGATTGTCCACCTGCCACTGTTGACCTTTCTCTTCTTGGTGACAAGGTCTTTCATGAACTTGGAATAGCCAAGTATTTGCTCAAGTGCCTCAACCAAAGAGACATTAATCGACAGTTGCATGAGCATAGCCATGAACTTATAAAATTTTGCATCATCGACCTTTTTCTTCAATCGTTAAGGAAAAGGAGGTAGTGGTCAAGGGATAGTATTTAATACCACTTCCTTCTCCTTCTCATCCTCTTTCTCCAAAATATCAACAAAATCATCCAGCTTTTCAGACTCCACAGGACAACTTTCTTCGGGTTCGTCAACACTTACCATATTCTCCACAGATTTGCCCACCGAAAAGCCACATACTATCTTGATACTCCGAGTGGTAATCGTCATACACGAGCCATCATTCTGTAGAATTTGGACCGTATCACTTGGTAGAGCGCCAGTTTTTCTCTATTTCAGTGTTGTAGAAAGTTGGCTCATCTGCTGCTCCAACTGCTTAATAGAAGTAGAGTATGAGCTAACCAACTGACTGAGGGTAGAGAATTCACTCTTCATAGTAGTTACCCTCAAGTTGGTAGCTTCAACTCCCTTCAACAACTTTTCCATCATGTCTTTGATGGACATCTCTGCAAAACTAGTTGTTACGGCTTCCTAACTTCCAAGAGGAACATACAAACCACTCTTGTCATTATTTTTTCTATAGTGTCCCTACTCCCTATCTTTATAATTAGGCTTGTCATAGAAGTTCCGACCTTGGTTTCCTTGGATATTGTCTCAGAAACCCCCTTGATTACTCACATAGTTTTCCTCAGCATCAGTACCTGTAGAAATAGTACCTTGATATTACACAGCCTTAACCATTTTAGTCTTTTCAGATAGCAAGTGCTTGGCCAACAAGTCCATCTGTGTTTTCAAATGGTCCATGTCCTGATCTCGCTCCTCATCCCTTCTATGCAGCTCCGCAGTACACCACAGCCACAGTTGGGCTAGCCACTACAGAATCCCTAGTGTGCTAAGCCCGACTCTGCTTGGTTATTCTATTCAGCATGTATAAAGTATCCAGAAAAGAGAGGTCAATGAACGAACCACCTGCAGCATTGTCAACAATTAGCTTTGTAATAGAGTTGAAAGCTCTAAACAAAGTCTCCATTAAGTGCAAATCCGTCATGTTGTGGTTTGGATATTATGCAAGTTTCTTCTTAAATCTTTCCCAGGTTTAGTGCAAAGCTTCAGTTGGGAGCTGTCTGACATTACTAATTTCGTCCCTCAACTATACCCTTCTGGAGGGTGGAAAGAACCGTTCTAGGAATGCATCTTTCAAATGTCTCCAGTTAGTTATACAATCGGGCTTTAATTCATTCAACCATAGTAGTGCCTCACCAGACAGAGACAATAGAAACAACCTCAACTTGATTGCTTTCTGGCTCACTCCCGGATTGTCAAAAGATTTACAAATAGTGATGAAATTCACCAAATGCATGTTTGGGTCATCGCCAGGTAAACCTCCTAACAACCCCTTCAAATTTAGGAGTTGGATCATGGTGCTTGTTATGCTAACTTTTGCACCTGGTGCCAACAGTAGAGGAATGATAGCACCCATTTCACCCGCTCCATCCATTCCTTCTTCATCTTCATCAGCCTCGTATTGAATAGGTTGTTGACCATATCTTCCTTGGTTGGATGGTTTCTATTGACGTTTTGCTACACTAGTACAGCAATTTGCTCAGCTCTCCTTGGGTTTTGAGAATTCAGCATTTCCTTATCACCCGCTCCATCCATTCTTTCTGGTGATGTGCTTGTTGACCTAAATTTTGTACATTCACCTGAGCCCTGGCAAAAACAGGTAGTCTTTCTACCTTCTGTTGTTCAGCCATTCTCCTTATCAGTTGAGGTTCTGGATTGATTGGTAACAGTGGTTCATCAGAACTTCTTGTTTTTGGGATAAACAATACAGTACCTAAAATAGACAAAAACAACAAATAAATGTAAATCAAGGAAACTTAACTATCAGCAAATTAGCGCATACAAATTTTCAATTTACAACCATATTCCCTGGCAACGATGTCATTTTTGATAACGCTCAAACTATACTCATGAATGGGTGTAGGTGATCATTGTCAATATAAACCCCAACTAGGTTGGGGTTGAATCCCACAGGGAATAGGGTGTGAACTTCGATTTGTTTGAAAAATAATTTACTGGTAGTTTATTGTTTTCAAAAATGGGGGTTTGAGTGTCATAGAGAGTCAATTTTCACTTCTGAATTTATTATTTGTAACCAAGATTTTATGAGATGATCGAGATTATGTTCACTAGGGCTTACGGTGCATGACAGATATTAAAATTTACTCAAGCTTCTCACGGTGGTTAGGATGACAAACTATCTCTATCGATGGTATCCTTGAATGTCTCACGACCTATTCAAGCATCTAATTTCCTAATCCTCTCGGACTTAGGGAATCGCTTATCACAACACAGATTTTTACCTCAGTTTAATCAACCTTGTTACAACACTGATTATTAAATGAAGCCTTTTCGAGTACATGTTGATAACTTACTTCCTACTGTTTATGATTTCTTTCTCAAGCAAACCAAAGTAGGTACGCCTATTGTTTACAACCAATAGACATAAATTATATTCTCAGAGTCATCAAGAAATCCTAACACCTATTAAACGTTGAGTAATAAATTAACACCTCATCATGACCTAATCCTAGATCCCACAATCTAGGTTAAAGAAGTTTAGCTACTCATGACGCAATAAACAAGCATGTAAATTGAATTCATGACTAAAAGAATTAACTTACAATGATGAATGGAATCAAAAGTGCACTTCTACTTGAATCACAAGGCAAAAACACTAAAAATAGTGTTTTTGAGATAAGTCCAAGGAAAAGTCGTATCTTGTCTCTCAATAGTAGCTGTATAATAATGATAAAAACCCTAAAACAAGTCTTTCAAATAGTCAAACCTAAATAAGGAAATAAAATTAAACTTTCTAATTTTCCTCGGAATAGGTGACGATGCATGTGACGGCCTTTCATGATCTTGACGACCTGTCATGGACGTCGTCAACTTCTCTTTAATTTCAACTCCTGCTACCTAAGGTTGACGACAATGGCGATGCCCTATCATCGTCTTGATGGTGTGTCATGGTTGCCATCATAAAACTTTTGCAACTTTTCATCTTTTGTTAAGGTTGATGACATCCATGACAGCCTATCACCAGGTTGACAGCGTATCATGAATGTCATTAGCCACTTGCAATTTTTTATTTGCTTCCGATTTCTGTCATTTCACTTCCTTTATTTATAATTCTTCCTAATCTCTACTTTTTCTGCAAAATCAAAGTAAAATAATCAAAAAATGACTAAAGTTGCTCAAGTTTTCGCAATTATTTAGAGTTCAAAGCTTTAAATGTGTTAACATGGGCTCACACATCAGCCTCTTCAATTCTCTCAAAAATCGAGTATGGTTCATACTTCAATGCCTGTGGTTCTTGGGTTAGCATTAATCTAAGCAACCAAGCAACCTTTAACACACGGGATTGCTTTAAGTCATGCTCAAAACGACCCTTCCTTGCATATCCTTGTGCTCTCGCGGTGACCAAGTATTGAGCCTTTAGGTGTTGTCCTTCAAAGATATCATCAAAAGCGAAGGTGTTCATTTGACTTGTATCACCACAGTTTTCTTAGATAGGTTCTTTCCCATAGAGTTGAGAAAAGCTAAGGTTCAGGAGTTCATCAATTTAAAGCAAGGTAATAAGAGCGTGAAGGAGTACTCACTTAAGTTCACCCAGTTGGCTAGGTATGCTTCTACTATGGTAGAGAATAATAGGTTTAGAATGATTAAGTTTGTATTTGGTGTAGCAGATAGTATGGTCAGGGAGTGCAAAACTGCCATGCTGATTAAAGAGATGGATCAATCTAGACTCATGGTTCATGCTCAGTAGATTAAGGGGGAATAGCAAATGCAAAGTGAGAGAGAGAGAATAAGAAGGCCAGAACGTGTAATTTTAAATTTTCTCAGCCAAGGTCAAAAGGCAGTAACCTTTCTCAATTCCATCAACAAATTTCAGCCCCAGCTCTATCTTCAACTAGTGCGCCAGTGCTTAAGTTCAGGCAAGACAGTCAAGATAGAGCACTAGGATCTATGTCCCAGGGCAGTGAGAACAGTTGTTGCACCAATCCATTTTGCTAAAGATGTGGTAGAAATCATCAGAGTGAGTGTAGGATTGGTAGTGATATGTGTTTTTGATATATTAAGCTAGGCCATAGAGTCAGGGATTTCCTAAGGACTGTCAGCAGGGTTAGTCCAAACGTCCTTTAGCTTTATCCAGTCTCCCGACCTTGCAAGGTTCCACTTATAGTACAACTAGTGGGTAGTGCCAGAATAAATTGTATGTTCTCTAGACTCGACATGATCAAGAAAGTTCACCTTATGTGGTTACGGGTACGTTACAAGTTTTCTATCATAATGTTTATGTTTTATTAGACCCAGAGCTTTACTTTAATTTGTGACCACTTATATAGTCGTCAATGTCTGTGTCAGTCCCAAAATATTAGCAGAGACATTCTCAGTTCTAACCCAGTGAGTAAATTTATTATAGCCATATGGGTATACAGAAATTGCCCGATCACAGTATCTCAGAAAATTACCTCAATTGATCTTATGGAGTTAGAGATGACTGATTTTAAAGTTATTCTCAGCATGTATTGTCTCTATCAATTTATGTCTAAGTGGACTACAATAATAGAGTCGTTCAGTTTTAGTTTCCTAATGAACCAGTCATTAAATGGAGAGGTAGTACTTCAGTGCTTAGAGGTCCTATTATTTCCTATCTTCAAGATAGAAAGATGATATATAAGGGGTGTGTTTACCATCTTGTCTGAGTCAAAAACTCAAATTCTAAGACTTTGAGTCTTGAGTTAGTTCCAATTGTAAATAAATTTCCAGATGTACTCCCTAAAGTTTTACTCAGAATCTTTCTCGAAAGAGAAATCGACTTAAGAATAGATCTTCTTCTAGATACCCAGCCTCTCTTTATTTCACTCTACAGAATGGCTTCAGCAGATCTTAAGGAATTGAAGAAATAGTTAAAAGACCTCTTGGATGGGGGTTTCACCAGGACTAGTATTTCTCTACAGGGCGCTCTAGTCCTATTCATGCATAAGAAAGATGATTCTCTTAGAATGTGCATTAATTATCGTCAGTTAAATAAAGTAATAATTAAGAATAAGTATCCACTCCCCAGGATTGATGACTTATTCAACCAACTTCAGGTGCTAGTTATTTCTCTAAGATAGAACTCAGATCCAGCTATCATCAGCTCAGAGTTAGAGAATGTGACATCCCAAGATAGTTTTTAGAACAGGGTATTGTCACTTTGAATTCCTAGTTATGTCCTTTGGACTAGCGAATGCCCTTGCATCTTTCATGGACTTGATAAATAGGTTATTCAAGAAGTACTTGGACATGTTCGTCATAGTCTTCATTGATGACATCCTTGTCTATTTCCGTAGTGAGAATGATCATGCAGACCATCTAAAAATTGTATTAAAGGCTCTTAAAGACCATTACTTGTTCTCCAAATTCAATAAGTGAAAATTTTGGCTAAGATCAGTAGCTTTTCTTATCCATATTATTTATGGTGATGGCATCCAAGTTGACCTTTAAGAGACCAAAGTAGTGAAAAATTGTCCTAGACCCATCTCTCCATTAGATATTAGGGGTTTCTTAGGTTTGTATAGCAATTACAGATGGTTTGTTGAATAGTTTTCTTCTATTTCATCCCCCATGTCATAATTAACTCAAAAAAAGGTCAAATTTTAGCGGTTAAATTCCTACGAGAAGAGTTTTCAAGAGTTAAAAACTAAACTCACTTTTGCCCAGTCTTGACTTTTCCAGATGGTGCAGATGGATTTGTAGTTTACTATAATACTTCCAGAGTTGGTCTTTGTTGTGTATTATCGCGCAGAGGCAAGGTCATAGCCTACGTCTCTAGATATCTTAAACCCCATGAAAATAATTATACTACCAATGATCTTGAGTTGGCAGCTATTATTTATGTCTTGAAAATTTGGAGGCATTATCTTTATAGGGCTCATGTTAATGTGTTCACTGATTACAAGAGTTTGCAGTACGTGTTCATGTATAAAGATCAGAATCTTTATCAGAGAAACTGGCTTGAGTTATTGAAAAATTATGATATAAGTATGTTGTATCACCCTAGTAAGGCCAATACAGTGTCAGATGACCTTAGTAGGATGTCTATGGGTAGTGTTGCTCTTGTTGAGGGAGATAAGAATAAGTTAGTTTGTAAGGTTCATCAGCTGCTGGATTAGTTATGAGGGTTGTTGACTTAGCTGGAGATAGTGTATGGGTTTAGAATAGTTTAGAGTCTTCATTAGTTGTTGTAGTGAAGGAAAAACAAGATAGGAATACCAGTTTGGTTAAGTTGATGTAGGTAGTCAGAGATCAGAAAGTGGAGGTTTTCTTCTAAAGGGGAGATGGCGTGCCTCAATGTCAAGGCAGGTTATGTGTTTTATGTTTTAATGGATTGAGACAGCGAATACTTAAAGAAGCACATGGTGCGCGATAACCTATCCACCCAGAAGCCACTAAGATATACCATGATTTGTAAGAAATATATTGGTGGAATGGTATGAAGAAGGATATTGCAGAGTTTACGGCTAAGTGTTCAAATTGTCAGTAGGTTAAATTTGAGCACCAAATGCCTAGTAGTACATTAGAGGAGTCCAGCATCCCTACTTAGAAATGGAAAGCGGTGAACATGGATTTTGTGACAGGGTTACCTCGTACTCATCGCCAGCATAATTTGATAGGGGTCGTTGTAGATAGGATGACCAAATAATCTTATTTCTTACCAGTTCATACTTCATTCTCAGTTAAAGATCATGCCAAGCTCTATCTTAGTAAGTTGTGATATTTTATAGGATTCCTTTGTCTATCATTTCAGATGGGGGTACTTAGTTTACCTCTCACTTTTGAAGGGCTTTTTAGAAGGGTCTTAGTACCCAAGTTTATCTCAGTATAGCTTTTCATCCTCATCAGGAAGAATGAATCATGTAGATATTAGAGAATATGATGAGAGTGTATGTTATTGACTTTAAAGGTAGTTAGGATGACCACTTATCTTTGATTTAGTTTGCCTATAAAAATAGTTATCACTCAATATACAGAAGGTTCTATTTATGCCTCTTTATGAAAGAAGATGTAGATCTCCCATTGGTTGATTTGAAGAAAGTGAGGTTGATTTGAAAGGAATAAAGTTAGTATTTAAAGCGATGGAGAAAGTTTATCTAATTCAAGAGAGGTTGAAGACAACCCAAAGCCTTCAAAAATCTTTTACAAATGTGTGGAGAAGGGATTTTGAGTTTGAGGGTGGTGATATGGTTTATTTGAATATTTCGCCTTTGAAGAGAGTAAAGATATTTGGCTAGAAGGGAAAACTCAATCTCTTGTATGTTGGGTTCTATGTGTATTTGTTAATGAAATGCATCAGTGTTTTAGCTGTTGTTGTTCCTTTAGAAAGCATAGATGTTTAGGATAGCCTTTCCTATGAAGAAGTACCAGTTGATCCTTGATCATCAGACTCATAGGCTAAGAAACAAAGAAGTTCTCTTGGTTAAATTTCTGTGGCAAAATCAATTCCTTAAGGGGCTACTTAGGAAGTAGAAATAGATATATAGACCAAGTACCCTCATATTTTCTCCACAAACTTAGATTCATCTTGAGGTAATGAGTTTTCCTTAGATTGACTCTTTTTCATACTCAGTTTCAGCTATGTAACCATTCTCATGTCATTGCATTCATTTACAAAATCAAACCAGTTCATGTGTCATGATTCAAACTCTATTAGGTAATCATGTTCCAAGCAATGCATGTTCAGAATATGACCTCAGTTGCCTTAGTATCTTCAGTCAAACCAGTCGCATTCGAGGATGAATGTTCCCAAGGGGATGTATTGTAATACCCCATAATATTCGAAGCTCGATTCATCTCTTAATTACATGCTTAAGGGGTTCAAGGCTTAAAGATTTCACTAAGTGTTGAGGACTTAGTCATTTTCAAGACCCCTAAACTTTTTGGATTGTTATTTTAGCTTTCCTAATTGTGAAATATTGGTTTTTGAGTTAGACCATGTTTACGGAGATTAAAAGTATGTCTCAGGAGAGTTTTGGGAATTTTGGATGATGATTGGGAAGTGTTTGGATAGATAAAATAGGGAAGGCTTGTGATAGCCCAGTGATGTGAGGTTGGCTCCTCAAGTGAGGAGGTTTACGGTGAGGTCGCTACTGGACCTAGCAAGGGTCATGGCGAGGTAACTGCTTGACCCATGCAAGGATCGCGGCGTGCCAAGGGTGTCCCTCCAAGCTTCTTAATCTAAGCCAAAGAGCATTTGAGTCATTTCCCCTTGACCCAAGTCATCCTTAACACGACTTGGGACTTTTAAAAAGGCATTATTTTCCCCTTTCACTCCAAATTCCTCTCATGAAACCCTCCTCTTTTCCCAAGAACAAACTCAAGATTTTTCCCTAAGAAATCAAGAGTTAAAGTTTCCAATCCAATAAAATTTTGAAGAATTCAGTTATTAAGATATTTGGAGTGTTCATCCATGGGTCCCTTTCACCCATGGAGGCCAAAAAACCTCTTTTTGGCTAAAATATGAATTTTTCCTTCATTATGAAGTTGCATGTGTTCAAGATGAGTTTAATTCATGTTTTCCCTATTAGTTTGACTAAATTCATGTCCTAGTATGATTCCATGAAAAGTTAGGTTATGTTATGGTTTAAGTTTTGATTTCCCATGTTGTATTCAATTGAATTTTATGTCATAAGACCGAATTGTGAATTTAGCCATGAAGTCATGTTGTTTTCTCATGTTTTAAGACATCCCCATGTTCAATTCCATATTTTTCACTTAATTGGTAGGGTGTTTATGTTTACGGTATTTGAACCATGATCCCATACTAATCTTTTAAGCTTTATAATCGTATTTTTATGATTATTCAGTGCTGGCGGGTTATGAACACCCAAAACATATGTGTTTTACATGGTTTTATATTTTTGAGAAATAAGGCAGATAAGCCATGACCTTATCATTGTACCTAGATATTTATGATCATGATGACCACTACGGAAATAATGTTCAGTTAAACTTAGTTCAGTTCAGTCAGAGTAGGATTTAGCACCGAGCGAACCCAGGGATGGAGGCTTACCTGCCAATAGAGGGTGTGACCCTTATTAGCAGTCCCTGAGTTCCAAAAATACGTAGCCAGCATAGGTTTGATATGTTTTTCTATAAGTTGAGGGTTGATGCATATCTCATAAGAGCACCTTCTAGTAAAGGGTGACTCCCTAGTCCTTCGGAAATCAGCCTTCTAGATCCACATCGTCAGTCATTTATTAGTACCTGTGGCATAGTACGGACACCCTTCTAACTGGGGTTACAGGTTGGACCCCAATTAAATCATATTGGGACATGTTGGTTACATGATAATTCCCACAATTTCAGTAAGTACCTCAATGTATTTCAGCTCATGTTTGCTTAACTAAGTGTACAGTTTAACAGTTATTTAGTGATACAGATTATAGTTTTTGCAATCAGAGATTATCCCAGTAGCATTTTGGTATTGCATTATCAGATATTATTTTTTCAAGTATTCATACTCAATTATCTCATGCATATCAGCCAGTCCTCATCTCATATACTGATAAATTCAAATTACTGACCACATACTTTTCTTTGCACTATGTTGTCTTATAACATAGGTTCGGATTCTTAGTTTTCCAACCGTTCTTAGATAGCTCAATGTTACTCAACAGTAGTGGTGAATCCTCATCCATCAAGGACATGATTTCTTTATCAAAGTTATTGGTATTTCCTTATGATCAGTCGGTCGAAGTTAGTTAAGAGTTTATCCTATCAACGTTCATGATGCTTAGAGGATTTCAAAAAATTAGTTAGACAATCAGTTATTTCTTTAAGTATTATCAGGTGCTTCAAACATATAATTTTGTTTTCAGTATCTCATCAGATATTTCAGATATTTCATTTCTATGTATTTCATTATTCAGATTTATTATACCTTATCTATGTATCTTCTGCATTTCTGCTGTATTACTATTTTATTCAGTGCTCACAGCAGATTCCAGTGCATGGTTAGCTACTGGTCACTTCTTGCTATAAGTACGGTTGTCGTGACTAGGGGGTAGCCTCGTTCATGACAAAACTTGGTATCAGAGTCTAAGGTTTTAAAAGTGTCTAAAGGAGTCTGAGTAGAGTATTATGCATTGGTGTGTAAGCGTGCCACACTTATGAATGAGAGGCTACAAAATATTCTAAGGAATATTTACCTTCTTTCAGTATTTGTGGCATGTGAAATAGCATGAGCTCAATGTAATTCCTCTTTCGAAAATGACTCCTAAAAGAAAAAATGGAAGAAAAAATGGGATCAGCCTGCACCACCACCTATTCAGGAAGATCCCATGAATGAACATGTCTCCCATATCAAATTTAGAGCCGTTTTTACTACCTTATCCCATTCCGTAGCTTTTCAGAACAACCAGCAGGCTTTTGCTCCAGCCAATCCAATGGCAAATACAGCATCAATTAGAATACAAATTTCACTCGAATGAATCCTTCTCTATTTTCAAGATCTAAGCCTAAAAGGAATCTATTGGAGTTTTTGGACATGGTGCAGAAAGTGATAGATATCATGGGCATCATCTCTAGTGAGAGTGCAGAGTTCACTGCATATCATTGGCAGGATGTAGCTCACACCTATTTAAGCATTGGAAGGAGGACCGAGGTATTAATGCAGCACCTATAGAGTGGGAGGTATTTGACACAGCTTTCTTTGATAGGTTCTTTCCCTTAGAGTTGAGGGAAGCTAAGGTTTATAAGTTCATAAATTTAAAATAGGGTAATATGAGCATGAAGGAGTACTCACTTAAGCTAACCTAGTTTGCAAGTTATGCTCCTACTATGGTGGCGGATAACAAGTCTAGAATGAGTAAGTTTGTAGCTGGTATAGCTGATAGTCTGGTCAAGGAGTGCGGGATTACCATGATAATTAAGGATATAGATATATTTAGACTTATGGTTCACGCTCATCAAATTGAAGAGGAAAAGCATAAGGAGAGGAATAAAGAATAAGAGGGCTAGAACAGGAAGTTTTAACCTTTCTCAACCAAGGTTTGAAAGAGGTAACCATTCTCAATTCTTTCAGAAATATTCATACCTAACTCCGTCTTTAGCTAGTGATCCAGTGCTTAAGATCAAGCAAGACAGTCGAGATAGAATGCCAGGCTCTAATTCCCAGGGTAGTATGAACAGTGATCGAACTAATCCACTTTGCTAGAGATGTTGTAAGAATCACTAGGGTCAGTGTAGGGCTGGTAGTGATATGTGTTTTGGATATGGCAAGCCAGGACACAGAGTCTAGGATTGCCTAGGTATTAGTCAGCAGGGTCATTCTAGTCGTCCTTTAGCTTCAGTTGGCCTCCCGACCTAGCAGGGTGCCACTTCCAGGGAAACCAATGGGCAGTGCCGTAATAGATTGTATGATCTCTAGACTCGTCATGATCAGAAAAGTTTTCCTAATGTGGTTACGGGTATGTTACAGGTTTTCCATCTTCATGTTTATGTTTTATTAGACCCATAGCTTCACTTTCTTTTATGACCCCTTATATAATCGTCCATATAGGTGTTACTCCTGAAATATTAGTAGAGCCTTTATCAGTGTCTTACCAGTGGTTAAATTTATTATAGCTAGACGGGTATACATAAATTACCTATTGACAGTATCTTAGAAATTTACCTTAGTTGATCTTATGGAATTTGAGATGACTGATTTCGATGTCATTCTCGGAGTGGATTGGCTCCATTCATGCTATGCCTTAGTAGATTGCAGATATAGAGTTGTTTAGTTTGAGTTTCCTAAATAACTAGTTATTGAATGGAGGGGTCGTACTTTAGTCCTTTAGGGTCAGATTATTTCTTATCTTTAATCCAGAAAGATGATATCTAAGGAGTGTGTTTACCATCTTATCTGAGTCAAAGACTCTAATTCTGAGACTTCAAGTCTTGAGTCAGTTACAGTAGTATATTAATTTCTAGATGTATTCCCTAAAGATCTCCCCAAAATTCTTCCAGAGAGGGGAATTGACTTTGGAATATATCTACTTCCAAATACCCAGCTTATCTCTATTCTACCCTACAGAATGGCTCTAGCTGAGCTTAAAGAATTGAAGAAATATTTAAAAGACCTCTTGGATAAAGGTTTCATTAGGCCTAGTATTTCTCCATGGGGCGTTCCATTCCTATTCGTGTATAGGAAAGATGGCTCTCTCAGAATATGCATCGATTACTGTTAGTTGAATAAAGTCATAATCAAGAATAAGTATCTACTCCCTAGGATTGATGACTTGTTTGACCAACTTCAGGGTGCCAGTTATTTCTCGAAGATAGAACTCAGATCTAACTATCATCTGCTCAGATTCAGAGAATGTGACATCCCGAAGACAACTTTCAGAATTTTGTATGGTAACTTAAAATTCCTAGTTATGTCCTTTGGAATAACCAATGAACATTCACCTTTCATGGACTTGATGAATAGGGTGTTCAACTAGTACTTGGATATGTTCGTTATAGGCTTCATTGATGACATCCTTGTCTATTTCCATAGTGAGAATAATTATGAAGACCATCTTAAAATAGTATTACCTACTCTTAGTGCTTATCAGTTGTTTGCCTAATTCAGTATTTGAGAATTTTAGCTAACATCAATAGCTTCCTTGGCCATATTATTTTTCGATGATGGCATCCAAGGTGACCCTCAAAAAACTAAAGCAGTGAAAAACTGGCCTAGATCTATCTTTCCATCAGATATCAGAAGTTTCTTAGGTTTGGCTAGACTTTACAGATGGTTTTTTGAAATGTTTTCTCCCATTGCATCCACCATGTCTCGGTTGACTTAGAAGAAAGTCGAATTTTAGTGGTTAGATTTCTGTAAGAAGAGTTTATAAGAGTTGAAGACTCGACTCACTTCCACCTCGGTCTTAACTTTGCAAAATAGTTTAGATGGATTTCTAGTTTACTTTGATGTTTCTGGAGTTGGTATTGGTTGTGCATTGATGCAAAGAGGTAAGGTAGTAGCTTACACCACTAGATAACTTAACCCAATGAAGAGAATTATCCTACCCATAATCTTGAGTTGGCAAGTATAGTTTTTTTCTTGAAAATTTGGAGGCATTATCTTTATGGAGTTCATGTTGATGTGTTCACTGATCACAAGAGTTTTCAGTATGTGTTCGTGCAGAAAGATATGAATCTTCATCAGAGAAGGTTGCTTGAATTGTTGAAAGATTATTATATGAGTATGTTGTATCATCCGAGCAAGGCCAATGTAGTGGCAGATGCCCTTAATAGGATTTCTATGGGTAGTGTTGCTCATGTCGAAGGAGACAAGAAAAAGTTAGTCAGTAAGGTTTATCAGCTTGCTAGATTAAATAAAAGTTTGGTTGATTCAAATGAAGGTACTGTATGGGTTAAGAGTAGTTTAGAGTCTTCATTGGTTGCCGACGTAAAGGAAAAATAAGATAGGGATCCCAGCTCGATTAAGTTGAAGGAGGCATTTAGATATCAGAAAATGGATGTTTTCTCCCAAAGGGGAGACGGTATGCTTCGATATTAGGGCAGGTTATGTGTTCCATGCGTTGATGGTTTAAGACAGTGAATACTTGCAAAAGCGCATGGTTCTCAATACTTTTTCCACCGAGGAGCAACTTATATGTACCGTGATTTGTGGGAAATCTATTAGTGAAATGGAATAAAGAAGGATATTGCAGAGTTTGTGGCTAAGTGTTCAAATTGTCAACAGGTTAAAGTTGAGAACCAAAGGCCTAGTGGTACATTGCAGGAGTTCAGCATCCTCACTTAGTAGTGGAAAGTAGAAAGGTGCTAAACATGGATTTCGTGGTAGGGTTGCCTCGTACGCGTAGTCATCATGATTTGATATGGGCCGTTATGGATAGTAGACCAAATCAGCTCATCTCTTACCAGATCATACTTCGTTCTCAGCTGAGTATTATGCCAGGCTCTATCTTAGAGAGTTAGTGAGATTTCATGAGATTCCTTTGTCTATCATTTCAGCTAAGGGTACTCAGTTTACCTCTCACTTTTGGAAGGCTTTTTAGAATGGTCTTAGTACCAGAGTTTATCATAGTACAGCTGAAACAAGGAAACCTTACGATAGCCCCACGACACGAGGGTGGCTCTGCAAGTAAGGAGGTTTGTAGTGACTTGGCTTCTTAACCCAAGCAAGGGTTGCAGTGCGGTAGCTGCTTGACCCATACAAGGGTCGCAGCGCACCAAGGGTATCCCGCGCAGCTTCTTAATCTAAGTTTCAAGGGTCATTTAAGTCATTTCTGCTCAACCCAAGTCATCCTTAACACTACTTGAGACTTCTAAAATGGCATTATTTGCCCCTTTCACTCTAAATTGCTCTCATGAAACCCTCTTCTTTTCCCAAGAAAAAACTCGAGCTTTTTCCCTAAGAAATTAAGAGTTCATACTTCCAATCATAGAAAATCCTCAAGAATTCAATTATTAAGGTATGTGGGGTGTTCATCCATAGGTCCCTTTCACCCATGGAGCCCAAAAAGACCTCTTATTTGGTTAAAATGTGAATTTTTCCTTCATTATAAAGTTGCATATGTTCAAGATGAGTTTAATTCATGTTTTCCCTAGTAGTTTGACTCAATTTATGTCCTAGTATGATTCCATGGAAAGTTAGGTTACTTTATGTTTTAAGTTTTGATTTACCATGTTGTATTCAATTGAATTTCATGTCATAATATCGAATTGGTAATTTAGCCATGAATTCATGGTGTTTTCTCAAGTTTTAAGTCATCCCAATGTTCAAGTCCATGTTTTTAACTTAATTGGCGAGATGTTTATGTTTTGGTTAATCTAATATTCGACTGCGGAGTATCTTTTTTTAAGGAGAAGAAAGCTTATTTTATTGAGTATCATTTTTAATATTCAATTAGTTTTACAAAGTTGAACCATTACAAAGTAATCTTGAACATAGAGTATAGGAAATTTAATTTGGGGGCCCAACATTAGGTGTGATGGATCCCGCTCTGATACTTTGTAAAATTAGATATTTAGACTAACTTAGACCCCATAAGCTAGCTCAAAAGGAGAAAGATTGCTTAACTTTTATAAATAGACCACCTATTTCATTAATAACCAACGTGAATCTTTTATTTCTTTCTTCAACAAATAATTGTACTAGGGAGGCAGTTGGACATGTGTTAATGGTCTTGAAGGATAACTTTGAGGGAACATAAAGGGGATTGGTGATATAATGGATAGGTTCAGGGGATAGCTGAAGCCAACAAGGTTACTTACATGAATTTGGTGAAGAGTAATAATAAAGATGAAAAAAGGACGAACAACAAGAGGTATAAAATTATAAAGAAGGAAGAGTGGATGACAGTTTCAATGGCTAAAGAGATGGCATTTGAACAATTGTATGGAGAACTAGAGGGAAAATGTGGTGAAAAAAAGTTGTATTGGTTCGTCAAGGTGAATACAAGGCTCGCGATAATGACAATGTGAGGTGCACTAAAGTCTAGGATGACAATGTACCAGAGGTCCATATTTAATGAAGTTGTTAGGCATACTATTTAAAATTCTTTAATGAAGATCAGATAAGAATGTTGTGATGGGTGATTCAGAGTACTTTAAGGACCGTCGAGATTTTGGATATTCAGGTGTACTAACTTTGAGGTTAAGGGGGCAACACATAAGATGAGAGGAAGGTCGAATAGGTTAGATAAAATTCTGGCAAATTCTGGAAGGACGCATGCAAAGTAGGTTTGGAATGGATAATTGCGTTGTTTAATGTCATCTTCAGACGTCTGATATGATCGAAGAATTGAGGTGGATTATAATTCTCCTATTGTACAAGAATAAAAGTGATACTATGGAATTTTAAGAGAATGTGGTCGATATGAGAATGAGAAAGAATGTTTCTATTTTTGAGAATCAATTCGGATTTATGTTGGATGGATTGATGATGAAAACCATATAAGGAGATTGTTGAAAGGGAGAAGAAAAGAGACTTAGATATAGTGTTCTTCCATCTAAAACAGACATACGACAGATTCCTAAGCGAGGTTTTATGGAAATTCTTAGAGTCTAGATGTGTACATGTGGTATGTATTAGAGTGATTAAGGATATGTATAGTGGTGCTAAGACTCGAAACACTTCTTCATTGAGATGAAGCCGTGACAGGGATCAAATCTTTATTGTTTTTTTATTTGTCTTGGTGATGGATGAATAGACAAGACATATTTTAGAAGAAGTTCCATGATGTATGTTATTTGCAAACAACATAATATTGATGATGAGAGACACGGCAGAGTTAACCATACACTTTAGATATGAAGACTGACTCTAGATTCTAAAAACTTTAGGCTAAGTAGGCCAAAAATAAAGTTCATACAGTGCAAGTTTAGTATCACATCACATGAAGTTTAGTGTCACATCACATGAACTATATGGGGAAGCGAGGATTGATACACAAGTTATCCACCAGAGAGGAATTTATCTTAGGTATATAATTCAACTAGATGGAGAGATAGACGAGGATATCACTACGTTGTATTGAAGCCAGATGGATGAAATAAAGGGTCAGATCTGGTGTCCTATGTGATTAGAATACGTCATCGAAACATAATAGTAAGTTTTATAAAGTGGTTGTTAGACCGACTCTATTGTATGAGGTGGAGCATTGGTCTGTCAAGAACTTATATGATTCTTAGATGGATGTGTGGGCATCCTAGAAGAGACAAAATTAGGAACAAAAATATAAATGGGCAAGGTAGGAGTAGTCTTCGTGGTGAACATGATGTATGAAACGAGATTAAGATGATTCGAGTATGTGAAAACAAAAGGCACAGATGTCCAAGTGAGGAAGTATGAGAGATTGGTGATGATAGGTGTAAGGAGAGGTAGAGGTAGACCCAAAAATAATTAGGGAAAGTTATTAGATAGAACATGACACAACTTCAGCTCACTGAGGATATGGCCCTATACAGGAGAACATAAAGTTTAAGGATTATTCAATTAGTAGGTAGCATGCATTTTCTCTCTTCCTAGTGGCAGAGAAATATCTATTCTCGACAACCTATCTATTTCCATATCAATACTATTATCATAATGCGAGCATTATTTTACTCTTCGACTTTATTTTTTACTTGAGTTATCTTTAATATTTGTATTATCAATATGCTTCTTTCTTTAGTATTTTCTTAATAGCTTTTTACTATTGCATTTTCTTTCAAACTACGTTCTCTTGAATGATTTTTTGAGCTAAGGGTTTATCGAAAATAATCTTTCTACCCCATAAAGGTAGGGGTAAGATTTGCGTACACCTCACCCTATCCAGACACAATTTATGGGACTAAACTGGGTATTTTATTGTCTTTATTATTGTTGTTGTAGCGTGAAGGTAGTTAGATCGATTTATGTATCTAACTTTTCATGTGAATCCAGATCCTGGTATTTTATTTATTTTTTTTTGGAAAAATTACATATATTGAGTTGTATAAAAAGGTACAAATTACTGTCTTTTACTATTTGGTAAACCCATTGTTGGCGCTACCGATACATAAATGTAACTCGTTCAAATAACTATTCGGAGTTCCAAACGTATGATCAATTATTAAGTTAACATTTTTATACGCACAAGAGATTAGATAAATCTCACTGATTTTTTCCACAAAAAGTAGTTACACAACCAATCTGAATAAAAAAGTTACAAACGTAACAAATCGTAAATCGGACACACATAGGATAGGTAGTGACCACAACTATTCTATTCTGTCCTAAGCAAACAACTTCCTTCTTTAGAAAGACCAAATACATTTTTTCTTCTTTTTCATGACATCAAAAGAGTAATTACTCAAATCATTTTTCAATTCTTATACTACCAAATTTCGAGCCACCATACATAAATTACAAGAAATTAAACATCAAAGTTCTTGCTTCATTAAAAAATAATAAAAAGGACTTGCACAAAATTATAATATACCTACAGTTATGATCCAATTTCACAGGAGGATTAGGTAAGATATAGAGGGAAAAGGAACAACAAAATCACACCTATTTTTTGATACTCTTATCCATACAGCTAAACAGTAAGTTCTTGTCTCTTGCCTGTTGACTTATTTCCACGCAACTCTAGTATTATATCTTAGTTCTTCATTTTTTACAAACGAGAAGAAGGATCATATCCATTAGCATATCCATTCTTCTTAACAACATCAACATCTTCATCTTCATCAACCATGAACCTCTTCCACAACCAATGTTGCTTCCACACCCTGTCTGTCATCTCCTCGATCGGAATATTCTTCGTCTCAGGCAACAAGAAGAATACAAAGAACGACATCACCACAATCCACGCCGAAAAGAACAAGAATATCCCATACTTGAAATGACACAGCATCGACAAAAATGCTTGTGCCATAATAAACGTGAACAGCAAGTTAACACACACTGTCACACTCTGCCCAGCCGAACGCGTCTCCAACGGGAACGTCTCGCTAGGAATTAACCATCCTAGCGGGCCCCACGACCACGCGAAAGCGGACACGTAGGTGCATATCATGACCACAACAAATATTCCCCAACCATGACTAAGGTCGTCCGAATGGTCCGTTACTTTGATACCTAGGATTATGGCTATTATTACTTGGGACAACAACATCTGGACCCCGGCTTCAAGGAGGAGGACACGTCGTCCTAGCTTGTCGACAGAGTAGACAGAGACTACGGTGGACAGAACGTTGACAGCTCCGGTGATCACGGCTGAGTAAAGGGCTGCGCTGCTACCGAAACCTAGTGTTGAAAATAAAACAGGTGCGTAGAACATAATGGCGTTTATTCCTGTGAATTGCTGGAATATCTGTTGCATCATGAAAAAAGGAAAATGAATCCTCAATTAGCAAATTAGAAATCAGACTCTGAAAAATTCTGAAACTAATGAAATTGATAGAGAGTAATGTTAACAACATTTATTTGAAATGGACTTAAATCAAGAAACATTGGTATGCTACTGGAGTTTCACTTGTGTAATTCTAAGTTACCAAATAACTCCCAAGACATGATCCTTGTATTTCACAAGCTTGATAATACATAATTTTGGAACATTATAACGTTATTCTTGATAGAAGTGATAAAACCCATTTATCAGTTCAGCACATCAAAATTGGGTTTCTATTTAGTTCAAATTAATTCGAGGGAAATCTCATCAAATATTTTCAAAGAATACACTTTTAACTTGCTGTGTGTTATATACTCATAACAAATAAAAATAATAATTGTAACAATTATAAAAGAACAAATAAAGGAACCCACTTATTAGCTCATTTCAGTTCGACTAACTTTGGAGTGAATCAAATACCTGCTCATTTATTCGCTCACTTCATTTTAGTTTAACCAATTCAATCCAACTCGTTCATCTGGCACCTATAGATTTTCACTTGTTGCATTTCGAAACTACTTTATTTTATGAGTGTTACACAAGTAATTAGGCATAAAATCGAGTACTCCATACCCAATTACGCATTTAACTTTGACATCTATAAAGTGTAGACGAAGCAATTCTCCATAACAAGTCAAACAAATAACTTGAAAAATAATTAAATTAAGTAAACTAACCTGGAGGGCAACAGAGATAATCAATTGAGGTCTATTTTTACGTTGGAGTAAATTTCTGAAAGGGTGTTTGACTTCTTTAGCAATACGACTAGCTTCGACAAGCTCCAAGAATTCAGGTTCAATGTTGTCTGTACCTCGTATTTTTCTAAGTACTTGTTTGCCTTCATCCAATCTACCCCTTTCTATCAAACTGTTTGGTGTATCTACCACAAATAATGCACCCAACGTTAATAGCGCTGCTGGAAAACCTGCTAAACCTAATGATAATCTCCATCCCCATCCTCCACTTATCCTGCATTAATGCCAATTTAGGAAAAAAAAAAAAAAGTTGATTAAGTTAATATTATATGGGAAAATATAAAACTAAATTAACAAAAAGATCTATTCTATACTGTCTATGTTTGACAGATCCCTCTCTCATATTGTTTAGTCTTAATTTAACTACCATGTAGTTTAAGATTTTTTTCTTTTGAAAAAAAAAAATTGTGATTTTAAGTTAGATAAGGTAAATGTTGGATTGGAAAATATAAAGCTAATTAACAAAAAGATCTATTCTATACCGTCTACGTTTTACTGATTCCTCTGTCTCAGATTGTTCTTCTTAATATAACTACGCACATAGTTTAAGATTTTTTTTTAAAATAGGAGTAATTGAATTTTGTGGTTTTAAGTTAAATATGAGCAATGTATTAGAATGACCTCTGAATCTTCTGACCCTAACTCTTAAAAAAATTATGTGAAATATTGAAATTAAAAGCTTACTCCATATAAAAATAATCCTTTTAAAACAGATAAAAAGAGAAAATAAGACACGAAAAAATAGGAACTAGCATTGTAGTACACAACAATACTACCAAAAAATCATTATTATGGTTTTAAGATTTTACTGGCACAGACTTGTTTGACAGTCATTCAACTTATTTTAATAGTATAAAACTTGCCTTTAATAGGAGATATTTACAAATACTCTTATATTTGGCTAAAAATTAAAGTATAGCACTACTAAGTACTCCCTCCGTATCGGAATAAGTGTATCGGAATAAGTGAATTGTTAGGATATTTATTGGTGTTTCAAAATAAGTGAATCATTGAATTTTTTTTTAAAGTTATCATTATGATTTGACAACCAATTAACTTTTAAAAAGGTATTTATAAGGTCATTTTTTTCTTTTTTGAGGTAAAAATGAAAAATTATGTTAAATTTATGTTTTTAATATTTTTTTCTTAATCCATCTATTAAAATTTAATAATTCATTTATCATGAAACGAAGGGAGTGTAATAATGTGGTCATTGAAAATAACACCAGCCAAGTGGGTGAAAGAAATCAATAAAGACAAGTGCACAAAATATCATAAAAGTTCAAAGGAAAGTGTCAAAGAATGAGTGGTCAATATCAGACTCCCTACTTTATCTTTCCTAATATGAAAGTGAAAGAAGACACTCTTTAACAAATAAAGTATAGTAAATTAAATAAAATAGTCGTTAACCAAGGATTCAAGATTTTCAACCATGTGGACTACTAATGCATTTTTTTTTTTTTTTTGAGACAATAAAATCAAATTCATGACGTAAACTTTTATTTGGTAGGACATGGTAAGTGACCAATACAATAAATCAACTAGGGCCAAAATTCAAAAACCTTGACTTGGAACTTTTTTGACAGTCAAGTACGTCAACAAGATACACATGTAATCTTTATACTCACTCAATCATGCATTACATTATCGTCATACTCATAAACAACATAAAAATATAAAATTGTACGTGAGCAATAAAATAAATATAGCATGCGAATAAATATTTTGCAACAAATTACAAACTTACTTGTCTGTTCCGTAGTTGACGAGGTTGGCGAACAGAATACCAATAGTTACGTTAAGTTGGAACAAAATATTAAGTCCTCCACGAATTCTTGTAGGTGCAATTTCTGATAAAAATAGTGGAACAGCCTGATAAATTCATGCACATTAAATAAATGTTAATTTTGAGAAATATAGAAGATAAAAGAATTGTAAAGTACAAAATTTTTATTTCATAAAATCAAATACATAAAATCGATCAAAGTATTATTAAAATAAATTATCAATAGAGCTTTCTCGTATATTCAACATATTATAAAAGGAGATTTTTATTCACGAGGGACTTGCAAATTCTTCTTCATAAAGCTATATTTCTAAAATAGATAACTAAGAGGACACTCATGTGTGACATGTTAATTAACCTAAGGTTTTATCCAAACAGCAGTTATTGCAGTATCTTCCTTTTTGTTTGCTTTTTAACTTTTAGATTTATAGAAATGGATAAGATAAAGATAAATGCACTGAACCTTGTATTCTATTTGTGTCACAATTCACGTTCATGGTACATACTGTTGGCTTCTAAGGCCACAAGAAAAATTTGACTATCGAGCTATCCTACAACGAGCTCCAAAAACGTATGTATCATGCACGTGAGCTTAAGCTATGTCTTATCTTTTTCCTCTTTGGCTCTAATTTTATAGGTTTATCAATCTAGTCATATTTGATATGCCCTCTGTCAGAGACGTCACAATCTAGTCGTTTTAAAAAAATATATGATATTTAAATTCGTGGTGCTCTAGTTCACATTGTAATTACTGAAATAACCCTCAAGTGTCTCAACCAAAAGGTGAAAGGATAAGGATAAAAAGAAATTAAGGTAAAAGCAATCTACCAACAAAGATGGAATCAAAATTCAAAGAGAAGGGTGAAAAATGATGTCAAAAAGAATAAAGTAGCAAATTCAAAGGAATTAGCTTTGCAAAGTGGGAAAGATACAAGGAAGCTGCCTATGAAGGACTTTTCTAGACAAGGACAAAGCTTTAAGTCTCCACCTAAACTTTATTTATGTTTTTTTTTTCTACTTTTATGATTCTAAAAGAGTCTAACTCACATGTGTAATACAAAGAAAGTAACTCGATGACCCAAATTATTTAAAGCAAGAAAACAAAAAAAGTTGGAAAAATGCTACATAGATAGATTTGGACATAGAATTATAGCAAAAGATAACAAATATATATCTACTCTTACCCACCCACCCACCCCAAGTTGTGGACTCCATGTCTCCCATTTTCCGCAACATGGCCACCGTGGTCCATGGCCGTCCACAATTTCCGACTATGACAAATACTTAGTAATATCATATAAGATATTCTTAAGACAAACAATTATATAAAAAATTCAGTAATAATTATAATAGAATTTTTATTTCTCATACAATATTTAATATTTTATTAGTGTCTGGTTAATTTGAAATCATATAAAAAAACTCTAGAGCCGGTGAGGCTATAATTAACTTGTCACCAATAAAGAAATAAGGATAGTTTTTAGTTAAACATGACTCTTTACATAAAAGAGGAAGTCTAATCCAACCAAACTAAGAGAGAAAAAAATATATATAAAAATACTAGCGTGGTCCTTGCACATGCAATGCAGATTGAATATAATGAGCCTCTCAATGTGTAGTTTTAAAAAGTACAAACATCTAAATGGTGCTGGCCTTTTCTGTATTTTGTTTAGTATTTTGAACTACTCACCCACCCCTATTGAGGGTTAGCTAGGTAGATTAAAGTTATAACTAGTGTAGACTATATTCAATTTACAAAAGAAATTAATGCTCTTTATCTTTCTAAAAGTCTCACATTAATGAAAAAATCTCTCTATAGTCGAACTATCATATCCATTCTCTTTGACCAGAATAAATCATTTCACTTTTATCACGAAATTTTATCCACTTCTGTAGAAGATAAATTTTCCTCTAATCCTTAATCCATTTTTCTTCAAACAAACTAGTACGTACTAGAATTTAAACAGTCGCTTTTTGAATACTTATCTTTAAGTAATAAAAGGAAGTTTAAATAGAGTCATCACGTAAAACTTAATGTTGTAATAAAATTCAGAAAATACTCCACAATAATAGATCACTATGATCGTTAGGTGATTTTTCATATATTATGTTACATGCATGTTCTCTATAATAACCTTTTACAATACCAGATCAAAAAATATCAAAACAAACGATGGTGACGTACTAAAAATTGATAAATTGGACAAATAATATAACTTTTTTTATAATATCATTGCAAATATCTTTTTATAAAAAGGTGAGAATAATTAAGGAGCAAATTACCTGATTAGCAAAACCAACACCACAACCAAGTAGAATCCTTCCAATAATAAGCATAGCTAAATCTTGAGCAGCAGCATTTAGTACAACTCCCGCAATGAAAAAAAAACCGGCGATTAACATCGTTAATCTCCGACCAAGTTTTCTTGTTGTGTATGATGCAAAAAATGTTGCTGTTAAACCAGCCAGATATAAGGATGATGTAAATAATTGTAGCCCTTGATTATCATACTTGCAGTAATTACTGTTTAATCCTGGGTCTTTTGTTCTCTTGTATACCGTTGGAAAGAATTTATGAAGAAATGGTTCCATTGACGTAACGCCACCTGTAATTTATTCGTAAATGAAATATTCAGTAAAACAAGCCTTGATATAACAATAAAGTTTTTTTTGTACAATTGTCCTTTTCAATATATTGAGAGTAACATTTATCAATATTTAAGATTTTTTATTTTTTTTTAAGATTGAGCTGTAAAAACAGTCCCTTATTAACATTAGACGATAAGTTCACTGAGCTATCCTTCTTATTATTCTAATACTAGCGTTTATCAAATTTTAAGAATTCTTTTTTCTCTTTTCTCTTTTTGGTCATTAACTTTTAGGCTTTCCAGAGTGTTAGGAAAATCCCACTTAGGCCGGAAAAGTGGTTAACTTTCCCACCTTTTTATTTATGGAAAAATAGAGTGTCTTCTTTTAAAAAAAAATATTTAATTTTAACAATATTGCAGTTTTAAGAAAAATTCAAACAAGCAAAAAATTGGGCCAGCACATACTATAATTTAATCCATTACAATTAAGGTAAAAAGGAAAAAAAAATCCCAAAAAAAGGAGTAAATTTGACTTTAAAAGGAATTCGGACTCTTGTTTAGCACTGGGGCAGAGCTAGGGGACACAAGGGATTCATACTAACAACTACACTGTATATAACATGTCAAATTCTTTTTTTTTTTTCATAAATAGATAGCGGAATTGAATTCCTTTGATTTATTCTTTATATTTTTTATATTATGAATTTCTTTAATAAGAATTCTGATTCCACCACTATTAAGCAAAGTTCTTTATACTCTACCTATATTCAGAAACAAAGGAAAAACTTTAAGGAATGATAGAAGACACGTAAAGAAATGCTAAAGTACAAGACTTTGTAACGTCATGATCATCATGATAATATAAAGGTTAGCAACTAAAAATAGTTTTATTAATTAAAAGAAGAAGAAGAAGAAGAAGAAGAAAACGAAAAGTCATTATGAAAATGAAAATATAGAGTAAAATAAATTACCAGAAACTCCAACATCATAACCAAACATAAGTCCTCCAGTTGCAGCCATAATACAAGAGATAATAACAATAGGTGTAATCTTAGCCTCGAAATGCGTGCCTCCGGCACCGGAGGTAGAAAACCCTCCACCGGCCATCGTATAGCTAAGTTTTCCGGCTTCGAATGACACAATATATGTAATAACAAGAAGATAGTCTATATGACAAGAAAAAAATTTGTAATGAGAAAGTTGATATTTGTGTGTGATGGAAATTATGGGAGAAGCATAGGGGACTATATATAGAGTAATTGAGAAATAAAATGGTGTGGATTAACAAAGATGGAACCCCACGCCACAAGTATCTTTACACGTGGATTATATGTATATATGAGTTGACTATCCTAGTTTGTGTGTGTATATTTTTTAGTACTACCTATAATATAAGTTTCTTTGCTCGACGGCTCATGTGTACTAGTCAACTCAAAAGTTTGTTAGTTTTCAAAAATTATGTACACATATGGTTGGCGTTTGGAATAATAAAATGATTTAATCAATGAGATTTATCTGCCGTTAATCAAAGCTTTCGAATAATTATATATTTGAAGTTTTTTGTTTGTGGATATATGTTGTTTCTGTAGATTGCATGCAGGATGATTTTGTGATAATATAATTATGTTATCATTTGTTGTTATGTTATTCCATATTGTCTTTTGTATCTTTATTACATTTTTTTTATACTGAATTTTATTTTGACTCAAGAGTCTATCGAAAATAAACTTCGAACCTCACTTCTAAAGTAATTGTACGAATTACATACGATCTACACTCTCTAGACTCAACTTTATGAAAATATAATAGCGAATATATTGTTGTTGTGGTTTCAGTTCTTTGTGATGAATATATTTTGTTTGCTGCTTTTGATGATGCATGGACCATTTGGGTATCAAATCGAATATTCAAATATCAAATTTGGTTTATTTTACTTTACTTCAATATATCCAAATCAATTAGCTTCTTCATTATTTATAACAATTCTTTATTTGGAAGGTTGAAATATTTGTATTCCAAACATATTTGTTCATGAGCTATTGAATTTAGTCGGTCCAGATATGAGGGGGTTTTTTTTTTTTTCCTTTTAATTGATCTTAATTATGCAAATAAATTTGAATTAGTCGGTGAGAATAATTAAATTTGGATTAGGTCGGTCGACAGTTAATTGGTTTATTGAGAGTTTTATATTAGTGTTTAAGAAAAGTGCCAACCTTATAGTTAAAGAATACCAAAAGGGAAAAATACACTTTTCGTAAAACACTTATTTGTGAAAAATAATAAAGATTACATAAGTGGATAATTAGTTTATCCAGTTGGGTAACACAAATTGTGCATAATTAGGTTATCCAGTTGGGTAACACAAAATTGTGGGGTATTTAATACAGTATATATCCAATTGTTTTAGACTTTTTTCATCAAATGGCCAACGGTCTTATGCCTCCCAAAAAACGAAAAGAAGGCACGGACTACTATTACTTGTTTCAATTTACTTCTAATTTACAATACTTCCTCCGTTTCAAATTGAAATGATATATTAATTAAGAAAAAATAATTAATAACATAATTAGTTTATAATAGTGTTTTTATTAAATTATATTTACATTTAATTTAAATTAAAAATAATTAATGCAAAAGGTAAACACATGGAAAAAAAAAATTGTCTCTTTTTTATTAATGAAAAAAATAAGTAAACTGAAAAATCAAATTAGAAAATTTGGGATGGGTAATTTGAGACGGAGGGAGTAGTTGTTTTAATTTACTTATTGAGAATTGTATGTACTCACTTTGTTCATTTTTGCTTACTCATCATATTAAAAATAGATGTCCAACAATATTTGTTCAGTTTAAAAAATTAATATATTATTTACTTTTTGTAAGCATTTTATTCTTAGCGTTAAATATGATTCGGTATCCAATGCATTTTTCAAAACTTTAAAAGGGTAATATAATAAAATTTTCTTGATTATTTATTATGTGCCAAGTCAATAGTGGACAACTATTATATAATGGGAGTATATTTTTTCTTTCTACCCTTATTCCCACTTTTCCTTTTTATTTGCTCTATTGAATTGTGGTTATATTCCTAAATACTTCCATTGAATTGTGGTTATGTTTCTAAATACTTCAAAATCTATTTATTATGTTGTTGTTCAATAAATATAATCATTATTGATTTAAAAAAAGATATAAAATTTAATTAGGAATATATTGGTAAAACTATTCTTAATTTTATAAAATTAAGTGATTTATTAGAAGGTTGAATTTGCTCAATCTAAATGAAGCAAATAAAATAAAATGAAAGGAGTAATATTAAATAGGAGTAATTATATAAAATAACAGTACTAAAACAGTTGCATATTTAATTTGTTTCCATTTTCTTTTTAAAAAAAAAAACATGTGTAAACAGAATATAATTTTTTATTGTTAATCCTATCCAATACTCTCATCTACTGTGTTCTGTTGTGTCAAGTGTGTGTTCATTAAAACATTTAGAAATTTGTGGATTTGACCAACAATTAATTGTTCCATAAATTTTAGACATATTTCACTGTTCAAGAGAGTCACGTTATTTGTCGTTCCGTCTTATTTATAGTATCTTTGTATGTTTTTATTTTTCACATTTTGACTTGTTAGGTTTATTTAAAAAAAATAATTAATAATATAGTTATTTTATAATGATACTTTTATTAAATAATATTTATATTATATTTTAAAATTAATTTTAAAAAAATAATTAATACTAAGAGTACAATAATAACAACAACATACCCAGTGTATTCCTACAATGTGGGGTTTGGAGAGGATAGAGTGTACGCAAATCATACCGCTACCTCAGGTGAAATGGAGAGACTGTTTCAATTAATATTAAGAGTAAAGTATAAAAAGAAAAGTTTTTTTTTATATGTCAAAAATGATAAGTAAAAATAGAAATACAATTCAAAAGTTATGAGTAAAGGAAGTATACACAAATTATTCACCTTGTGAAAATTCACTTATATATGTTAAATTACAACATCTTTTAAGTGTCAGTTTGGCCAGGATATTTTGTGACATTTTTTTAATGAAATTTAATACGTAGCAAATAATTATTTGGACATAAAATTATTATAATTACCTGTAATTCAACTTGAATTAGAAATTGTTAGATCACACATTGTAGGCTTTATTAATAAATATTAATGTCAACTTCCGAATATGGTTCATTTCTTGGGTGTTTAGAATATAATTAGTAGGAATTATTGGACCTCACATGATCACATGAAAATTTCGTAAGTAGACACCAAATGGAGAAATAATTATAGGCCATATAACAAATTAACAAACAGCTGACGAAGTTTTCACCTAATTATAACATATAAGATAAATGAAATTCAAAAGTTTTCTGATGAACAAATAACAAACACTTTTTCTTTGAATTTTTTTTAATAGTAATGAAAAGATGTTTGATGTTTTATTAGTTATTGTTTGCGTTGTTGGCGTTGCTCGCATATATTGATGATTCACGAATATATTAATTGAACTTGATTCTAATTTTGGTACAATAACAACAGTTGTTGGAATAATCAATATTAGTTACTTGAATGTTGAAGAAGAAATGATAATGAGAGGATTAACAATAAGAAGAATTAAACAAATTTGGATCTTTTCCTTCGAAAGTTCAAGTAAATATTGTTAAAATATACACAAAGAATTACGTAATGAAATGACACTACCCTCCCTGGAAAATGGAGGTAACAGTTGTAAGAAAGAGAATCTTTAAAGGGTTAAAAAGGTACCTCCATTTTAAAAAATTGGGGCTAATACATAATTAGTCCTTCAATTAAGGATAATTTTAATATTAGTCCTTGATTTATTTGGTTAAGCATATTAAAATATCAATAACATACGAATCACATAAGTGAGATCTGGGGAGGATAGAGCGCACGTAGACCTTATCATTATATCGTGGAGTTAGAGAGACTGTTTTTTAAAAAAATCCTGGAATCAGGTGCAACAAATTAAGGTACAAAAAGAAGAAAATAGTATTGGAGAAAGTATAGCAAATAACAAGAAACAGAGCAAATTTTACGAGAAAGAAACAAGAGCAACAACATAATAGTGCGCTAGTCAAAACATAACAAACAACCATATCACAAGCAAGGCCAACAATACTACGGCTAGTACAACAACAAACACCTCAAGCCTAAACCCTCGACCCGCAAGATAATACTCCTACCCGATTAGCCTTCTACCTTATTATGTGTCTTTCGCACCCTCCTATATCAAAGGTGATGTCCTCGGTAACCTGAAGCTGGGTCATGTCTTGTCTAATCACCTCTTCTCAATACTTCTTCAGCCTACATCTACCTCTCCCCGTACCGTCCATATCTAGCGTATCGCACCTTATACTCATTGGAGCATCTACACCTCGTCTTTTCACATGTTCAAACCATCTCAACCTCACATGTCCAAACTATCTTCACAAGCATATTAAATGTTCAAGTAACTAAAATATGTGTTATTGACATAGGGCTCATTTGGGAGAATCGTTCCCTACCTCCATTCACTGTATCAGTTGTAGAGTCAGAATTTTCACTATAGAGTGTCAAAATATAAAGTAGCATAGCCATAAAAAAGTCAAGAGAGTCAATATAAAAGAGAATTGGATCAAAATGGTGTCTTAATTTGGACAATTCCAATAAATGGGTTTGTCAGATTTTTCATGACCAAAACGGTGAAAACGCGTGGATATGGAGCACCTTCAGTGTGCAATTTTTATGTTAGAAAAATAGACGGACCGTTAAGTATAGTTACACTGAAGGTACTCTACTTTCACAATTCTTCAGTGAATCTTTTACATTTTAAAGAAAGGCTCATTATGAGTCATGAGCCTTCTGTGTATTTGACATTTTGAAGAAAGACTCGTTTCTATCAATGCACCTTCAATATAAATTTTATCTTTCCGAAATCTGAAAGCCTGCCATTTTCTGAATTAACGGGACAAGGTAAGACATTTTCACACACTAAAGGCTCATCCTTACAATGCACCTTTAGTGAAATTATCAAAATACCCTTAAGAATCTCCAAAATATATTTATACTAAAGGTGCTCTACTCTCACGAGTTTTCAGTGACTTTTTTACATTTTAAAAAAAGGTTCATTTAAGTCACGAGCCTTCTGTGTATTTGACATTTTGAAGAAAGACCTGTCATCAAGAAAAAACTAAATTGATGGAACACCCTTAAGAGTTTTTCTCCAAAATATATTTACACTGAAGGTGCTCTACTCTCATGTGTCTTCAGTGAACGCTTTGATTACACTGAAGGTGCTCTACTCTCATGAGTCTTCAGTGAATGTTTTATTTTAAAGAAAGACTCATTTAAGTCATGAACCTTTCGTGAATTTTACCGGAATCTAAAAAAGGTTGTCATTTTCTGAATTGATGGGACAATAGGGAATAACTTTTTTCATATCCTAAAGACTCATGGACAGCAATGCACTTTCAAGCAAATTAAAAGTACACTCTTATGCAGAGAGTCTTCAAAATTATTTTGTCTCTCTCTATATATATGTGCATCCTCTTCACTGTCATGTACATTACTAAATTCACAAAAATTATTATACTTTTACCGTTGATGTATCCTTCAATCTGAATTGGAGTAAAAAAGGTTAGTAATTTTTTCTTAGTATATTGCTCTCCCTATTGAGTAAATAATTTGTTAATAACTAAAGTTATTTTTACAGGTTTAAAAATGTCGAATGAGCATCGTGTTAGAGCTGCATTGTATTGGGGCGGCGATGTCATATATGAATCTAATACGGTTAGATATAGTTGTGGTGCTTGTGCAGTTGTTAAACTTCCACTAAATGTTGAGTATGATTGGTTAGTTAGAAACTTGGATATTAGAATGAAAACTAATCCAAATGAGATAAGACTTGTTATTTCGGGTAGATAGATATTTTCAACCGTGCAGGGTAATGCTCGTTATTTTGAAATTCTCATACTTGATAATGAGACTTTGCAAGAGTTTATGGTGGCACCTGATACAGTGTGTTATATGATGAATCTTGATTTGTTGGAGATGTATATTAAAACAAAAGCATTAGATGTTGTTGAACCTACACATAATTTGAATTTCCTTTCTTTAAATTTTGCTACACCCTCTTTGAATCTTAATGACCCCCCTCCTGATTTTTATGAACTATCTACAAATATGACTAGCAACTTCTCAGAATTTCAAAGTTTTACAAGCTTCTTATCACAGAGTTTAACAGTACGAGTTGATATTCCATTCAGTAATTATAGTCATGGATGTACTGATTTTGGTGCAAATTTTGATGTCGATAATTATCGTCATTATGATTTTAGAAATGGTGCAGGAACTAGTAATTTACCTCAAGTTTCAGAGATTCTAAGAGTTTTTGAAATACAAGTTAGGATAGAAGTCGATGCCTATGCTGATACTCATGCGGATGACAATTCTGACAGTGATGCACCAATGATACATATCAGTCAGATGAAATGAGTGACTCTGGAGGTGATAATGATGATGATCAACAACCATTCATTGAGGTACCACAAAACACACCATTTCATAGGGAGAACATTCCATTTTTAAATGATCTTTAAGATCATCCAGAGGTATTTGCTTCTACTAGTGAATTAGAGGGTGTTGAATGTAAAATTTGGTTAAATGATAAAGCGTCGAATCTTAAGTCTGGGCAGTTATTTCCTAGTAAGAAAAGATTAAAGACTGTTGTAAAAATATGGAGTTTGCAGGGTAATAGAGAGTTCACTGTATGGGAATCAAAAAAAAATTTGAACTATTAAGTGCAGAAGGTGAGAATCTGAATGTGATTGGATGCTCAGAGATCGAAAAACACCAACAAATTTATGGACTATCGAAAAATATTATGGCAGACATACTTGCCAAATGGGTGTAATCCAGCTGATCATTTTAACTTGGATTCTAAATTGATTGCTTCTTTGTTGCTGCCTTTCTTCAGGAATAATCCTCAATTCAAGGTGAAAGATGTTCAGACTATTTTTGAGGTTGAACTAAAACATACACATTCCTATAAAAAGGCATGGATTGGCCGCAAACGTTCTTTCAAATTCATATATGGTGACTTTGATTACTCATTCGCACAACTTCCAAGGTACATGAATGCACTTCAACATTTTAATCCAGGAATGGTAGTGGAACGGATGCATGCCGATGAATCGACATCAGAGTTAAATTTTTTTAAATATGTGTTCTGAGCATTTAAACCTTGTATAAAAGGTTTTAAAAGATATAGACCAGTCATCTCTATAGACGGCACTCACATTTATGGAAAATATGATATAAAGATGTTGATTGTTGTGACTGCTGATGCAAATGGGCAAATATTTTCACTTGTTTTTGCAATTGTTAACAAGGAAACCAAAGAAGAATGGTCATGGTTTTTGTCGTGCCTTGGAATTCATGTGGTAGTTGATCGTAGAGGTGTTACATACATATCTGATCGTGCTCCTGAAATACTTAGAAGTTTTAATGATTTGTTTGAGTTACATGAGCCGAATGCATATCATTGCTTTTGTCTTAGGCATGTGAAAATTAACTTTCTGTCTAACTTTCCTAACAAGCAACTTGAGGGATTAATGTGGCAGGCTGCTATTCAACACCAAGAATGTAAATTCAAAGCCGTCATGCAAAGTTTGAAAGATGCTGAGCCAGGTGCTTACAATTTCTTAATGAAAATTCCATTAGAAAAATAGGCAATTCATCGTGATGGCGGTAAAAGATGGGGCATTTTAACAACCAATCTTTCTGAATCTTTCAATGGATTCTTAAAGAAATCTCGAGGTCTCCCAATTACTGCAATGATTAAGCTTACATACGGTCAAATTGTGGAAAGATTTGTATCCAGGAAGTAGTATGCTCAAGAGCTCATTAATGAAAAAGAACTATGGTCACCTGTGGTTGTAAAGAAAATTTTGAAGTATGAATTGAAGTATAAAAATATCAGGTAACAACTTATAACTGAGAAACGGGGGTATTCGAGGTTAAAACATATCATCGTCAAGGTCGTGGTGGCAGAAAACATATTATTAAATTTAGTAGGAATATGTGTGGATGTCAAAAGTAGCAAGCATATCACATGCCATGTTCACATGTGTTGAAGGTTACTGAGCAGATGAATAGGGTTGCACATGATTTGGTCAGTGAATATTATAGTATAGTGAAATATTTTGAGACATATCGTGTGCCGTTTCAACCTCTTGGAGATGAAGCAAATTGGCCGGAAGCGCCCTTAATGATTTGCAATGAGATATTTATCCGAAAGAAAGGAGCTAGAAAAACTACACGTGTTCCAAATGAAGCTTGTAAAATATACAGAATAACAGGGCATGACATGCGTAACTGTCCGAACTAAGAATATGCAAATAATAATCGTAGACAATAGCTTAAGAATATTTGTAGTTTTAATGTCATATTATGTACTTTTTGTAATGAGTTGAACTAAATATTTTAGTACTATTAATACCTATGGTAATTGATTAATTGATAATCATTTTTATGGAGATCCAAAAAGTTCACTCATTTTGACTGAATTCTTAAAGTCAAAAAGAATGCAAAAGAAACCTTCAAATAAGAGTCTTAGGACTTCTTTACCTAATGGACAATTGAAAGGATACAAGGAGCATATCATGTCTTGTTATCTGCTTTAAATGAAGACATTTAAACCCGGCATATCCTGGTTCACTGGCAAAAACTCGAGCATAGATTGTTATTTGCCCCTAATGTTCCTTCATGGATCAAGGAGGTGTAAATCTTCCATGTCATTTTTCTAGATCTATGTTAACAACTTAAACATGTAAGAACCACAGAAGTAGCAGGGAAGCTCAATTTTATGATAAAAATTTTATTCACAACTCACAAGAAAGCACTGTTTGGTTTTCCCAATTATTATTTCGGTCAAGTATATCTTCTGATGACATGATGTTTTGGCTATAATGGTGGCAGGCTTCAGGAAATGTTACCCTTGAAACGGTGCACTCAATTGAACAAACTGGCGTTACCTACATTTCTAGGTATTCATTTCACTCTTTCTATTTCAGAAGATATTCAAAAAACAAGTAGAAGATAATAAAAATGGAAGATACTTCTCGGTCTATGTTATTTGTACAAGCGGGAATCTTTTCTTCTCCTGTGTTACTCATATAATAAGATGGTCTGTGTACTTGTGTACATCAGACAAACGTATCTCAGTAGATAATCCATGTTATGTATAGTTCTCTTGATAGGAAAAATTGATCACTGGAACATTTACATGGATCAAGAATGCCTCAGTGAATTCGGTTGTAGACCTTACCACTACCTCATATGAAGGTAGAGAGGTTGTTTTCCAAAGAAAAAATCTTTACAATAATGCATCAAAAAACATTATCTGTTTGGTAAAAGCCATAATCATGTTGCCAGAAGGGCACCTAAAAATGCCCACCTCCTTATTGTCGGAGAAGAATTTTCACTGAGGGGGTTTAAAATTAAAAAACTAATTATACGAAACTAGTTGAAGGGGTTCAACGTCAACTATATATACATAAAAGACACCATTAACCGAATTACATTTACTGCATCCATCTATGTTGAGCTTGAATTTTCGAGGACTTGGATAATTCTATCTGAGGTATTTCATATTGCTTTTGGTCTTGATATTCTCAATGTAATGAAAGATATATACCCATTCTCGATCAAGACGAATAACGGGGCATTCTGCATCATTTTTAAAAGCAAAAACTTAACTTATAGTGTATGATTAACTCCGCCAATTGAGTTCGCCAAATTTTTGTAAATTGAAGTATGACTTCTACATAATAGATATTTTCATTCTATCTAAAGAGAAATTATTTCATAAATTTTGAATAACGATGGAGGAGTTAGAATTCCTAATAACACACAAGTAAATTATAGTTTGAGAATAAAACTCTTCTTCATCTATTTTTTGTCTGCGATTTCCAATATAGGGAGATAACATCAGAATCGATCACCATATAACAATAGCCAAAAAAATATATATCTTACATAGTTTTTGTAATATCATGGCTCCATTTATTTTTCAGCAAGAACATATTGTAGCACACACGAAAAGAATAGACATGACATGAGATGAAAGATGGGCAGGGTTAAGATAATAGAGGATGAATGCTTTGTTCATTCCAAAAGAAATATTTTAGATCAACTTTAGTCTTCACTTTCACCAATCTATCAAAGTTACTCGAACTTATCCAAAACATTATCTGTCAGATAATACAAAAATCAATGAGTACCACAACCTTTAGGATGGATATTTGCTCGAGGCCTAAGCATGTGGGGATGTGCTGGTTCGCCGCCATCTATGTCATCTGGCCTAGTCCTCCTAATAGCCGGAGCATTCTGGAATCTACTTCTGCTTGGTGTCCTACCACGTGGTCTACCACCTCTTCTACTACCAACACCCAATGTATTCTTGCCATTAGCATCAATAGGAGACTCAAGTTCTACGCCATTATCATCAACTTGAGACTCAAGATCTAGCATAAAAGGAACTGGATCAATAGGAGGCATTCTTCGTGGATTGGAGTCTAGAATGATTGGTGAGTTCCCATAAAAATCTGAGTTCATGAATTCTGTGGGTTGATATAGCGTGCGAGGCGAGTACTGATGTGTGACGCACTCTGGATGATACAAAACTAATTGACTACCATTCAAGTTATAGCTGGTCTCACCCGGATAATGCAAGCTAGAAGCATGTATGTTCTCTGCAATGCCCCTGAAGTGTTGTCCAAAAGAATTTGATGGTCTATCAGATGAAACATGGTCATGAACAGGAGACATTTGGGTTCCTACATCCTCGCCTCTATCATAGTTGGGTCTTTCTTCCCGTCGTCTTCCTCTATGCCTTGGTTGTGGCCGAGGTTCAACATACTCATCACCGCGAGGATATTGAGCTTCAATGCGTCCCCTACCTCTTTCACCAACCACTCTAAAGGAATTCAACGCTAATTTAGATAATCTATCTCCAAATTCACTAAATTTATTATTGCCGCTATCCTGTACGCTTAAAGTTGTTCTATATATCTGATGTAAAGTCCTAGCCTACAAAATAAATAATTGAATATACATTAATATGATAATCTATAACAGAAATAAGATGCATAATCTCAGTATATAGCAACTACGTCAAAAGCTAACACTATAAGATAGTTCACAATTTCTTCTACTTATAGAGTGTTATTCTAAAAAGATATATAGGACACAACACTATAAGAAATATATCTGTGAAGTTACATTATATTGATTTGATTTCCGTTTTTTCCTTTGGTGGTTTTTTATGTAATAATTTATTTATTTTTGTATTGTGCAGGTATATATATGGACAAGCAGCTTCACCAATATCCATGTTGCAATGTATATTTAGAACCACTATCAATTAGAACATTGATGTAAGAAAACAAATCTTGGATTCTCAGGGAGAATGGAATGCTCGAGTCATCATGCAACAAAACGACCACCAAAGAATTACAAGTTTACAACAAGGCTATAAACTTTTGGCACACCAAATCTTTAGCAACCTCGCAACTCACTGTGAGTTTCTCGTTGAATACTGGATTAAAGAATTGACACTTCCTGTTATACCCACTACCATATACAACCAACCAATGGACGTGACACTTTAACAGAAGATTAATCCAATAAACATCTCTCTACTTTAAACATAAGACAACAAAAATGAAAAGCATAATTATGTAGCTACTGCATATCAGAACTAACGTAAGGAAGCTAAAAGTAAAGCATAACTTCACAGATAATTATAAGGTAGTGTTGTACCAAAATTTCGTGTCTGACTACAAACTCTGATAACCTTCTTTAAATTGATGAGCCGAATTATTGATCAAATGACGAGTAATCGTGTTATACCACTGCACATATTCATTGTCATCTTCGAGATCATCAGGCTCAACATTGCGATTTCATCTATCTCTCCAGATTTCAACCTCTTTATTAAAGAAATGAAGCCAATTAAAGCTAGCTCTACTTCTCCGATCTAACTGAAAATGTTTGAGATCCCACAATATTCTACTCGGGATATTCTGAATCAACCCAAACTGACGTAGTACCCTATCTGGATAGTGCCACTCAACTGCATCCCAGGCTATTACGGGTACAATAGCACGCCAAACACTAGAACCATTCATACAATAATCTAGTAATGTAGCAAAAATATTGGGACTGTATGGCTGCCACACAAATTATATACATATAAATTTAGTTAGTTTTTACGACTTGAAAAATTAAAATAAGATAGATAAAGCTATTATTCAAAAGTGAAAAATACCTGATGCTCCATAAGTAAATCCAATTGATCACGAAATAAATACAATAGGTATGGTGCTTCTGTATCGTGGCATAGCCCATTAGACCATACACGAGAACGTGGTGGTCCTGGAAGGATAGAAATAAGCCACTCGTCAACTAGTAGATCAGGATCTCTCCGTGGCCTGAGAGGTAAAATCCTCTCATATATTCATACCTTCACATATTCATATAAATACAATAAATAAATATTAAAAATGCATTGCTTTAAGGAAATAAATTAAAGTAGTTAACCTGAAGCAAAGGTAAAAAAATCACCAATGACTCTAATTCCTTTTTGCGATGCACGACAAAGATATCTATAAAGTATTGCAAGTGTTGTTGCACCCCAAGTATATTGACCAACTTTGGACAAATCCGTAAGTAAAAGTAGATACATCAACTTAACTTTGTTACCCGATGTATCAATGGCAAGCATGCCTCCAATGATCCACAACAGGTACAAACGCACCCGTTGTTGAACATCGATCTCACTACTCGCATCAGTAATCAAAGGAAGATTTATAATATGTTTAATCAAAGAAATCATAAGCAATCTACCGCCCTGAAATTCTCGATCAATATCTATCGGTGCCCAACCAAGAAGATCTACCATACGTGTTTGCCAGTCTGCAGGATCGAAAGTAAGATCAATTTCCGTCACAGGTAATCCATTGACTGACAGCCCATATAATATAGCTACGTCCTGCAATGTAATTGTGGCCTCTTCAAAGTATAAATGAAATGTGTGTGTCTCTGGTCACTATCTTTCTACCAACACAGTGATGATAGCGTGGTCAAGTGGCATATATACCATAAAATCCAGCATCGAGCAAGTAACGACATACACGCTCATGTAATGAATTTCTACTTATGTAGTTCCAAAAGTCACCATCATACCTACGACATGTCAATGTGTCACATGTGCCATTATTCCAAATATCTTCACTACGATGACTAATCTGTCCTAAAAGGACACTCGAAATAAATAAACCTGAATGCACAGTAGGGGGTGTCATAATACCTAAAATATAAAGATATGTTTGTTTAATTCAAAAATCATTGAGTATGGCAAGCTAAATAGTGATATTCACCAAGACCTGCTTATTAAAAACAACAAAGGCCAGACTAGAAAAAAAAATGAACTGATTTCCAAAGAACTTTAAATAAATCAATATTATAAAAATATTCTATAGACTATTGTATAAGAAAAAATAATAATAATAGTAGCACTCTAATATTATAATGAAACAAAAAATTTGATATAAGATTATTATACAAATTTTCACTACAACTGATGTAAGAAAAAAAAAGAGCATAAAGTTACCTTTTCTAATTTGATTGATGATTAACGTTTTAAGTTTCCATCTTTGTGAAGTTTTATTTTTTAGTATGAATAAAGCTTGTAGGGTCGAGAATCTTGGAGAAATGGTGAAGAAGGGGGACCTCAGGTAAACTTCAGTAAAGTGGAGATGAATTGAAAATAAACAATCATATTTTGGAGATTCTTAAGGGTATTTTGGTAATTTCACTGAAGGTGCATTATAAGGATGAGCCTTTAGTGTGTGAAAAATGTCTTACCTAGTCCCATCAATTCAGAAAATGACAGGCTTTTCGGATTTAGGGAAGATAAAATTAATATTGAAGGTGCATTGATAGAAACGAGTCTTTCTTCAAAATGTCAAATACACAGAAGGCTCATGACTCATAATGAGCCTTTCTTTAAAATGTAAAAGATTCACTGAAGAATCGTGAAAGTAGAGCACCTTCAGTGTAACTATACTTAACGGTCCGTCTATTTTTCTAACGTGAAAATTGCATACTGAAGGTGCTCCATATCCACGCGTTTTCACCATTTTAGTCATGAAAAATCTGACAAACCCATTTATTGAAATTGTCCAAATTAAGACACCATTTTGATCCAATTCTCAATATAAAATATAAAAAAAAAAAATTGTCTCTAATTTTCTGACAAAAAAGTGTCGATTGACACCCCTCAAATACATGTGGCTCCGCCACTGAGCTACACCATGTCTTTTGGTGGGCTCTACGAATTGAAAGTTAAATGTATTTATAATGATATCACGAATACTAAAACGCAATTTGCAATAATTAAAGAACTAAAATTATATTGCAACTTTCTCTTTTAAATTCATATTCATATGGAGGCCCTTAGTCAAGATCCATAAAATAAGAATACAACAAAAATAAATTTGAGAGATTTTCTTATCACGTTTTATTTTTTCGTTCATTATAAAATCATTTTAGTTGATGCATGTCTCCATTAGGATTCTAAGTCGTGTCTCGATCTCAATATAACCGATCATTTTTTCAAATCAGCTATTAATCATCATTTTAATAACCTATTATCTCATCAACTAGCTAATTAAACGCAAATTTCCCCCTCAACTCCACTTCTATAAAAGCTGGATTTTTAGTGACAACATATTGATAAGAATAGCTACTATTTTTGCTTTTACTTTCTAATTTTCCTCCTCACGTGTATTTTAATTTTTAAGTGGGGCAGCCAGCCAAGAAATTTACAAAAAATAAAAATGTTGGTTATTTCACTTGATATTTATTTATTTTTTAATGGTGAAAGTTCACCTAAATTCTCAATTCCAATTACTTTGATAAACAATTACGTCTCAATCTAAATTAGTTGGATCAATCTGGATTTCGATCTCTACCTGATATTCATTTTCTTAATTATATTTATTTATTTTTTTGACAAAAGAATTGATCTACTCCCTCCGTCCCAAATTAAGATGACATATTAATTAAAAAAATAATTAATAACATGGCTAATTTACTATAGTATCCCTATTAAATGATGTTGAAAAAGTAATTAATGCAAAAGGTAAAACATGAAGAAAAAAATTGTCTCTTCTTGATTAATGAAAAAGATAAGTACAATGAGAAATCAAATTAAAAAATTTGGGACAGATAATTTGGAATGGAGGGAGTACAAAACAAAGTCAAAATTTCAGTTTTAGTTGAACATTTGGGTCAATTACTTCGACTTGTGCCTACTTATTCTGGGTGTTTAACTTCAAATTCTACTAAAATTGAATAGTACCCTATGTTGTAGCAGGTGTATGAATTTTCTTATTTTTATTTATTCTTTTGGAATCCGAAACTATTGACTTTTATGTGTTTGAAAATTAATAGAGAGTAAAATACTCCTTACGACAAAATAATTTTATTTTCAAGACTCGAAGTAGTAAATGTTTGAAATAAAAGTTCTTCTTAGCAAAAAATCTTCATCTATCAAATTGAAAAATCAAGTATGTCTAAACAAATAATAGAAGGAAAAAAAAAAAAAAAAAAAAAAAGAACTGAAGGTCCGTTTTGTTTCAACTAAAGACCTAAAATTTATGATTCCTATTATTTTTCTATCCTCTCCCTTAGGGGGCGTCAGATATGAAAAAATATATATTTTCCTATCCTTGTCCGAAGTAATATTATAAACGAATTTTGCAACCATATTGTATACATATGAAACTATAAAATTCTGATTGAAATTATAGTATGTACCAGTATTTTTTTTATTTGTAGGCTTTAATTTATTTAAGATGACAAACATTAATTAATACCACATTAAGATATTCATTTTTTGTCACAGATTTGATTGAATATAAGTTGATGATATTGGATTGACTTCATTACATATGACGAATATATAAATTTAATTTGCAATGTGAAAAGGGAATGAAAATGATAAGAAATAAGAAACAAAGTCATATATCACTAGTTGTAAGTCTATATATTTGTGTGGAACACCAAAATTGACCACGGCAGAGATATTGATAAAATCTTTTAAGTCCAAAACAGTAGTAGAATATTAATTCCTCTGTATCGAATTATCTATCGTGATTTTTTAATTAACATAAATTATTTATTATTTTAGAAGTTCAAGCTTTAATAGTAATAATTCTTAAAAGTTACTAATACGTCAATTATGGGTGATAACACATAAATAGAATGAATATCTAATAAAAAATCATATTTTAGGATGTAAAATAAGAATAAGATAATCAAAATTGTTCTTAATTAAGAGATGTGTAAAAGGAAAAAAAAATTGACAGATAATTTGAGATGAATGGAATGAGAATTGGTGGAAATTAAATAGATTTGGATGAGAAGGAATATGCCTATAGCTAGTAGAGGTGCAAAAGTTGTTAACTTAGCTTTTTGTGGGCATATTTACATATTCATACGATAAAAGAAATATCCCCAAAAAAAGTGTTTGTGGAAATACTTTTATTACAATTTGTACTTTACTTCCACAGAATATACTTGTGATGTTGATATATATTTATTCATTGCTAACCAGCAGTCTTTTCTGAAATTTATTATAACCATTTGCAGATGTTCATGTTTTTCTTTTTCACATATTTTTGTCATACTTGATACTTGTTATTAGTCTCCTTGTAAATTTTTTTGTAAAATTGAATATTTTGGAGTATCCCAGTGGATCAAACTGAATTAATGTCCAAACAAATTATATACATTCTAACAATATCTATAACGGTGAAATTCGTTACATATGTCTCGATTACTATATGGGGTACCTTAGCACCTCCTATTTGCATCCTTATATTTGATTATGTCCTATGATTGAAGTAGAAAAAATTAGTTATATTACGTAGAAATTGAACTTTCATGATTAATCAGCAATTACGTAAAGTCAAGTTAATGATTATGTAATTTTACGACAAAATTACTATTATATTTGCTTCAGAATTAAAAATGAATGTGAATAAGTAACCTGAAGAAATTTGATTTTAATTCGATGATAAATTGATTGATATATAGAGGAGGTCGATATCAAGTTTGAGGGTGACTGGTGCAATAAGATTCCTGTCTTTTCCTCCCCCCTTTAATATTTACTCCCTCTCCCTCTGTTTTAAAAAAGAATGATATATTTTAATTTGGCACAAAGTTTAAAAAAATAAAGAAGATTTTTGAATCTTGTGATCTTACATTAAAGTTGTATCAAATGTATCAAAATATTTTTTAATTTTATAATCCTAAATATATGATATGAAAAATTAAAATTAAAGTATTGCACCAAGATTCCTGTCTTTTCCTTGTCCTTTTAATATTTATAAAAAAAAAAAAATTCTATTTTGTCAAAAGTGTGAGAAGACTGTTGACAAAGGGCAAAAATACCTCCCCCCACCCCCCCCAAAAAAAAATGTGCAAGAAGGCCTATGGAGTATGTGTATGGAAACTTCTAAAAAGTTGACAGCAAATAGGTCCCTATTTCCACCACCCAATACAGTAGACTATGATATTTAAATGAAAAAATAACATAAATACACACCTTAATTTATTATATTTATATAAATCTTTATTCTTATTTCAATTAAGATTATGTATCTTAATTAGATGTAACGAAAGCTAATTATATATCTCGATAGACTCAAAATTGGAAAAAGTATCAAAAACTAATTATGTATCTTTACAAAAGAAAAAATGTATTTTCGTTGGATGTATATTATGTATCTCGATCGGTCCAAAATCGAAAAAAATATATATTAAGAGCAAGTCATGTAACTTTACAAAGAAAAAAATATATCTTAATTGGATGTATCACGGGCTAATTATGTATGTTGACAAATCTAAAATTGAAATTTTAAAAAATATCAAAATTTTGTGTAATTAAGCTTCAAACTATCATGATTTATGTTGTTTTCCCTATTTAAATTCTTTTTTTTTTGGGTAAACCTATTTAAATTCTAACTTAACAAGGCTCTCAATAAATTTCATTTAGACTCAAAGGAGCACCTGAACATATGATTAACCATTTTTGTTACACTTTTAAATCATTTGAGATTCTCTTTGTACGTCTTATCAAACACCAATTACATATACAAATTAATTGGAGTACTTAAATATGTTATTTTTCTTAATTATTTGTATTAGTCTCAACAAGCCGAAAAAACATCAGACCTACTCCTATGGAGGCTGATGTATATAATTAAGTAGGTGGGATATATTATTTGATTAACTTTTTTATGTAACATGAGCTTAAGAACATCATAAAATTTGAGTAGAAAATATTTGATAGAAATCTTTTATCATATATTAAAAGGTGTTTAATTATATAAAACGAATTGTAATTTAAATAGCTTAATACAATTTACTAATAAATTTAAAAAATTATTGATATATTGATCATTCTAAAATTTAAAGGATTGTCGTATTAATCCTTATGAAGCAATTCCGACACCATATTTGTCATGCAGTAGGGAAGAAATGAAGAATTAATTAATATATAATTCTCATCCTAAAAAAAAGTTGTGCCAACAAAAAAGAGCAAATTTAACAAATTCTCTATTAGTCTAAAAAGAAAAATAACAACCATGAAATATAATTTATAACAATAACAAACAAACTAATTTATAACAAATATTTAGTTGTATTAATTCACATACAGAAATACTATTAAGTGATATCCAAAATTATAACGAAGCTGCGTTGGAAGCTCGCTATCATTCTTTAGGATAACGAAAATGTTTTTGTAATGATGATTAATTAGATTATTAAAAAGTAAACATTGTTTAATTAACTGATAAATAATGGGAAATGACAAATAAAAGGTCATCACCATCGATATGATGTACTATATTGGAGAACACTTCAATTCATAATGTACTATATATATATATATATATATATGAAACTTGGCCAATCATATTAGAGAGTAATTATATTAACCGAGGTCTTATCTTATCCTAAATCCTTCACGATGCATGATTTTCTTTGGGGAAAGTAATTATTTAATAATCTTATGTGGAATCCTTGTTGGATCATAGTGTGATTTCAACGAATACTTTGCATTGTGATTTAAATGGTTATCTAAACTCTTGATCATCAGATATTTCCCACATATAAATAATCAACATTCTCTTTTTCTTCTTTGGTGGTGGTAGTTATTTGATCACATCCTAATTGGAGGGAATAATAGAAGATCAACTACTAATATATCGTATCTAATCTTACAAATAATTATCTTTGGGTGGTCGAAAATTTTGTATATCAAAAGTATAAATCTTTCATCTTGATGAAAACATTAGTCGAAAACTAAATATTACTTGTGAGATTATACTGAACATTTTATTATTGTTGTAGTCAAATAAGAAAGAAATATAGTACTTCCATACTCTTTCTCTGGTCTATTGACTTGATACCTCCCATAAAAGTTCATTTAGTAAAGATTTATTTTACTAAATTATCTTTAGTAATTATGCTTTTAAAATTTAAGTCCCCACACCCCTAGCGTCATCTTCCATTGTATTTATTTTTTGCTTACACATTAAACACAAATAATAAATAAGAAATTTACTTATTTTTTAAAAATTAAAAAATATTTTTCACAAAAAAAATTTTGTTTCGTACCTTACACACCATTAAAACCTATATTAATGATGGTTGTATTTGTTTTGCGTCAAAAAGGATATATAACGATGATACCAAACGGTATCTAAATGAGCGCAAAACAGCCCACAATCTTCGTAAAACAGTCTACACGACAAGACACCAAACGGAAACAACAAACACAAACTTAAACGAAAAAGAAGATAGGTAACTTGACACAAAGAGAACACATAATGTAGCAACTAAAGAGTATATCTAAAACCTCTACAAAATAAGTTAACAAGCACCAAGTTCTTACGGTGACCGCCAAGGGAATCAACCCACCTCAAAATCCACCGTTTCCAAGCAAAGAACAATATTGGCTTTGCCAAACCCTAAGCTACAATGGCTAGTCCAAGCCCTAACTAAGAACTAAACTAAGGTGGTCTACTCTCAGGAGAGAGAATTTTCAATGTCTCATATTTTCATCATTCAACAACTAATGAGAGAAGACCTAAAAAGTTCTACTTATAGTATATTACAAAAGAAGATAAAAAAATCACTTTGCCCTTAATGAGAAGGGCAGCCATGGTGTGTAAATACACCATGTGCAATGTCTAAAATATTCTTAATGAAGGGGCGGCAAAGGTGTGTTGGACTTGAATGAATAGTGTCTCTTCAATGCTCTCAAAATCGAGGATGGTTTAAGTCATGCTCAAAACGGGCCTTCCTTGCATATCTTTGTGCGCTCGGGGTAACCAAATCTTGAGCCTTTAGGTGTTGGCCTCCAAAGATGTCATCAAAAGTTAAGACGGCCATTTGACTTGTATCAAACGATAAAAGAATATTTTTGACGCACAAATTTTTTATACAAAACTTCAATACTAAAAGCAAGAAGATTAAACGTGTGACAACAAAGGTGCAAAAGCATTAATATATGAACCACAAGTTCAGATACAATGAAAAATTCAAACCTAATTCGATTGATGTGATCAAATTTGAAATAAACAAATAAAAATTAGAAAAACCCTAACTTAAATTAAACGTGTGAATAGGCTGTGAATGCATTCTTGATTATGATTAATATGTTGCTGTCGTCACCAATTAAAATCCCTAAGTTTTAAAATACTTTACCTAACAGAAATATATCTTTATTTTAGTCAATTACTCCCTCAATGTTTTGACTGTCTTTTTAGTTTTGTTTTTGTGTTCATTCAGAAAAACAATAAATATAATTTATAATTTAACAAGTTATCCTTATTTATTAGAAAGTTTTTGATAATTGAGTCGTATTAAGGAAAAACTACTTGTTTACGTAACATGGAATTGAAAAGGATTGTAAATTTTATTTGATTTCGCAAAAAGATACTTATTTTGGGATAAAAAATTTGATGTTAAAACACAAATAAAATTAGATGGAAAGTATTATATATCTACCCGACGAAACCTTTAGAATTTCTATTGCTTCATTTTAAGTTCGCCCCTGATCATCGAATGAAATGTGAATAAATCATCTTCCTCTCTTTAAAAGATGGTGTGCCTTCAGTTCAGTCGCTTGATTGTTTTCAGCCGTTAATATTTTCTCAAAAATTTCTTCAAACTTCTCTGACTTACCCAAAGAGAGAATAAATCCGTCATTCATTGCTCGGGCCCAAAATACGATTAATTAGCCATATCGAGCTAGATAAGTGGTGACAACGTAGACTTTGCACGCCAAAAAAATTCAAACCTCGTGCGTAGACTATGGGCAGCTCTTGCTGAGAACCCTTTTTTTATTTTGTCTTTCTTTTTTTGTTTTTGTTTTTTGTGTTTCTCGTTTGATCAAATTAAAAAACTTGTTGAAGTGCGTAATTTGTGTCTAATAATATAATTTAAGCTTCTAATGGATTCCTATTGTAATTTGTCATATGTAAATATTTATTCGTATTTCGTGTTTACATCAAATAATTCAATTTATTATAATTAAATTACTTAATAGAGTGAAAATAAAAATGAACTAACAATAATTAAGGGCTACAAACCAAATATTTCTTGTTTTGGCATAAACACTTTGTGTATAAAAGTTTTTACCACACCAATTACAAGCATTCAAAGTTTTCATACGATGTACATAGTGTGGTGTACATGAAAACGTTGCTTAATTAACGGTGATAGAGGTTAAATTAGTGAACACTTATGGCGTAACACCATAGTGTTAATTATTAACGTTCCTTAATATTCAAAAAGGCATGTTAAGAATTCACCACAACTCAATATGTGTTTTTGAAGACATTGAATTTCATCATGACACTTTTAGTTATTTCTATTCATATGTCCTGTGGAGAAAACAAACACCTAAAAGGGTGTCTTTGATACGAAGAAAAACTAAGAATTTTCATGAAAATTGTTTTCTTGAAAACTAAGTGGGTTTCTTACTTATTCATTAGTGTATGCTAAGAATAAAAAATAATCCAAAAGCATTTTTATATAATATAGCAAAACACTATTGAGTTGCTGGAGGGTGTAATGGTCGAGGATTGAGAGTTGGGGTCGCCGAGTGGGTGGTAGGAGACAGGAGAGGAGACAATGAACTTGAAATATTACTTATCAATTTTGTTTTCCTACCTCAATCAAGAAAGACATTTCCTCAGTTTTAAAAAACTTTTTTCCTTTGAGAAATATTCTCAAAATATTTTGACCAACCAAACAGAAAAAAAATACCAACATGAGATGCTTGAATTCCTACTCATCAAGAGGTGATTCCTAGAGCCTAAACGTGATGGACTATGATTATTTAAAACAGTGTTATTTGTTAAGGGAATTGGGAGAATACATGAAATTCTGCATGAATATAATTGCGTGAATGAGGGCCAATTGTGAAACAACAAATGTTGGATATTGCAAATTAACTATGTATTAATTAAATTATATAAGGACAAACTTATGCTATTTTCTAGAAAAATAATATACTCGATACCATGTAGATGTAATTATATAGTTGAAGAAGAATCGAGTGGTTATATGTCTAAAACATTACATGTTTCATATACCTAGAGAAAATCCATGAAACTGAGTGATCGAAAGTAAAACTTCGTGCAAGTGGGGATATCTATTTGCTTATATATCTAGGAGTTTATTTTAAGAATTTTTTTGGAAGATTGGTTTGTTTTTTTTTTCAACCAACACCTTCACTTTATTAATGTAAAGACGAACTTGAGGAGTTAATAGATACAGAAACATCTTTGATAATCCAACTAGGAAAACAGGAAGTTCACACTAACTTATCTAACAATGTAAGAGAAAATTTTGCCATATTGTGTGCTACCATATTCCAAGATCTAAGAATATATGTAATTTGAACTCCTTCAAATAACCTCATAAGCTTCCAAATATCTCTACAAGTGGTATCTATATATCTCGCATGAAGCTACACTCTTCTTTAGAATCATATCCACTACATTCTTTGCGTCTGATAAGAGTTGCACCTTTGTCTATCCATTTTCCTAAGCGTTTTCCAATGCAATCTGAATTGCTAGCGCTTCTGCAATGATGGTCTTCCCAACAAATTGAATTGGGATGCCAAGGACTTGAATTAAATTTTTAAAGCTATTCATAGCTATTGTTTCAATACTTGCCATATTCTTCTCCTTTTGTAAACTAGCATCTGCAAACATAATCACATCTTGTGCTACAATAATTGTATTAGTAGCAGTATGATCAGGAATCAATGTGAGAAAAGACACAGTGAGTGAATTACTTTCATATGCCTGAAAGTTAAAAAGTGTCTTGTTTACAATGTCACTAGATTCAAAGATTACACCATTAAAGTTTCTAGCGTTTCTTGCTTTTCAAATTTGTCACATTATAGAGACACTTAATTTAATAAATTCAATAGAATCAGGATATTGATTAGTATTATCAAAGAGCTTTTTCCACCATCGAGCAAAGTCTGTAATATTTTTGATGTTCGACTACTTTATTGGGCAAATTTTTCATACCATTTGGGCCTTCGGACATCTAAAAAACATATGTTCAATAGTTTCACTTTCTACACCACAAATCTTACAAATATCACAATTGTTTTTTAGCCTTTTAGAAATAATATAATTAACAAGTAGCACATTCAGGATACATTTGCGAATGAAGTGTTTATATTTATTTTTAATATTCATAGACCATAAAGAGTTCTAAAACTTTTTAGGAAAAGACTAGTAACTTGATTGAGGTCTATCACTATTGGATATGCTACTTCTATCAATTTTCCTCGCCAAATGGTATCTTGATTTCACCTCATAGACTCCTGACTTAGTGTGATGCTAAATAATCCTATCTGGAGATCCGGTGGTAGATATAAGGATAGACAAAATGGCACTGATATCCTTCATAAAAAACCTCTTTTAAAGTTCTTGAATTTTTAAAGTGCGGTTACTATGATCAATAAGGTCATTCACTTGTAATTCTATATCTATTTAAGATTGAGAAAACCTAGGTTTGAAACCGCATGAGCTGGGGATACAAGGATCAGGCTGTTGGGTTCGAAATCGAGAGGGTGTCATGCGAAAGCTCAACGTTTGCAAACTAATATGGTGATAATTCGGATAGACACAAAACTAAACTAAAAAGTATAATATTATTGATATGGTTTGGCCAAACGACCTACATATTAAAAATAAAATTGAAAAATCTAAAACCTATTGGGAGAAATCTCCCCCTAAACAAAGACAAACAAAGACTCTTTAAAAACTACATTGTGGATGTTATTATGTTATGGTATGAAAAGGGGGTCTTCTATTTATAGATGTTCAAAACATTTCCTCTAAGAAAGAGGTTAGCCAAATATGGAAAAGAATTATATTTTTCTTTTAGGAAAAAGTAAAAGTATTTATGGTTACTACTTTTATTTTCCTTAGATAGAAAATTAAAACTCAATTTTGGTAAGAAAATCAGGACAAAAAACCTAACAAATCTCCCATTTTTGGCTTGATTTTCTAGCAAAATATTCTTGATCCTCCTTCTTGTGCATAATTTTCGTTCTTCACATATTCTTCATATATCACTGTTGTTTGACATGCTTTAAAAATTAAGCCTTTTGGGGTCAAAATATATGAGCCCTTTACAGGGTTAAAAGTGAGCTTTATTTTCTAATATGTGACAGCAGGATTATTGAAATATGATTGACAATTATCTCTACATGTAGTTCGACAAAATTGTCATTATCGTCAAACTAATTGCAAATTGATTTGAACCTCCCTGGACTTGTCTTCAACCTCATTTTACCAAACCACTGGATCTTTGAACCGTAGGCTTTGATACCACTTGTTGGGTTCGAAATCGAGAGGGCGTCATGCAGAAACTTAATGTTTGCAAACTAATATGGTGATAATGCAGATAGACACAAAACTAAACTAAAAAGTATAATATTATTGATATGGTTTGGCCAAACGGCCTACATATTAAAAATAAAATTAAAAAATCTAAACTCTATTGGGAGAAATTTCTCCCTAAACAGAGACTCTTTAAAGACTACATTGTGGATGCTATTATTTTATGGTATGAGAAGGAGGGTCTTCTATTTATAGATGTCCAAAACCTTTCCTCTAAGAAAGAGGTTAGCCAAATATGAAAAAGAATTATATTTTTCTTTTAGGAAAAAGTAAAAGTATTTATGGTTACTACTTTTATTTTCCTTCAATAGAAAATTAAAACTCAATTTTGGTAAGAAAATCAGGACAAAAACCCTAACACAGTCCACACGTTTATACTAAAATCAGGACAAAAACCCTAACACAGTCCACACGTTTATACTATCTCCAAATTCCAACCTTCATCTAATACCTTTTTGTAAGAGGTTTCTACTCCAAATGATGTTTTTCTATATCCAAGAACTAGTAGAAGAAGAAGTAGCTTTAAGGAAAGAGGTATTACGACAATATTTACTTTTAGCATTCTAAGATAAGAGAGTCTTCTTGAGTTAAGATTCGCCATGCTAGTTTTACCAACAGAGACTGGTTCAAGGATTTTAACTCTCTAAATTCTATACCCCCATTAGATTTAGCAATACAGAGGTTTTTTCATTTTTCAAGATGCATTCTTCTCCTATTATTATTGAAAAAAATAGCAGTAATCTCCGTACACAAATTATCAGAGAATGAAAACATGATAAAACATGTGATGGTATAGCATCAGGCTGGCAACGGAACCGAAAAATTTCATTCCGGTCCGCCAACTCTGTTTCCGATTCGATTTTGGTACCAGTAACACAACAGTACCCGTTGGTGCCGGTATACCGATACCCAATGGTCCGAAATACGGTACCAGTGCGAACCATCAAAAAATTCTGATATTCCTAATTTTGGTTAACCAATTTCGGTGCAGGTTGATCGGTTCCGGTCCGACGACGCGTTAAATTCTACCTTTTAAAAAAAATTAGGTTGGTAGAAATGACTCTTTTGGCTGTTGCAATTAGCCGTTTCAACCCCCCCCCCCCCCTCCTCCTCCTCTCAATTATCCCACACCACTCCTTAAAATTTTCACTATAAATATCCTTCATTTCAATTCTTTTTCCACACAAATATTCTCAATTCTCATACTCTCTTAATATTCTCACATTCTCTCTAAATATTTATAATTATTATATTAGTTGGAGTTGAAGATTTTTTGAAGATATTACAAACTTCAATTATCATCTTTTAATTCCGACATTTGGTATACATCTGCTTTTATGCAAACATTTGGTATATTCGTTCCAACTTTAATCTCTTTTTATTTAATTTAATATTTTTATTTTTTAGTATCTACATTTGTTTACTTACATTAATTTTTAATTTATAATATTTGTATTGCTTGTTTTAATATTTTAATTTTATTTAATTTTAATTATGGATTATGAAAAAAATAGTAGAGGTAAAAGAACAATCTTTGGTAAGGTTTTTCGTAGACATAAAAAGAGTAAGGCTACTACTAGTTCATTACCTCTTAGACTTAATGAAACTTCTTTATCACAGCCTAATGGTTTCGTTGTTGGAATCGGTATGGAATTAGATCATGAGACCCTAAGTAGGCGTTATGATAATTTTGAGGAAGACTTACCGGCAGAAGATGATATAGAAGAACAAGAGTTAGGTGATACCCCTACCCCTACTAGTCCTGTTACGGAATTACCGGAAAACGGTGAAGAACATTCTCCTTTACCGGAATTTACTAGGGCCAAAGGTACCGAACGTACTAAAAGGTCTTTAGTTTGGAAATTTATGGAGCATGATAGGATAAAAAGTACCACTACTTGCAATAAATGCAAGAATGTTTTTAAACATTTGACCGGGAAAAAAAATGATGGGACAAGGTTTCTAACTTTGCATTTGATGAAATGTAATAAAGAATTTATTCATCTAAAAAATGAGGTTAAGGCAACAAAAGATGGTACCCCATTTGTGCATGAATCTGTAGAAGGTAATATGGTTCAAACGCGTTTAGACATGTTTAACCCGGCTGGCCCAAGTTCATCATCGACATATAGTGAAGATGTAGATAGAGAAGAACTAGCAAAAATGGTTGTTGTTATGGGTTTGTATTTTAGTTTTTCTTCGCATCCCGGTTTTATTCATTATATTCAATGAGTATATAATCCCTTTTTTAAAGATTTTTCACGAAATACAATTAAAAATGATATTTTTGAATTTCAAGATGAACATTGTTATTTTCTTCGTTGCTTATTTGATAAATTTGATGGTAGAATATCTGTTACTTCTGATATGAGTTGTAGTGTTGTCGGTAATGATTATTTTACTCTCACGGCTCATTGGATTGATCACGATTGGAACTTGTAAAAAAAAACTATTGCCTATAAATATGTTGACGAGTCTAAAACCAGTATGTATATAGCTAGTATAATAACGGAGAGCATGAAATATTTTAGATTTATTGGTAAACCTATGGCATGCACATTAGATAATTCTTCTAATAATTTGAAAGCTATTGAAAAGTTAAAAACTAGATTATGTCCTATGGATGAAGATCATTTTCATGTTAGATGTACTGCACATATTTTAAATTTGATAGTACATAATGGTGTTCATTTGTTTGGAAATGGTTGTTGTCAAGTTCGAATTGCTTGTAGGAAAGGATGTAATGGATGATTTTAAATATAAAGGTAAACAATGTGACCTTCCATATAGAAAAGTTCCAAAAGAAATTCCTACTAGGTGCAATTCTTTGTTTCAAATACTTGAAGTTACTTTTATATATCGTAAACCTATACAATTAGTTTATAATGCTTATAATGAGGATGTTAATTTAATGCTAGATGAAGATAATTGGATTGAAGTAGAAGAACTTTGTAAAATTTTGAAAACTTTTTATCAAGTTACGAACACAGTATCTGTTCAATATACTTCAACTATTTCTTCTGTTTTAGTAACTATTACTGCTATTTCTAAAGTACTTGCTGAATATAAAAAATTATGCCCTTACAAAGAGGCAATTGAAGCTTTGGTTGATAAATTTAAAAAATATTATTTTCCTATTCCACAAATTTTTTTGACAACTGATTTATTCAACCCATTTTATAAAGAACATCATACAGTGATGTTGGTTAAAAAATTATACAACAATTTAGAAATTGGACCTCATGAAAAGCCATCAGTTGACACTTGTTGTGCTAGCATAGTACCTAAAGCTAGGAGTTTATATAACTTGTATCAAGTTATGGAACAAAATATTGGGCCGATCAAACCTTCTATTTCTAGACGTAGATATGATGATTTAGATGACGAGATGGGTAAAGAACTTGGTCTTCAATGTTGTAGGAGTAATGATTTTGATTCATATCTTTCACAGGATTAGAAAAATACTAGAGATGAAACTGGAAAACAACAACTTTTATCATGATGGAAGACTCGTATCAGACAATTTCCAAAACTTTCAAGGATGGTTCGAGATGTGCTATCAACTCAAACTTCTTCAGTAGATTCGGAGCAAGCTTTTAGCGCAGGAAGATTTATAATAGGAGATCATCGATATTCATTAGTAAGGGATAGTTTGGAGATTTTGATAGTTTGGAGATTTTGATATTATTTTGAGATTGGATCAATTCCGAACGAAGAAATTTTGGGCTCCTAAATTACTGCCCCATGTTGAAGACGAAATAGATAAAATTTTTGAGGAAAATAGTAATGATGGAATGGAAGCAATGGAGGAACAAGGAAAAAGACCAATTTCGAAAGATTTATCCGCCGAAGAAATAGAAAAGTTACGCCAAAAATATGATAGATAATTTAGATATTAATAAGATTCTACAATAGAGATCTAATTCAAACAGATCCCTTTCTAGAAGGTGGCTGCATAGATTAGATTTTCTTTTAATCTTTATAATAAATGTACAACGTATGAAATTTGAAAAAATATAACGGCTATTCGCCTAATTTTATTTTAAAATTTGTCTTTTGTTTATTGCAATTACAGGGAAAAAATTTAATACAAAACTTTATAAAGTTAGAAAATTTTTTAACTTTACAACTTAAAATTATATAAATATAATTTAACTTATTAAAAATATTATATTAACTTAAACTTAAGGATATATTTTTAAGTTTAAGATATATTAAAACATGTTATATTTATTAACTTAAACTTAAGATATATTTTTTAAGTTAAAATTTTAAATTTTTTAAGATATATTAAAATTAAACTTATTAAAAAAAATTAATAAATTATATAAGTTAATATATATATATATATATATATATATATAACACATATAAATTATATATGTTAATATATTATATAAGTTAAAATTTGAAAAAGAACTGTACGCAGTACATTAAGGCCGACGTCTCTTCCGGTAAAGTTCTGGTGTCATTCCGGTCTGACCCGATTCCACACCAGTAATCAACGAATCGGTGCGAACAAGGGTAAAATTTCGATATTTCGGTTTCGGTAACATCGGTTCTGGCGACAAATTCGATAAGAAAGTTCCAGTACCAGTTTTGGTTCTGGTCAAACCGATCCGACGATACCGGTTCTAGTCCGTTGCCAGTCTTAGTATAGCAGACAAAACGGATTTAAGCATAACTTCTTTTCCAGCAGGGCTTAAGAATTATTTTTTCAACATTTGATTTTAGCTTTAACTCTATCCTTTATAAATTTCAACACTTTTTTTTTTAATTTTTCTACTACTATCGATAAACCTAAATACATTCCAAGCTCATTAGATCTTAGTTGCCCTATCGCTGCAATAATCCCGTCCTTATCGATTTCAGAAGTATTTTTACTAAAGAATACACCTGATTTAGAAAAGTTTACCTTTTGGCCCAAACATTCTTCATATTTTTAGAAATATCAAAAATATTAGAGGCATTCTGAATATTAGCATCACAAAATATAAAGGAATCATCAGCAAAAAATAAATGTTTAACTGTGAGTCCACTTCTGATCAAACTTAATCCTTGAATATTTTCATTAACTTCTGCTTGATTTAATATTCTAGATAAACCTACTGCACATATAAGGAACAAATAAGGTGATTAAGGATCCCCTTGTCTTAAGCCCCTAGTAGGTGTTACTCCCCCTGCTACCTCTCCGTTAATATTAAACCTACACATTGGAGTAGTGACACATTGCATTATCCAGCTAACAAAAGTTGCATGAAAATCCATTTTGGTCATGAGCTTTTGTATATAAACCTATTCCACTCGATCATACGCTTTTCTAGCTTTAGAGTCATATACTTTTTCTTGCCTCGTCTTTTATTTTTCAACATATGAATGAACTAATGTGCTAGAATCATATTATCCACAATTTGCCTTTTGCCAATAAAAGCTGTCTGATTAGGGAAAATAATAGTGGAAAGGCATCTTTTAAGTCTTGCAGTTATAATCTTGACAATAATTTTATAAACCGTTGAATATAAGCTAATGGGTTTGTACTGGCTAATATCACTTAGATTTTTTATTTTTGGTATTAAAATAATAAGAGTTTGATTTTATGAGTGAGTTAAAGGGCCTGAACGAAAGAAACTTTTAACCGCTTCACAAATGTCACTTGATAAAGTATTCTAATACTTTTGAAAGAAAAATGGAGGTATACAATCCACTCCTGGAGCTTTGAAGGGATGCATATCAAATGTCGCATTCTTAATCTACTCATTCGTAACATCCCTAATAAGAATATCATTCATAGAGTTATCAACTAACTAATGAATTAAGCTCAAAATAGGATCGAAGTTGGAAGGTCTAGAGGTAGTAAAGCGGTTCGTATAAAATCGTTGCATTTCTTGTACAATCTCTTTCTATTCGGAGATCCATTGGTCATCTTCTAGTTGGAACCCTTTAATATTATTACACTTACATCTTTGGATAGTTTCATATGAAAAAAATATGTATTCTTATCGCCATCCAGTAGCCATAACGTTCTAGACTTTTGTTTCCAATAAACTTCATCCTTATATGCCTGACCAAATTCTCTCTAAAGCACCTTTAGTTTTTTACATCGAACAGACTAGTGACATTCTTAAGTTCAACTATTCTATCCTTAATTTCTTAAATTTTTTTCCTAGTGTTACCTTTACCATCTTGTAGCCAAGCTAGTAGCGTAATTTTACATTTTTGTAACTTGAAGCTCACTATAGATTGTTTAGTACCTTCTACACTTTCATTCCACATTTGTTCTATCATCATATTAACTTCTTCTTCTTCGCTCCACCTTATAGAAAAAAATCCTTTTTTTTTCTTTTTTATAGAGCTAGGTTCAGAGTTTATAAGAAAAGTCGAGTGATCAGAGGCCTCCATTTATAAATAGGTGATTTTAGCTTGATTAAATTCAAGTCTCTAGTCAAGAAAACTTAAAGCTCTATCAAGTCCTTGAATTATCCCATCGTTTTCTCTAAAACACCATCAAGATCAGGATTTTCCATTAAATCCGAAGTCTATAACTCTGATCTCCTATAAGAAGTTTTTAAAGACTGTAAAGGAAGACTTCTCTCGAACTCTACCTTCTATTTTTTTAGAGTTATCCCTAATGTCATTAAAATCGCCAGCCATAACCCACACTGGTCCCCAACTATTATATTTGCCTCAAAGTTCTTGTAGTTGATTTCTGTGAATAGCTTTTGTCAGTACTGAAGTATACAAACACATACCAACATTTACTAGTCACAGTAATATCATGAACATATGTTTCAATGTAAAAGAAGGTAGATTGGTATTGATATACCTGAATTTCATCATTTCAAAATAAGTTTAGCCCTCCTGCTAGTTCAATCGGATCCATAATAATTGCATGTGGCATATTCAACTGTCTCTGAACTCTTCACATCATGTTTTCTTGATTCTTACTCTCGCTTAAAAACATCATACTCGGAGAGTGAAGAGGTATTGTCTCCTTCAAAAAGGAACCGTCAAGGATCCCCCAGCCCTCAATAGTTTCACACTATCGTCTTCATTTAGAAGAAGGAGTCATTTCGGGCTGGCCTCCCATTCCACCACTATTTTTAGCTTCTTAGCTTTTGCGTCTAACATTTCACTATTTTTTTTTCTTCTCTTTTATTGCCCAGATTTTTGGTACATAAATAATCACTATCACCTCAAATAAATTATTTTTTGAGCTTGCCGTTATGTTATTATTCTTAGAACCTGTCCTTCTGTTCCTCTATCTAGCCTTCTCCAATTCTTTTTTTTCCTTAGGAGTAGTACTTTTTTGCACTTGTGCAGCTATTTCTTTATCTTTTTCTCCATTAATTACCTCAACTGAAACATTTACTAATGTTGGTATCATAATAGAAGTAGTATCGTTAAGCTTTAATACCTACAAATTCGTCATTTTCGACTTGGATTAGGACATTGCTAGTTGTTTCTCCTTGTTACCGGCTACTTGGATTACTTTAATTTTTCCTTTTGCAACTCTCTGAAATTATTCCTCAAAGGCTCCTTCATCTATCGTGTCACGGAATCCCATTTTCGATTATATATATAACTTTTTTTCTGCTCTTATGATGCTTGTATCCGCAAAGACCAATTCTTTCTCCTCCCGATCTTGTTGTATTTTTTCCATCTCCTTATTGATTTGGATATGCAGGTCTATGACCATTGTGTCATTAACTTGATCATTTACCTCCGTACCTTGTTTATTTTGCTTTTTCGTTTGCTCTTTATTTTCCCATGAGCTATGCCCAGCGTTCAGATTTTGATTTATTTCGTTTGTATCATCATTTGTTGTTATTGATTTTTCTTTTGAATCTTGGATATCCATATTATGCACCCTATCATGCTTCACTACAGGATGTGTCTCCGAGGATGCAATACCCTCCATTAGTTGGTGCAACATATTATTGTTTCCTTCATCCCTGTTCCTTGTCAACTTTTTTATATGATATTGTCCGCTAGTATTTAAAACTTCATTCCTTTCTTGCTGTTGTGAATTTTCATTGATGATTATATGATATTCCGCTCTCATCCATGCATCAAATTGATTATTTTTCAAGTTTCCGACATGCACATCTTTTTCCCTTCTACTGCATATTTTTTCATTGTGTTCTAGTATCCTGAAGTAATAACAAACGTAAGGCAAATTTTCATATCTAAACCTCACCCATTTTATTTTGTGATCCAGTTTAATCAGCTTTTTCCTCGGCAGTCCTTTATTTATATTCATCATCGCCTTAATCCGCATATGTTTACCCTCTCTATTCCCGTTTTCTAAAATCACAATATCTGTTGTTCCTCCTAGCGAGTGTCCAATCTTTCGCCCCACTTCTCGTGACATCCAATGTAAAGGAATGCTCCACACTTGAAACCACAATTCACACATATTAAAGACCACTGAATCGCTTTTTAATCCTGGTTCCCATGCCTGCACATTTAGCAAGTATTTGTCGAATAGTCACAGGGTACCAAATAAAACTTTGTTAACTTTTTTTTATTTGTAAAAACAAACTGAAAGAAATACTTCTCTACTTTTATGATTCTCAGCCTGACGGGATATCCACACACCCTTGGTATGATGTTTCCTAAACCTTGTAAGTTGATTTCTCTATCTGCAATAATTTTGCCAAGGATGCTTACTTCACAGTCTTGTAAACTCGCTTTAATATCGAAAAAGTCGAGCTCTACCACATCTTTCTCGTCTTTCGTTAGAATAAAGTTTTGTAGACGTTCCATAATTTCCTCCTCCATAGTTGATAGTCACCTATGTAGTTTGTTGAGAAGATGTAAGGAAAAATAATAAAGGAAATAACAGTTTTTTTTTTTTTTTTGAAGAAAAATGTCGAAGATGGTCGGTTTTGATTATTAAAAAACAATAAAATTGAATGTTTTATGTTGTTTTAGGATTCAAGGAGAGTATTTTGGATTTTTTGAGTGGCTAAAAGTGGTTAAGTGTAAGTAGAAGATCATGAGACTGGGATGTTATTTATTATTGGATAGTTATCTCTAGCAAGTTGAATGAATATCTGCATCAAAATGAGAAGAATTAGAGTCCCACTAAGAGAAAAACACTACCATGCAGAGAGAAATCAACTCTCACGTAGAGAGAAAAAAGTGAATTGGAAGATTAGTACTAAGCCAAAGGATGTTAGTAGAGTTAGGGATGTGCAAAAGTCGATTCAACTGATACATCAAGCCGATAAAAATGTTATTGATTTATCGATACTGGGTTATTGGGTTAACAATTTTGTAAATTGTTTTTTTGGGCTATCCGTTCGATTTTCGATTTTAAGGTTCCTTTAGTTAATGGTTAAACCGGTAACTTAGTAAAACCATATTAAAATTATATTTTTATTCACAATTATATAATAGTGGCTTTAGATTCTATATACCTATCTTATTGTTTTAGTACTTTATAATTGTTGTCGTAGTGTTTTTTTAATTTGTGTAGATTTTATACATAAGAACAAATGAAAATAACGAAAAGTAAAGAAATATTAGGAATGTATTTTCTTATCGTCTAAACCAAAAACAAATCGATAAAAATAAAAATTAATTAATCAAAAATTGATAACGAATATCTTATTTGTTTGGTTATCGATTAGCATGTTTACAAATTGAAAATCGATAAACCAAATCGATAATGCACAAAATCGAATCAAATCGATCGATACGCACAGCTAATTAGAGTCGAGTATAATTGAATCTTGTCAATTCTGTACCTTTTTAAACGTAAGGGGCAGAGTCCACGGATAGCCAATTTCGTTGTTTCATTTAATTTGTGTCAGTTGTTTAAATTTGAAATTAGTTTTTGTAGAGTCTAAGTTTATAATTGAATTTGACGATTTATATGGCTGGAGTCCATCATATATGATTGACGTGCAGTCATTTTTGTCTGAACTTTAGTCATATATATGTGTATCAATCATTTTTGCTTGCAACTTCAATCATATATGACTAAAATTTAATCATTCTTGTCTTACTTCAGACACATAGGATAGTAGTTTAGTCGTTTTTACTTGAACTTTAGCTATACGTGGAATGTGCCTCCCTGATTCCATCATCTAACATAAACGAGTCCAAATCAAATAGATTGCCACAAGAAAAAAAGAAAAAAAAAAACACATTAGCCCTTTGTGTAATCCCACTTATAAGGAAAAATAACATAAACATCCATCTTAACTTAACATATTTATACAGATCTTTATCCTTATAAAGTAAGTACAAAAATTTCAACTAATTATTTATCTTCATTGAATGTATTGGGAGTTAATTATGTATCTTCACAGATCCGAAATTGAAAAAATGTATCGGGAGCTAATTATGTATCTTACAAAGGAAGAAATGTCTCTTCATTGGATGTATCGAGAGCTAATTATATATCTCAAAAGATTCAAAATCGAAATTTAGTAACTATGCAAATATCAAAATTTTCTGTAATTAAACTCGGAACTGTCGGGATTTGTGTTGTTTGTCCTTTATAATGCTCATCTTTGGCTGGGCCTATATCAGTTCTTAGGTCCAGACATCAAAGGAAATTGGCTATCACACAAAGTGGCTTCAAGGCCCAAAAGTCCTTGAATTATTTGGGCCTCCAATTGGGTTAGCTATCCAAAGTTGGACCATGATGGTCATTTTTGGGTTTTAAGCTCATCCAAACAAAATTTTGAATTCAAGTTGAGGTTTTCTGGATAATGCAAACTTTTGAAATTTGTTTCGAATCAATCTTAAATTACTAATTCTTGTTTAACCAAAATCTAATGAGTTGATAATATTTTTATCATGATTAAATAAGTGCCTAAGTTTAGGTCAAACATAATAGCCAATTTAATTGGGCCACCTCTGACCAAGGGAGTAGTTAATTAGAAACAAAATTAGATGCAGTATTGAAAGATTTCTTATCATGGAAGACTTTAGATATTGAAATATTTGAATTATAAATTTAATGGACAAATAACTAACACACAAATAATTTAATTATGTAGGGTTACTAATAGGGGGCCAACATTTTTTTTAAAAAAAATTGGGGCCAACATAGACCCTTCTCTACATCGTTTTAATTCCTTCTTGTTATACCAGATAAAAAAAATTATATAGATGTACAATATTTATACAATAATTTTTTTAAAAAAAAAAAAAAGATAATGGTATATTATTATTTAAACATTAATCATTGTCTTTTGCCAATTCAAAAGAAAGTTGAATACCAAGTATATCATGACGAAACCATGGAGAATAAAATAATAGGCTAATAGGTAAATTTTCGCTATTATAATATTATTAAACGACATCGAAAGAGACATAATAATTTTAATATTATAATGTCTCAACTTTTACCTAATGAGCTGATTAATATTCCCCTTCAAACTTTGCTTTTCCAATTATGTAAAAGAGATGTCTAATTTTCAATGAATACAAAACAACGTTTGCATGTTTGCTAATTAATAGTGTATAAATTTTTCACACCATCAAGTTAAATTACCTTATAACATAAAGTAATCCTTGATAAGTGCACCTTAATAAAAACATAATCCCAAATAGAAATATATGAATGTCGAGGATTAAGAAAGAAAATTAATAGGTAGTTTAGTATTGTCTAATTTGCTTATCGATATTATTTTTGTTATTCTCCTACTTTCTTATTCTTTGATTTTTTTGTCACCTTGGCTTCGATTATCATATTAGCATTTGTTATTATTATTGTTCTCTTCTCCATTGTTTTTAGTGTGACTTCGTCACTACCGTATTTGGTTTACATACTTGAATTTTGATATATTTTACTTTAACCGAAGGTCTACTGGAAAGTCTTCCTACCTTTTCCGACAGAGGTAATACTACATACACATCACTCTCTCCAAAACCTAATTGTAAAATTATACTGAATATGTTATTTTTAGTGTAACCATTACTAAGGATTCTAATCGAGATCACTTTTTCAGAGCTCTTATACGACGTAAATCAGAATTTATCAAAACCTCAATAAGAATAGCTAATACATGATTAGAAATCAAAAAATAAATAAATTTGCTATAACCAATTAAAATAATGTGTAACTTTTTTCCTACACAGTTAAAGATACAACTTAAATATTCAAACACATTGATTTTGAATTCTTGACATACATGACCACATCTATTATTTGTATCTCTTGATCTTCAAACTTTCTTAAGCAAGTATAATTAATGAGTCATCTTACATTACAATAAAGAAAAATAGAGAGGCAGAGAGAGCAAGTAATAAATTGGAGAATAATGTTGTATATAATAAAGTCCATACCAAAGTTTCAACGTGGCCTATCAAAAGTCATCAACACATTTGCAGATTTTGGGTTTTTGATTGATTCTTTTGTCCTAATAAAATATATAAAATAAAATTAAAAAAATTAAAATTTAAAAAAAGAAGTCTAGATGGATCTTTCTCTTTTAAAAAAATATTATTTATTTCATCTCCCAAACATAATCATGTATCTTTCTTGACAAAATAAACCACCGAGCATGACCCAACTTGTCGTGTGCCTCTACCAAAATAATAATATAATATATAATATTATATTATATGTGCACATAAAACTATAGTGTAATATATACACATAATATTAATTATTCTTAAAAAATATAATACTATTTGTTATGGTTAGGTTAGGTCAAAATAATGCTGCATTTTTTGTGCTAAATTGGAATAACAAGGACATAAATATGATTATTTTATTGTACCCAATATTTTAATGAATAGAAAATTCGTTGTTGTCATCTTGAACTTATTTTATTCATTACAATATTTATATTGCCCCAAATGAAAGCTTAGATAGGCCCTACACTAGGCCACGAAACAAGTACTTCCACTTTTAATTAATAAAATAATTAATTATATATTGTATTATTATACATATATGAAATAGTAATACATCTCACATAGATAAGATCACAAAAACTTTTTTTATTATACACTTAAAATAATGCCAACTAAAACGTATATTAAACAATTAATTAAAATAAAGTACTTGTAAAGTCAGGGTATCATATTACACGCTTGTCGCACTTTGTGGACCTTTTTGTACTTTTATATATGGTCATTTTTATCCTAAATATAAGTATTATCAATACGAGTTGTGGTAGAATCATTCAAGATTTATTTATTTATAATTGAAGATTTTTTATTTGAATTACTAAAATTTGGAAAATATTCTATTAGGACTTAGGAGTGTTGTCTTTAAAAATAGATTTAATGTGCAAATGTAAATTTAATTGAATCTCAATACTCAATAGGGTACTGGATACTAAATTATATATATATATATATATATATATTATTTTTATAAATAACAAGAATTAAGGGCAATTCATGACGTTAAATTTTAGGAGACATCAATCAATGATGATGTCGATATTTTATTTCTTTTGGCCTTTTAGATGTGGTAAACTTTTTTTTAAATCCTTTAAAGGAAATACAAATTGCTTAAGGAATAAAGTGGATGATTTGTTTTCTCTTTATGAAAACCCTAAAAGCACTTTTCCACCCTCTCTCAGTCTTAAATATTTCAAAAAGTAAATGTATTTATTTTTTCTACCAAGATTCAAACGATAATTGAATCATAATGTTGCAAGAAAAATAAGTTTACATTATTGATCTTTTTATATATTGTAGACGTTCTCAATTTAATAATTTTCATAAACACGAGTTTAATCATAAGTGTGATAGTTGCATATTGACTCAAGGACTTTACGTACTTGGTGAATTTAGTTTAGCGATAAAATCTTAATGAGACATCGAAATTTTATTAATTGCAGCTAGCTTTACTATTTAGTCTTATATAAAAGTTATTTTCATATCATTTGGTGTGTGATAGTTCTCTTATTGACATTTTGGTATAATATAAAAGCATCTTAATATCATGTTTGATCCTCATTATATTATAGCAATATTGATGTTATAAATGTTACATGTTTGAATTTATTGTCTAGTTGATTATCTACAAAATAAAATTGCCCTTGAAATGCATTTTTTTTTTCCATGTGGTATTCGGTATTTTTATTGGAGCCCCAATTAATTCGGATCGTGCACTATAGGGCTCATTCTAAAAGTGGCGTTCCCAATAAGATTTTTTTCATATCCAGGATTCAAACCGAGACCTTTAATTAAAAATAAAGTAAGTCCACCGCTACACCACAAACCATTATTTTGCTTATAGTCACTTCATAAGTACTCTTGGTAATAGTGGGAAAGTATATGTTATTGCACTTTTAATGCTTCACTTAGAAAGTAAAAAAGGGCGACTATTTAAAACCTTTTTACTTTCATCTCCAACACTTTAAAAAAGAATAATGCCCCATCAAGAGTAAGATAGGAAGTTCTTGAAGAAAATGACTCCTTTGTTGTATATGGAGCCCATTCATAATAAACTATGTAATAAAAAATTAATTGCCAATATTAAATTCATATTGTTTTATTTTATTGCAAAGACTGAGAAAATTAAAGAAGAAGCCTACATAGACCCACAAACAACTTGCTTGCCAGCCATGTCACAACTACATTATTATATTTATAATAAAAATTTACATATTCTAGGAGCAATATGAAACAAATCATTACGTGATTTATTAATTAGCTAAATAAAGTTTGTGTTAATCAAAGCCAAAGTTCTCACATTTAGAATTTCAAGATGGCATATTCTATAATGATGTTAACATTATAGTAGTAAATGACATAACATAATAAAATACTTATATGAAAAGCAAATCTATGGAACCAATCTTATCATTTACGATCAATGCTAACTAATTCATAATAATTTTTCGTGATATTAAACACTCATGATCGATATCTTATGAGATCGATTTTAATTTTTATGGCTCAACGGAAGTATTATTTTCATTATATGGTCCTTGCCAAACGTGGTTGATAAAATGTAATATTAAAGATTAATAAATAAAATACACATTTTTTTTATAAAATAAATTTTCTATCCAAATTATTATTCCATCCGTCTTAGGTTATGATGATATATGATTGGGTATTAAGTTTTAGAATTAAATTTTTTCAAAAGAAATTGAAGTTTTCGGATAAAAGATAGAATTTTAAAATTTATGATCTAAAATATATTAGAAATATTTGTATGACTAATTAATCATCTCATTAAAAATAATTTAAAAATTATAGTAATTAAATTATTACTAATATAATAATAAAAATAGTTTCACTAGTTTTGGTCTGATTAAAAAAGGTAAAATGAATTAATTCTACAGCACTAGTTATGAAATAATTTTCTTCAATCTTCTATACACACTAGACATTGAAGGGCTTGTGCTATGTGTTATTTTTTTATCTTAATTTATGTGACACAAATATAATTTAGATAATTATTTTTTAAAGTAATTTTAATTTTTAATTATTGTGATTTATAATATTTTTTATTCTATTCTAATTTAATTGATACTGATATAATTTCGAAAACCAATCTATGTGGCACTAATATAATTTCGATAGTCAATCAAATGTTTTATTATGATTTATAGTACTTTTTCTTCTATTCCAATTTAAGTGACACTGATATAATTTCGAAAGTCAACCTATATGGCACTCTATAATTTCGATAGTCAATCAAATATTTTATTGTGATTTATAATACTTTTTTCTTCTATTCCAATTTAAGTGACACTGATATAATTTCGAAAGTCAACATATATCATTTTGTGTCCATTTATGAAATATTATTAATGTTCTAATGCGACCATAATAATTAATTAGGGGTCATATAATAAAATCACGATTGAAGAAGACATATCTTAAATGACCTATAACAACTAATTAGAAGTGATATAATAAAATTACTATAAAAAATACTTGTAAAAAAATATAAATGAGACTCATATAAGACATCAAGTTAATTTAAAAAATTAACTATTAATTTATTATTTTATGTCTATTTTATATTTTTTATTAAATATTATAAATTTTGAATACTTAAATAACTTGTAGTAATTAATTAGGATTGATATAATAAAATCACGATTAAAGCAGTAAAGAAGACATGTCTTAAGTGACTTATAACAACTAATTAAAAGTGATATAATAAAATTACTATAAAAAATACTTGTGAAAAAATATAAATGAATCTCATATAAGACATCAATTAATTTAAAAAATCAAATATTAATTTATTATTTTATATTTATTTTATATTTTTTATTAAATATTATAAATTTTAATACTTAAATAATCTATACTAATTTATTAGAAATAATATAATAAAATTTTAATTAAAGCAGTTGAAATATACAACACAAATAGTAATATCGAAGACGTGTTGCTTATCCCACTTATTATAGATAGCAAATACGATAGGTAATATCCATTAAGAAAAGGAAAGGGGAGAGTGGACAAAATCGAAGCAATTCAGAATAAAATGATTTTGACTAAAAAAACTAACTTAAACAATCTTAATTAGCTTAAAAATGAGATTTACGGTAACACTTAACATGAAAATAATGCAAATATTACTCGTTAAGCTAGCTAGCTAGCATTGGTGGGGTCCATGTTGTTGATGGCTAAATCTATTTATCACTCGCACATGGTCATAGCGCAAGCCACGTAGGCAAAGATGACGTAGCACATCGTTTGCGCACGTGGCATAACACATCGAATTTTTAAACAATTAAAAAAAAACACTCACAATCGACAAACAAACAATAAATGTAAAAGCAAAGTGGTGGGGTCCACGTTATGTGGGCCATCCATTTTCTCATGTGGGTCCTCCTACTCCTACGTGGCCTCAATAGTTTCTTAATCAATGGTTTTCCCATAGGAGAGAGGTGGAGTTAAAGTGACAGGGCTGTGAATCAAAGTAGCGGAGATATTTGACCAACACGTGTTCGTACATAAAAAAATTATTCACATTGAAATTTATTATGGCAAGTTTTACCCAATTTTTTGTATGAGATTATTTCACCATTTGAATTTCTGATCTTTGAATTATATCATAATAATTTTATCAAGTTGCAGCAATATTAATCATAATTGCTTGACATGAATTTTTACTTCATTAAATCACTTAATTATGATAAAATATATCAACAATGATGAAATCATAAATTTTATTTAAAAATATAAAATAGAAAAGTAAATACACAAAGAAGCAAATGTAATTTAATTTTATTATTATAAATAATAATTTTAATTATATATAAATAATGATATTTTTCAAGGAAGTTCAAACAAATTATCCTGACTCTATTAACTCCATTCGTATGTATTAGCGTATAAAGATCCAATATGAATAACTTTAATCTTGTATTACAATAACATCATAACTGTATTGATTCAAAAATGATACATCTCAAATATTCTTTATCAAAAAATTATGTTAGGCATGTATAAAATAATATTGCATAGAAAACGATGTATAGATATATTGCAATTCGGAAATTTCTAGTTTTGCCCAGATTACGGGGACCTAGTTTGAGTGGGCAGTGACATTATCATTTCCCAAATTTTGTTTTATTTAGGATAAAAAAGAAGAAAAGAAAGATATTTATAGGTGATGAGTGAAGATCAGAAAGTAGTGGGTAGCCAATAGCAAGATCCAATTAAGAGATTAATTTATTTAATTAAATATAAAAGGATAGTCCTACGTGGCGTTGAAATAAGTGAACATGTAGTAAAAAGATATGCCACGTAAGAGCGGGAAATTAGGTACAATGAATCTGAACCGGTATAGCAACTATATAGTTGCCTTCGATATGAGTTGTGGTGTAGCGATGAAATTGTTTCACCCTTAATCAGACGTCTCGAGTTTGAGTTTTGAGTATGAAAATTTTTTTGTTGGAAACGTTATTCTCTTAATGGGCCTGCAACATGAAATTTAAATTAATCAAAGTTTCAATATAAATACCGGATATAGGATGAATAGAAAACACTATAGAGTTGCCGTAATTAATCATATTGTATAAGCCAGAAAATCAGTACGTGCTTTGACCAAGTGTAAATGTAAATAGTACTCCACTGTATAAGTGGCTAACTCATAAATACTTATATAGTTTAAATAGCCCCAACAAAATATATTATGTATATTAGTATAATTTATGTGATATAGCTTTATTCGGAATCAGATTTTAAATACTGTAATCATTTATTTTTATTTATTCACTATTAATCTAATATACATCTTAAAAAAAAAAATAGCAGAGATAATTGTACTCTAGCATATTTTAAATATAATAAATTTAACACTTTAAAAAATATATTAGATTATGAATGACATTCAATAACAATAATAAAATTGACACAAAATGATAAATTATTCATTCATTGCTCAAACTAGGCAAATATTATTAAACTCTATTTTATAGTTAATAAGTGAAAATGAATAGAGAATGTAAAAGTGAGATATATTATTACTACTACTTATATAATAGTTGAAAGTTTTTAAAACTATATGGTCTTAAATATTTGTAATTAGTAGTAGAACTAAAATTTTCATGAATGTTAAAATTCAAGAAAGTATAAATATACAAAGAAATGAAGAAATTTAATATACAGTATATGTGCATTGAAAAAAATAATATATTCATATATAGATATAATTTTCAACGAAGAAATATCATAGTTAACCACATAAACAAGAATGAATTCGCGTTTGATTGTAGTATTTTGTGGAACTATAAAAACTTCTGATAAAATATAGTTAATAATTTATAATTAACTTTTTAAAATATTGAAATATGTCATTTTTTTAAAAACAAATAATAAAATTAATTATGTCACATCTAGAATAGAGGAACGCTTATTAATACTCAATATTTATGTGAAAGTTATTTTGACGTACTACTAAGGGATAAGATGACGTGAAAATTAAATAACAACCTAGAATAAATATTAGACAATTTTTACATTCATTATTAAATTCGTCTTTAGATACTTATATTCTTCTTCTTTTTTACCTTGATCCTAAGAAGTTTAAAAAAATAAAAATAAAATTAAAAAAAGTAAATTTAAAACAAAAAAAAAAATGTTTTTTCTAGTAGAAGAATTTGCATATTTTTAATCTTTAATATTTTTTTTCTCAAATGAGATGCCCTTATATTTTAAAAGTCATTCTTATATTTTTATAAAATCTGAAACGGACAGAATATTTCGTTTTGGTCTGATAAGTTGACAATATTTTACCAATTAGTACATCAAATGGCAATAATTCGAAGTTTTAACTTTATTCTAACTGTGACTTGTTTTTCACTGGAAATATACAATGAAAATATGGAATACATTTTAAAATAAATTATTATTTTTACTTGTCCATTCTTATGTATATAGAAAAAAAAAATTCTTTTTATTTTTACTCTTAGAATCGGTTACTCTTCACAAATTATTTCTCAAGTTCATTTAAACTATGCAGTAATAACTGTGGATATCACGATAAAAAATATATTCCATTTATTATTTCTTAAGAGACGTATGAGGTCCGTTGGAAAAAATAAAAGTGGAATAATAATAAAGTTAGTTGCATTGGATGCCTTTCTCTTTTAATTGTGACAGTCAGATTTGTGGAATAATTAGTCAGGACTACGCAGTTTAGTACGTGGTTATGCTAGACATTATTATCAGTTGTATAAGATCAAAGTTAATTTAAATATAAATATCTTATTGTTTATGGGAAGAAAGTATATTTGCTTAGAATTTACACTTATCTTAGCCTAATGTAATTTAACCAAGTGACAATCTCTTTTTAATCATATCATAAAGTCAAGCAACAAATCAATAAACATGACATGCATTTTTTAATATTAGTCATTATCAGTTAAAATAGTAAGTATTATTTTATCAATCTAATCATGAAACAGTGGCATGTTTTGGTGTAACAGTTTAGTTTGTTGTTTTTTTCCTCAATACCACTATATAACATTTAATTCCAAACTGCTCAAGTCTACGGTATGCATATTATTATGTATAAATAACATAAATATCAATCTTTTTGAAAGTAATTATATTTTTTTTCATTTTTTTTAATTAATTTATTTTTTCTACCTATTAATATATATAATATAGTCGATATATACATAGCATTTTATGTATATGTTGGGATTTTTGTAATATACTTAGGAAGTTGAGAGTTTTTATAATATTGAAAACATAAGTTATGTATTTGTGTAATTTTTAGTATTATTAAACTTAACATAAATTATTGGATTGAAGATTTTAATTGTCTCAAAAATACAACTAGCTCAGCCAAGTCAATTTTAACTTCTTCCTTTTTTTTTTTTTCAATTTTTAGCCCGTGCCTAAATTATGTAGCATACCTATCCTAAAATTGTAGTGTACGTATGGTAATTAACTTTTAAACTTTCAATTCATTTCCAATTATGAAGTGACGTGGTGGCTAAGGACTGCAGAAAAGTAAAACAACGATAATGCAGTCTAACCTCAAAAATGAAATATATTTGGGGAGGATAAATATTTACAAACCTTATAGATTTTTAGAGGCGTAAAAATATTGTTTTGATAGAATCTCGACTCAACAAAAATATTATTCAAAAAAGAATGAAGAATCTATAAAGTAATATGTTGATATGACACCTCTTAGATGTAAGAAAACTTATTTATCGCTTTTTCTAAAATTTTAAGATTTTTCTTTCTTATGTTTTCTTTAAAATGTTTTACTAGAAACTAAAATTACTTTATTAAAATTATATCTTATGAGTTATAAAAAAATCCGTCCATGTTCATTGCATTCTCTATTATTATGCTCTTAATAATATTCATAACTCTTATTTTTTTAGTGTTCATAACCCCCCAAAATTTAATTTATAAATTTATGAATACCTTATTGTATTCCTCCACTTTGCCTATATAAATTTATATTTTATTTTATGAAAATTCTCATTCAAGGTTATTTTATCTCTTCTTCATTACAATAGCATACATAAGGGTGAGGAAAACATGTTAATCATCACATCATATGATTTTTTTCACGTGAAGAACTATGATTGGTAAAGCCGTAAAAAATCTATGGATAGGGATATTTCTTTTGATTTTGTAAATTATAATCTTTTTATTTTAATTTTTGTGATATTTTTTATTTTTTGTGAGTCAAATTTGAGGCATTTTTAAAATTAAATTGCATTAGACAAACTCAAGACCAACAAAATTAAAGTGTTAAATTACCAATCAAATTATGATCACTTAAAGTGTAAGAATATTCTTTTAATTTCTTTACGTCAATTTTGGTTACTTAAAAATTATAAAATCTTATTTTAGGTGTTTAAAGTTAAAAATTTTGTTTAAGATTTTTAGAGTAACTAACAATTTAGTAGAAGTATATTCTTAATTTGCTCTTGTAGGGATGAAGAAGAAGCTGAACAAGATATAAAAGGAGAGAAAATCAACCAAATTCAGAAAAAAAAATGATGTACAATTTTATAATAAAATTATTACTGTAGTAATTTCATCTATTTAATTTTCGAGCCCTTCTTCTTCTCTATTATTCATGTATGCGCTTTATTGATGAATTTAAAAAATACTTTTTTCTCTTATTTTTTAAAATTGTGTTTTAGAAATGTAACGATGACAAGAATAAGATGATAGATAAGACAAATTGGAATGTTAAGAAAGAGAAATGACTTTCGTTTATTTATTTTTTCTTTCATATGATAATAGTTGTACACACATATTTCATTATATTAAGTTGTAATTAGATTTTATAAATTTTCATTGTGATACTTTTTTCTCTTATTTCTTAAATTAAAATTGTATTTTATAAACATAATGACAACAAGAATGGGATAATAGATAAGACAAATTAAAATATTGATAAAGAGAATTGACCTTCTTCTATTTATTTTTTCTTTGATATGACTATAATTGTACATACATATTTCATTATGTTGAGTTATGATTAGATTTTGTAAATTTTTATTGTGATATTTTTGCAACATTCTAAAATGAACATTATGTGCTTGATGTTATGTTTTTTGCATGTTAGTTCCTTCTTAATTCCTAAATTCGATATTGAGGTTAAAAACTATTGATAGAAGCATTTTAAAGAACGAAAATTTAATAATTTCAAGAACTTTGAGAAGTTTTTAATTAATTAATTTTACGTGTTTTTGCTTTAAAGCTCCTTTTTTGTTATTATTTTTTGGTTTTTGAAGAAAAAAATATTTCTAAACATTTACTTTTAGGTTAAAAAATATAAAAATAAGCTAAAAGTAAAAAATAAAATAAAATGAATATGTCTAACTCATAACTTTAACACTTAGCTTATTGGCTATCTTTTTTTTAAGAAAAAAAAAAAAAGAAACATTTTCAACACCCCCCTTTTGTTTTGGTAAAACACCCTTGTTGTTCAAACACTGAATTAGAAAAATAATAATAGTAAAATAGAGTATTTGAGTGAAAAAAATTAAAAGAAATCAAAATATTATTCACAATTTTTTGCTTTGAAAAGAAAAGAAGAAGACAAATAACATATAAGACCATAAATTTATATTTATGTAATTATATAACCTCTTTAAATTTATATAAAAAACATCTCTTTTGCTTCAGATAGTTATTATTTACTTTTACATTTTAATATAATGCCTAACTTATTTTTCCCTCTCTTTTGGCTTTTTCTATTTCCAAGTAATTGTTATTGATTCCTTCATTATTTCTATTAGTAATTTACTGTCCTTTTTCTATTTCCTCATTACAATTATTGATAGTTACAACTCAACATTAAAAGATGTACCTATAATTAGTTGATATATATTGTGATCATGTGACGTACTCCTTCAAATTCTTTATGATAAAGTATTAGTACAAACATATATTTTTGTACCTCTTTTCATCATTAGTTAATTGATGAAGTTTTAAAGTTTTAATTATTTTTTAATTTTTAAATTAATTAAAAATTAATGCTACCACCTTCTCAAGTATCTATTATGGCAGTTTCGTATCCATGCAAAATAATGCAATTCTTGTGATTTTAGTATAATTGCTAAGAAATGTAAATGATTAGAGGAAATAGTAATTGACATATTTATTTTTGTAAAATAATAATATAATAACTAAATTGAATTTGAAGAAATTGTCAAGAAAAAAAAAAATTGGCCAAATAGAGGTGTCTTATTACCTTTCTTATGCCTAGCTTCATATATGTATTGATGGTGATAATTGAAAGTTTAAGTTTCCAAATATAAATTTAATTACATTTCTTGAAATTCAAAGAATGTGAGTCCTATTAATAACTAAGGATCTTGATAATTTATTTTGTAGTGTCTTTTAAAATTAGTTTGAAAAATTTATTACTCTAGCATTTAAATATTATATATACACAAATACAAAATCAAAATAATATTTTTAATTTATGACAATTTGCTCCATTCTTGAAGTGAATGTGGTAGCAATATATGATATACTTTTAAAGATATGTATGCCTCGATGTGCTCTTGAAGCAGCAATATCATGAAAGAGGTTATAAGCTATCAGAATTTGATAAGCTTAAGGCACAATTATATTCCATTCCTGGGGAATGAGAAACTTATTAATGCAAACGTGCACTTGATTGTGAAGGTATCAAAACTCGCCTCTTCTAAAGTAGTAAATCTAAAATTTATTCATGTCATAGTAAATTTGAAATTTACTAAAGTAAAAGGTACATGTCATGGTAAACTTAGAGTTTGCTGGAATAAAATTTATAAATTGACATGAACGATTGCGACATCCCAAAGATGCACATACTGAGTATTTAACATTTATTGAAGAATTAGAAAACTCTTCATTACTTTTAATGTTGCTTGTTCTCATGATAAGTTGGTTGGACCAACTAATGTTGGGATTCTTTAAAATCTGAAAATTATAAAAGGTGAATATGAGCTCATTTACCTATCATATGATATGTCAAAAAGATGCATCAATAAGGTGATCACATGTACAATTATTGTCCACCTGCAGTTTGACATTCATAAAGTTGTTTGCTTAGTAAAATTGAGTTAAGAGCATACTTTTTAAATTGTGTAATCAGGGCAATTCATCTTGTAATGCTAATTAAGTTGGTGTTAAATGTCTTCGATAAATAATTGAATCATTATTTATGAGAGCAAAATCGCATGTATTGGTTTGAAGTATGATATATTGCATACAACAACACTTGTTTGTATTAGACAAAAAATTATGATTAATACTTCTCTCTCAATCAGTTCAAGGGCAGGAATCAATTATTCCATCTAGTAGTTTTGATGTGTGGTCTTTGATAAACAGATATATCATGATGCACAAAGATGGATTCTCTAAAGTAAATTGAGAAGTATGTTAGTTTTCTTAACATAAAGGGTAGATAATAAGCAGCTAAGTAATATATTGTGAATTATCATTAGATCCTCATTCAAAAGATAATTCAAGTTCAAATGCTGGAGCATTTGTTGACCCAATATTAATCTCATATTTAGCTGTAAATGCTCCAAATTGAATGTCTCTAAAGGACAAAATCTACTTCATGCATGAAGCATGGTAGATCAATTGATTCTAAATGCAATAATTCTTGAAAAAGGAAAAAAGAGTTTATGATCATAATAAGAAGGTAATGTGCTTTTGAAGAGTTTATGATATAACACTTTATGAAATCTTATGAGAGGTTCAGATATCTGAAAATAATAAAGTGATGATATCTGAAAATGTTATGTCACATTGTGAATCGATACAAAATGATATATCATCAATAATTTCCTTGATACAATATTATAAAAGATTACGTGGATCAAAATTCTACGTTTATTTAAGCATGCTGACGTAGAAATATTCATCAAGTGACGTGAAAGAATGCATCTTGGTAAGCATAAAGCTTATTTGATTTGCAGTCCAGATACTTTAAGATGTCACTCATGAAATGTTGAATATTGTCACTTGATAAAATTTATATGATTTTTTTTTTAAGGATTCAAAATATTTGAAGCATATAAAAGTTTCTGGAAAACTTATTTATAATCTCTATATTACATAAGCTTATAGCTTGAAAATTATTGAAACCCTTAGAGAGTTTTCAAAAGCAATAGATCATTTGCTGAAATAAGAAATATACCAATGTGGATTGGTTATGAAGTACTATATCTTATTGCAGTTGGTGCAATCATGTATCTTACAAATACTACAAGTGCTGATACTATTGATCATGTTGATGTTGGATACTTATGTAATCTACATAAAGCTCGGTCTTTAACAAATAATGTGTTCACATATGGGAATATAGTCATATCTTGGAGATATACAAAGCAATCTATCTTGCAACTTCATTGAACCATGTTGAAATAACAAGTATTCATGAAGCAAGCCGAGAATGTATATAATTGAGGTCTATGATATATCTCATTCGCGAAAAATATGGTTTGAAATGTGTTAAAGTACCCTTGATTTTTTATGAGGATAATGCAACATGCATAACATAACTTAAGAGAGGACTCAAGGAGATAGAACAAAGTACATTTCGCCAAAGTTTTTCTATACACAAGAGCTACAAAAGAATGGTGATATTAGCGTGCAACAGATTCGTTCAAGTGACAACGTGTCTGATTTATTCACCAAATCTCCTCCAATTGCAACTTTCAAGAAGATGGTGCACAAGATCGGGATGCAAAGGTTCAAGGATATTCTCATTAAGGGAGTTAATACACGTTGTACTCTTTTTTCCTTACGAGATTTTATTCCACAAGATTTTCTTGTAAGTTTTTTAATGAGGCAACCTATATGCGTATTATTACATATGTGTACTCTTTTTTCTTCACTAGATTTTTTTCATTGTGTTTTTTCTAGTAAGGTTTTAATGAGACACGTCATCTATTAATTAGCCATTGAAAAGGGAGTGTTACAAATATATTACCATATATAATGAATGTCTATTTTACCATACATAGTGAATGTCTACTTTACAATATATAGTGAATATCTATTTATGGATAAGTTAGAAACTTCAAGGTTAGTTTTCTTCTATAAATAAAAGAAATTTTCCTTTATTGTAATTCACTCCTTAAAATTTCTCATGAGAAATAAAGAAGTTTACTCTCTTTCTCTCTATTCTTCCTGTATCTACTTTATATTTTATAATAATATAATATTTATTGACATTAATTTTTATACGATAATTCTACTACTAATATTATCGCAAATTTAAAATTTATGAATTAGAAATCAAATATATAGTACTATAATTCATAATTATAGAGAGATTGGCAAGAAGGAACTATGGAGAGAGAAGGAGAATATTTTTTTTTCTTTTTAAAATTTGAATATAAATATAATTGAATAAATAAGAAAAAATATGTTCATCAATAAATTTCATAATTTTAGAGCAAAATGGCTCGATGGACCCTTGTACTATATCTGTTTTGTAATGTGGATACTCCTACTTACATGTTTGTCATCTGCACCCTCGAACCCACTAAAAAACATCATTTTAAACACTATTTTGCATATGTGGCATTAATCCAGTGAGCTGAAAAAACGCGTGTAAACACGCGTTTTTAGGTGAGTGAAGTTATTTCATTTTAAAATATTTTTAAAAATTTAAAAATAATTAATTTAAAGAATTAGCTACAACAAATTTTTAAAAAAAATCCCAAAAACTTTTCTCTTCCTCATACACCTCCCCCCACCCTCCACCTAGTACGACACATCCGCCACCCCCACCTAAAACCACTACCGCAACATCAACCAACCATTCTCATCCCTACCCAGCACCACTATCAGCCCGACCCAGCACCACTACCATCACATCCAGCCATCCCCTCTTCCCCGTCCCTCACCCAACACTACCACCACAACATCAATCAACCATTCCCACCCTTGTGCCCCACCCCTATCACCATCATATTCAGCCACCCCCGTCCCCTATCCCCAACCCAATGCCACCACCACAACATTAACCAACTTTTCCCTCCCCTGTCCTCCATCCCCACCCTGCACCACCACCACCACCATATTATTAGTACTCTTTGAGCTATAAGCAACCTCATGTCTTAGTAGAGCACTCTTTAAACCTAAAGATTCAATAATGGCACAAATGACTTCTTCCCCTCCATTGTTTCTCAGAGCAAAAAGAGCAGCATAGTGTTTATACATGTCGTTTTTTCACTCAAAAGAACTTTCCTCAAGTCTTCAGTAGAGGAATAAGAAACAGGAGCAGCAGGGTCCACTGAAAGGAAAGGAAGGTGACAAAATTTTTCCAGTTACCCAAATTCGATAAATTCGATTCGAAGAGAAATTTTTGTTCGTTGTAGAAATTCAAGATTTGGGTATAAGCAATTAAAAGGTAAATTGGGTGATTCGAAGATAAATTCATGTCATTGTAGGAATTCAAGAGTTTGGTATAAACAATTTTTGTTTCTACATAAAAATTGATTCTTGATACAACAAGATTTAATCTTTTTTCTGTTTTCTAAAATAGGTGTTGAACATTAAGAAGATATTTTGGTGACTGATGGAGCTGGTTTCATTGGACACACAGTGGTGCAGCTACTGAATGAAGGTGTTGAACATCAACAATCTTTTTCTGAAAAAAAATAGCATGTGTGAGAGAGAATTTTGTGTGTTTATGGTCTTGATAATGATGTGTGTGTTTGGGGTGGGTTGGAGTGGTGGTGGGGATGAACGAAAAAGGCATGAATAATTTTAATATTTTTTATATGGTATTTAATAAATGACGTAGAATTTAATATAATATTTTAAAATGACATGGCAGCTGATGTGGATGCGGGTGCGTTACGCACACCGAAATAGTGTTTAAAATATTGTTTTTTAGTGGGTTCAAGGTTCGAGATGATAAACATGTAAGTAGGAGTATCCACATTACAGAACGGACAAAGTATAAGGGTCCATCAAGCCGTTTTGCCTAATTTTAGCTACATAATAACTAACTCCCATTAAAATGAGAAGATTTTTTTAACAAAAAAATGAAAAAAAAAATTCTATTTTTTTAAAATCTATTATTACTTTATTTTTTCTTTTAAAAGTTACTATTAATTGCAATTAAAAAATATTGGTATAACTTGTAATATATAATCTAAGGATGTCTATATATTTTTCTAGTAAAGTAAAGAAAACAACAAAGTGAAAGACGGATTAGAGAGGTTTTAAATTATTGGATCATCTTTTGGTTAATGAAAACACCAACAAAGGGCTTGTTCACCTAAAATATACAACAAGATTTGTTTCAAACCAATTTATTCATCATAAACTATACAACCAAAATAGTATCCACTTTAAATGATTTTTAGATAGGTATGATTGAAATTTCTCTCGCAATAAAGCTTTCTGTAGTCAACATTGAGCTGCAAAATGTAATATTCCAAAATTTTAATCTTATAAATATATTTCCTGACCCGACCCGAAATTGGTTTCTTGCTATCATAACATTTTTTCATGAGACTGTGAAAACATTAAAAAATTTTGAAGACAGAAATTTTATTTTTATTCTTAGCTTTTGCAACGTAAATAAGGAAGAAGAAAAATTCAAATGCAGTTTTTTACAAAGATTAAATAAATATCATCATTTCATAATGGAGTTTACTTTAAAAAATAGAAAAATAAATTAAGTCCAATTGAAAAAGAAAGTATTAACTCCCCATTTAATTAATTGTAATTATAATAGGTATTGAAGTAATTAATTTGAATTGAAGCAATTTAAATAAATCTACAAAACTAGACTACAACGTCACACATGTCTTTTAATTTTATAAGATTACAAATTCAATTTTTTTTTGTGATTACAAAAACATCAAAATCTTTGAAGGTTGATTTAATATTGTATTAGCACCGCACAATTTTTAATAACTATATGGTATGCCATGTGCTTAATCGGATTCACATAAAAAAAATCTAAAGAAACTATCAAAATGTTACAATTAGCCTCGTAAATAATAATGTAATAATAATGTAATGTTAACATAAAGGATATGGTACAGCGGATGGGGCTGCTCCTTCCTTAATCAAAGGTTTCGGGTTCTGGTTCGAGCCATGAGTATGGAAAAATCCTTGATAGGGAGAGCTTCCCCCGAATGGGACCCTACGCGGCGTGAATCCAAATCAGTCGGACTTCAATGCGGGTATCGAACACCGAATAAGAAACCAAATAATAAATAAAATAATAATGAAATGTTGATTCTACAAAGCAAATAATTTTATATAGCAAGAGAAAATTAACTTTTATGTAGCGTTGTGTTTAATGTTATCAAGTTAAACAAAAATAGAAAAATTATTTTGCTAGAGTAATTTTCCAAAATTCAAACTAAATTAAAGCAGTTTAATTTAGCAAGTGTACATTGATTTCTTGAAGTCAAGTCTTTTTTAAAAAAAAAAAAGAAAAAACTTTTGCAGCATGAATAAGGGGGAAGAAACATCCAAAATGCAGATTAAGATTTACATAAATGTCATCATTTTATATTATGAAGTTTTAAGATGAATATTAAAGTATTTATGGAATTTAATTGAAAATGAAAGTATTAACTCCTTATTTAATTGTAATATGTAGCAACAATTAATTTAGATTGAGGTAATTTAAATAGATTTATAGAATCAGAGCACAACGCCACACGTATTTTTTTAACTTTATGAAATTAATGTCAAATTTTTATGTCAATGTGAAAGCATTGAAATTTTTGAAAGTTGATTTTACATTGTACTAAAATCGCAAAAAATCTAATGGGGACAACCATTTCTCTATAAAGTACTTATTTACGTTAAGTCATATTTAGATTTGATTTTAACTCTTCAAATACATATATAAAAATTATAATAACTATATAATATACAACACGCTCAATCAAATTCACAAAAATCAAAACAAACAATCAAGTGTTGCAAAATAATATTAAAAATAATAATGTAATGTTTATTGAAAAAAGTTGAAAATTATGTATGTAATAAGATGAATTACATTTTAAGTAACGCTGTATTCGATGTTTATCAAGTTAAACAAAGGAAGAAAATTTATTTGTTAGAGTAATTATCTAAAGATCCAAAGTAAATAAAAGCAGCTTACTCAATTGTTTTTTGTTTGTTTTGCTTTTGCTTCATAAATAAGGAATAAATGCAGATTTATTCAAAGATTGACATAAATATTATCATTTCAAATTTAGAGTGCATGTAAAAATCTAGAAGAGCAAATGGAATCAATGAAGTTTTATGACAAAAATAAAACCATTAATGAAGTTCATTTTTCATTTTTTTAAAATAATTCCTTACCCAATGAACAAGCAAATATGGAGGAAGTAGGTTAAGTACAATTTAACTTCATATGTTCAAATTTTTATTTAAGGCATTGTGTGATTTTCAAGTATATTGTTTGTCATGAATTTTTTTCAAAATACTTCCCCACCAAAAAAGGAAAAGTAAATAATTCAATTTCCTTTTAAGCTCAAAACTCGTTACTTATTAGGCATAACATGTTCATTGATTATAATTCAAATTTAATGCGAAAATGATAGTGCCAACTCAAAGTACTCAATTAATAAAAAATAAAATAATACAAAAAGGGTAAACAAAAATATACCCTTATAACACACATCATAAATTCTTTTTGGGTCAAAATCATTTTTCCTCCCCAACTTTATCTTAAAAATTAAAACCCCCCTCAACTTTGAACAATAATCATACTTCCCCCTTTATCCTAATTGACTTTTTAAAATTCCTATTTTACCCTTTATCATCAATTTTTTTATTCTTTTTTTAACTTCTTTAAAATCATCATATTTTCATTTTAAAAAAAAATCATATAACAAAATTTTCATAAAAACATAATCATTATTTTTTAGGAAAAAAAATAAAAAATACTAATTAAGTATATAAGCTAATGATGATCTTTATGAAGTAAATTAGCATAATAAGAAAATTAGTTTTATTAATAATAATCAAAACTATAATATTTATTTTACAAGTGAAAATAATAAGTAATACTAATTTTATAAACATATTTCAATGCAGAAAATACAAACAACAAATGAAAGAGATAAGTCTTTAGTCCCATCCCGAACTATGGTCAAAGTTGTTACGACACACTCCAACTTTACAGGGGTCCTATTATCCCTTGAACTTAAATTTAGCATATTTTTGTTATTTTTTTTGTGCTAATGTGGCAATTTTATTAAATAAAATGGAGCTCACATCAAAGGTATCACGTCATCTAAAATGATTGACAAAAGGTATCACGTTAGCTAAAAAGATTGACAAAAATACGTTAAAAATTTAGTTTAAGGGGTAATAGGACCCCTGTGAAGTTGACGTGTGTCATAGCAAATTTGGTCATAGTTCGGGGAACTAGATGTTTTTCTCGAATAAAAATATGGTCAAATTTTAAAGATTATATTTATTTATATAAATTATAAAATATGCAATACTCTGTTAATGACAATCACAGCTTATCTACTGATATAGACAATAGATAATATCGTATCTTATCACTTGATCCTCATACTAAAAATAGATGTTTTAATTTATCTGCTCAATTTATGAAATCAAAAGAGTTGTATTATGTTTTTTTTTTCTACCCTTTAGTGTTAAATAACTAGGGATAATACTCACGAAAAAATCTGAATTTTGACCGAATTTCCAGTTGAGCATGCTGAACTTTGCGGGGGAGTCCTGTTACCCCCTAGACTTTTTAAAGTGGATTTAATTTCCCCCGAAACTCTATACCCAGATTCGACACTGGCACGTGTAATACACACGTCAAATCTCGTTTTTACACGTGTATTGGCGCGTGTAATACACGCACCACCTCATATTTACACGTGTCCAAGTAGGCAGATATATGACATTAAAATACAACAAAAAAAAGTCTAAGGGGTAATAAGACCCCCGCAAAGTTCAATATGCTCAACTGAAAATTCGGTCAAAGTTCATGTATTTTCGTGGGTATTATCCCAAATAACTATATAAAGTAACAGTATAGACAAATTTAAAATTTAAAATTATCTTTAATAAGTTTAATTTAGCAAAATATACCTCTAAGTAAAATTTTCTTAAGAATTGTGTTATATCAACAAAAAGTTAAGTAATACGAAACGAATTTAGTAAGAGAGTGATAAAACATGAAAATATACGCACATGCATATACATACATATGTATATATACACACTCAAGGGTGGGTTGTTTGGAAACAAGCTATTCCGGGATTAGTTATTACAAAATAAGTTGTACTAATATGTATGTGTGATAACTTATCTCATCACTGTGGTATAAATGGTGCGACAAATAATTTTGAGACTACCTAATACATCTAATTAAACGCAGGATAAATAATCATGAACTTTATCTCTAAATTATTATAATTATACGTCACACCAAATGACTCTTTAATACATATAATACTAAAATAACGATCTTAAAAAATAACATAAATTTTGTGATAAATTTATAAAAAGTATTAATTTGCTTATAAAGTTAATAAACTTAAATAAAATGCTACAAATATCCATGTTAAAAAAAATATTCATTACATATAATATAAAAAGATATTATATAAATATAGGATTGAAATTACAAGGACAAAGTAGACATTACATAGAATAAGGGGGGAAATATAATTATTATTTAATATTGAGGGAGGAATTTGATTTTTTAATCAAAGTTGAGGGGGTGAAAATCATTTTTCACCCATTATTTTTTAATGATCTTACTAGTATTTTTATTTCTAGTTTTTATTAAATCGAAAATGTAGTTACATTAAAATAGTGTATCACAATTATATGATAATGGTGCAACAATAGAGTTGAACCGTCTTAGGGTCGTTTGGTTTGAAAATAAGTTATAATGAGATTAGTTATGATAAGATAAGTTACGATGAGATAAGTTATACTGGACTAGTTATGCTGAGATTATTTTTTATTGAGTGTTTGGTTTGTTGTATTCAAAGTAATATGCATGGTATAATTTTCAAGAATAAATTAAGTGATTACAAAAATACCCTCCATCTTATTTAACTATTTTTTATATAATTTCTTTTCAAATTTTAAATATTTATTTTTAAAAATAAAATTTTTATCTTATTTAGCTTAATTTTTTTGTGTATGCGCATTTTTATGATTATATTATGTGTATTTTAAAAATAAAACTTTCATTTTATTTAGTTTTAATTTTTTTGCGTGTGCCTTTTCATGATTATGCCGTATGTGTTTTTAAAAAATCTTACTACATCTTATTTAGTTTGTAATAAAAACTTCCAACTTAAGTTTGTTAAAGTAAAAGAGAATTTATTATTTATTTCATTTTATTTAAACACATATCACTCATATAATATATTAAAATTCATTTTATATATACCATATCAATTTTCAAGTGATTAAAAACTACCATTTAATTTAAAATATGTAATTCAACAATGGTGTTGATATTCTTATGTGAGGCGGGTCAATGAAAACGAATAATCGGAGATAATGAAGGAATAAGAATTTTGAAATTTAAATTTAAATTTTTGATAAATTATTATATATTACTAATAAGTTTTTAATGTAAATAAAAAATTTATGTCAAAATTATTAAGTATTTAATTTTTATTAAAATTCATAGTTAGAATACTAGTATTTATATATATAGATGTGTGAAATGAAATCAGAGGTTTTGAAGATATTTTAGTCATTGTATAATTTTATATCAAAGAAAAATAGTCTTGAAATTGTTATCCCATCAATTGGGTGAATAACTTATCCGGGACTAATTATTAGTCCTGAGATAAATTATCCCAAATATTTACAATCAAACAAATAATTCAAATTTTTATTCCGAAATTATTATTTTATTCCAAAATTATTAACTTTAGTACCGTAAATCAAACCGCTCCAGGTTAACCATTTTAAGATTACGCCTTCACAACTTCGTAACACATTTTTTCTTAAAATTAATATTTGATTAATCACCAAGTGAAACATTACAATTCTGATGCAAATAAACACAACTATGCAATCGTCATAAAAATAAACACATTTTCTCTTTAAATTAATATTTTATTAGTGCCTCTGATTTACAATGAGAGGGAATTGCTCAGGTAATAAATATTCTTCATTTTCAATCTTACAATTGAGGGTTCAATTTGAGTTGATATTAAATAAAAAATAAATGAGTTAAATCGTTTGTACATCCACTCAAATATCCATAAATTTAAGACCATTTTTATATCGACTCAAATATCAGTAAATTTGTTTTAAATAATCATTCTTTTTTTTTTATTATTTTTTTTTATTTTTTACATTTGCTCTAATCAAGCAATGACACATAATTTAAAGTGGAGGGAGCATTAATTGTAGAATTTATCTCAAACATTGACACATAATTTGTCTTTTTTAAACTGTTATATATGAAATACTTACAATCTTATCTACAGGTATACGAACTAATCTGCATTAAATTTGTAAACACATAATTATACTTATATATTTGACCCATTTAATTTTATCAAATCAATAAGTGGAGTTAGTCAATTTATTACTTGCAATTGATAGTTTTAAAATAACAAATATCTATATTAAAAATTAATGTAAATATAAAATTTACTTTCAATGAGTTCATTTATAAATACTCAAATATTTATAAACTTATTTTAAATAATAAATTTTAAAAGTCATTTTTTTACTAAAATCACTCTAATCAAATAGTAGAAGCGAAGAGAGTAGTAATTTATAAAATTTATTTCAAATAATAACATATAATTTTTCTTTTTTGAACTATTATAGGAGGAGTATTTACAATCTTATTTGCATATGAATGAACCAATCTGCATCTAACTTTTTAGGTTGTGTTTTAAAAAGTACATTTAGTCAATCTAATTTGATTTCAATGTATTAAATTTTCGTAAACATAAAAATCAAAGCCAAATAAAAAGAGTCAAACTTCACAATCACTAGTAAATCTAAATAGCAAAAAGAAGAAAAAGTAAACCAGTTCACTTGCAAACTTTTTTTTTTTTTTGGCGTCAATTTCACTTTAACCATATAAATGAAATATTTGAAAATAAAATAACGACACACAATATAAAAAAAAGTAGTGATTTCTAAAATTTATTTAGACTAATGACACATAATTTTTCCTTTTTGAACTGTTACAAAGAGAGTACTTACCATCTTATCTCCACGCGTACGGATCAATCAATATTAAATTTTTTTAGCCATATTTTAAAGAGCATATTTAGTTAATCTAATTTGATTTGATTGTATTAGATTTTCTTACTTACAAAAATCAAAGCCAAATAAAAAATAGTCAAACTTTCCAAATACTAATATAACATAATTGTAAAAAAGAAAAGAAATTCAATTCACTTGCCTGCTTTTTTTTTTGCCTTCACCTTTTCACTTCAATCATAAATAAAAAAAATTAAATGCATTAATTTCGTAAATATAAAAATCAAAGCCAAATAAAAAAAAGTCAAACTTCACAATCACTGGTAAATCTAAATTGCAAAAGAAGAAAAAGTAATTCAATTCACTTCTCTAACTTTTTTTTTTTGGTCTCACAATTTCACTTTAACCATATAAATAAAATATTTTAAAATAAAATAATCACACAATATAAAAATAAAAAGGAGTATTGATTTCTAAAATTTATTTTAAGTAGTGAAATAAAGTTTTTTCTTTTTTGAACTGTTATGGAAAAGTATTTATTATCTTATCTACATTAAACTTTTTAAGCTATGTTTTAAAGAGCATATTTAGTTTGACTGTGTCTAATTACAAAAATCAAAGCCAAATAAAAAAGTCAAACTTCCCAAATACTAATATAACATAATTGCAAAAAAGAAAAAGAAATTCAATTCACTTGCCTACTTTTTTTTTGTTGGCCTTCACCTTTTTCACTTCAGCCATAAATAAAAAATTATTTTAAAATAATTTCAAATAAAATAAAAACAACAATTGTGGGTTTTGGGGTCCACATCTCAGCTACCACAAACAACAAAGCACTACAGAACGTGACAATATGGCTAACGCAAAATATAAAAATATAGTAGATACTTTGTAAGTATTAAAACTAAATACTATTTAATTTTATTTAGTTAATTTATTAAATATTAAAAAATAGTTTATCATTTATTTATCACTTTTTCATTGTCATTACCACATTTCATTTTAAACGATACTTTTTTTTTCAACCATTTAAAATGATATTTAACAACTCATAAATAAAATACTTAATTTTACTAATTTACCTCATATTTATATTGGTGTATAATAAGATCATTTATAAAAAATATATTTATGTTTATTTATTTAAGGCTTTAAAAGGATATTAATTATTATAAGATAAAAATAAAAAAATTTAATTTATTTATTTTAATATAATAAGTGAATAAGTAATTTAAGACATATAATTATAAGTTGATCAAAGATTGAATAATATTGAACAAATAAAATTAAATGCGACTATAATTAATAACTCTTAGGCTCCAAGTTTTTTTTCTGGGAAGTTCCGTGACCATGACTGCCCTTTTTCCGTCCGCTGCCCGACCATTTCACATCGTTGGATCATCCATTATCAACGGTTCAGATCTTGCCGAACTTGCCACGTAGACTCGGGCCTTTGTCGGAATCTAATAAAGCATTTAATTAAACAACCGCATATGGCCACGTCATTTATACATCCAACGTCTCAGGTGGATTCCAACTAGACAAATAGATGATCTAAACCGTTGATTTCACTTCAAGATCTTCATCAAATGGAGGGACCCACCTGTCTATTTCTGGAAAAAAGGAACTGGACAGTACTAAATACCTCACTTTGCTTAATAATAATCCCTCCGTTTAAAAAAATGTGTCACTTTCTTATACTAGTAATTAGATTTAATTTAATTTTAAAACTCTTTTCATTATTAACTGAAATACTTTATAGGCGAGAAATAAATATTTTAGATCATAAATTCTAAATTTTATATGTGTGACAAAAAGATACCTCCCAAATTTAAAGATATGTTTTAGAGAGTGATGGTTAGACCAGTTTTATTGTATGGGACGAAGTATTGGCCTCTTAAAAAGACCCATGTCTAGAAGATGAAGGTGACGGAGATAAGAATGTTTCGGTGAATATGTGGGTGTAATATAAAAGATAGAATTAGAAATGAGGTTATTCGAGATAAGGTGGGAGTGACTTCGGTGGAAGTCAATACGAGGGAAGCAAGGTTGAGATTATTCTGTGATGCCGAGGAGCACGAATGTTTTAGTGTGGAGGTGTGAAAGGTTGGTTAGGGGTGATTTCAAGTGAGGTAAAGGTAGACCGAAGAAATATTGATCCGTCTAAAAAAAATGTCATATTTTTTTATTTGATAACTATTTAAAGACATAATTTAATTTTTATTGTTATTGGTATCATTTAATTAAAAAAAATAGTAGCATTTTTTTGATAAAGGATAATTTAATAAATATTATTAAGTCTTTT